>NC_045129.1:5707733-6012762 GCF_007655135.1 Punica granatum
TCGACCTTTGAATTTTGAATTGATGATGCTAGCTTAAACCTGAATTCTAAGCATTTCTTTCTAAATAAAAATGTCCCTTCTTTATGGGAAACCGGAAAACTGAGGCTGATAAAAGGATGTGTCGAAGCGCATAGCTTTGTTTGTAAGCCTTCAGACCTACATCGATCTCCCATTTTTTTTGGCAAGAACGGCAATGTGCTCCTCATGTTGCTTCATGGTGGTAATCAATCAACTGATTCATCCTGATGAAACCCGAACATACTCTCATGTATTTACTTTTGTTTTGTGGGACAAAATTAAGTAAAAGATGTAATTGAATATGACATGTAACCTGACAAGTACCTGGTAGAACTATGCAAATTAAAGGCTGTTTTGCTGCATCTGTACTTGTCAAACTAGGAAAGTTCTAGGTTGAGGTCTGTCCCCAGAACACGTGGAGGATCTTGAGTTCTTTCATCCTCTCAATAGGTAGACAGTGAAGCCGTCTCAAGTGTATTGAATTTGCATCTTCCTTGACTATGTTGATTACTATATGATTCTCGACTGATTAGCGTCTTTATGGTGAATGCCTAATCTATCTGTGACCCAAGACCTTACTGATATTTTTTAGATGCCCCTGGTTTGCTTAGTGTATATCGGTTAAATATGGCTAGATCCCATCTATTGGCTTAGAAGTGTAACTTTCTCACTGATCCTAGTTTCTTAAAGAATCTGGTGCATTCCGTGCTTCTGAGCTGAGGTCTCTCCATCTACTGAAATTTACCCCAACTTGTTGAACTAGTGAGTTAAGGTTGATTGAGTTCCTGGCATTCAGCTTCTTAATTTTCACATTTTGATTCAGTCTCTTGTGATTTTTATTTGTTGCAGGGTGCATGGCTGCTTTAGATGCAGAGCATTACTTGCAAGAGATCGGGTCGCAGCAAGGCAAGAGCGACTGACTATCTAAGACGAACCCTAAACTTTGATTTATCCTCGTGTGGACTTAAAGTTGCAACAATGATTAGGGAATCTCCTTGGGTTCCCAACGGCTTCATCTGTATTTGTCTGGTAAATGCTATTGAACAAACACTCTGTGCGGCTCCGATTATTATCTTTCAGAGAAGCTAGTATAATTGGCCATTGCCAACGATACATATTTCGATTGCCTGCTTCCACATCTTGTCTCGTCGATTGAATGGTATTAAGTGCATAATTCATATTTGTGGTTGTGAGCCTATAAATCGTCTCTACATCCACGGATTAGCAGCTTATGTCATCATAAAGTCGGCAATAGATTACTCATCTGGGCCGAGTTATTCTGTTGGACCCTTAATTGCTTCCAAGTTCTGGGCCCAGCCTGAAGTTTTGGGCCTGGGCCCTCTCCATGCGGCCTCTCTCAAGTAGGACTCGACGGACCAGAAACTTTCATGAAAACGTCTACCGATCGGTGTAGTCGTGTGTTATACGTGACCGCTGCGTGTGATACGCCCTCACGTTTTTGACAACATATGAGTAACATGGATATGGAATCAGGATCGGCGTATTAACACGAACCGGGAGACCCGGGATTCCTAATTTCCGAGGTAACTTCTTATCGGGCCACTTGCAACAGTAAGACGGATGGGATTCATAGTGAAATTACAAACGGAAGCAACAACTCTCCCATTCAAGCTTACACTTGTTTGATTTTTTCTTCATATTCATCTTTTTTTCTTCTTTGAAAAGGCAACTAGATGATCTACCCTCCTCCCACTCGCATGTCTTACGTAAAAAAAAAACAACGAGAGACAAGAAATTTGAAAAAAAAAGAAGAAAAAAGAAAAAAAGAGAAAGATCTAGACAATTGAACTCCTTAAGAAGATCTAGACATTCGAACTCTTTGGAATTTGTTATTTTCCCCATTGAAATATTTCCCTTTCTTTGATATTTCCCGATGATTATATCATTGATCGAGAGACATTGTTCGGTAATCACTAATTAATTAAAGGGTCTAAATCTGATTATTACGAATCCATTTAGGAGCCATTGATCTTGCTGATGTCTCTGCTAGATCTGTTGTACTTCATGTGGCTCTTGACCAGCTGCCCGGCTGCAAGGGCAGACATGAGGGAGAGCTCGCCCGCGAGGACGGACCCCGACACTATGGTTGCCAGTAGCCTCGAGTTTGATCCCGGCGAGTCCTTGCTCGCCCCCTTAACTCCGAGCAGGTTTAAGCAAGCTGATTGCGACGCGAGCTGGGTCCCGCCCCCGACTGTGCCCACCTGAACCATGGCAAAGAAACAGAAATTAATGCCTAACTGAAACGCACTCTATTAATTAACCAACAGATTGCAAACGAGGGCTCCATTTTTCTTGCCTCTATGATGATAACACTAATTTCATGGAGTCCTTGGGTCCGAAGACTTCACGATTTGCTCCCTATAGTTTGAGGTATTTCATTTATCTAGGGCCGACCAATGTCAGTGTCCTTATAGTCGACGCGGCCGACTGTACTCGTGATGACCATAGATGAGGTACATCAAACCCCTCTCTCCTAGTATGAACATCAACACTAAAATGTTATCAGACTTTTTCAAAATTCCAGCATTTCTTTTGCTACTCAAGCTGATATTAGAGGATCTTTAGTTCAATATTCCACGCTCAACGACTTGGGTTTCATAATGTTTTCCACTTTCGAACCATTTCGGTTTACAACTTGGCGGTGTTAGCAATCTGGGACACATTGTAAGATCGAATAACTGTTAGATCATAAGTGCAGGCTGAGACAACTGAGGCTCAAGTTCATGATTCGAGACATACGGAGCAAACTTCAGGTTGTAAATTGAATTTTCTATTCCACCCAAAAATAAAAAAGAAGAATTTTCTACATTTGTACCTGCATTTTTTTTCTTTCTTTATTTAATAAGATTCAAGTCACAGGCAGAACATGACAGGTGGGATTCTATTATTTTGACTTATTAATCTGAACTTTATATAATTGAATTGAATAGATACATGTTCTGAAAGTTTCACACCTGTTTGATATATAACATAACATGCAGAGAATCAATAAATTGCTCTGAAAGTACTGTACACGACAAAGAAATTGGGCAAACTTAACATTTCATGTTGGGGACAGAGCATGCCCTGATTACCTATTTTAAATTTTCGATCAGACGTAAATATTTCAGTATATTGGTTGAAGCTAACTTTTATTAGTGAATTTTTTTTACTATGAAGTACTTTTCGTGAATTCTAATTGCTGCAGTATAAGAAAAAAAATTCCACAGCTGCCTACTAATGACACAGTCTAAAATTAAAAATTACACCTAATCTCATGATTAATTTATTGTATGATTTTTTTTTCTTTTCTAGTATGAAAAGGCAGAATCTTTCTGCAGGTTTGTGTTTTTCGTTTTTATGTTACAAAATTTGAAGAGTAGGCGATATTATCTATTTTAAATTTCCAATCATATATAAGATACCTCAGTATATTAACTGAACCTAATTTTTATTAGTGAATTTTTCTTCTTATAAAGTACTTTAAGTGAATTCTAATTACTGGAGTATAAGAAAAAAATTCCACAGCCCCCTACTAATGACACAGTCTAAAATTAGAAATTACAACTAATTTCATGATTAATTTATTATCTGATTTTTTTTCCTTTTCTAGTATGAAAAAGGCAGAATCTTTCTGCCAGTTTGTGTTTTGTCGTTTTTATGTTACACAATATGAAGAGAGTGTGCGATATTATATTTATCTCAACCGTCATCTACGCGTGATCGATACATTGCATGTATCACATATCACCGTAAATCATTATTTCAATTCACTGATCATGATTTGAATCGAGATTCATTTATTCTAATTATAAATATATATTATATCTTTAAGTATTAATTATGATATTTAATTTAATAGACTTATATTGGATAGATCTATAATATAAGATCACGTTATCTAAAGGCCGTGTTACATACAATAACTATCCGGCCTGATCATAACCTTCAAATTGTGTATACCAAACTTTAAATATTGCAAGCATTATTACCTCGATGGATGGCATGGTGACGGAGATATGGAGATCCCGACCATTGTTAACGGCCTCCATCATGGTGATGCAGTGAGAGCTCTCCACGTTCTGGGCAGGGTCCTGCCCGGTGGCAATGTAGATCGCCGAGACGATGTTGCTGGCATGGGCATTGAACCCGCCCAGAGACCCCGCAATGGCGGACCCAGTTAGGTTCTTGAGCGTGTTGAGCTCGATGAGGGCGGGCACGGTGGTCTTGAGCACCTTCTTCACCACGTCCTCCCCGATCACTGCCTCGCACACCACTGATTTCCCCCGCCCCTCTATCCAGTTCACCGCCGCCGGCTTCTTGTCCGAGCAGTAGTTCCCTATATCGAACCCAAAACAAGTAGTTTCATTTCAAGCCTCTTAATAAATGACCACGCCGGATGAATTTATCAAACTGATTTATAATTACCCGAGATGCCGATGATGTCCATGTCAGGGAAGTCGGACCGGAGGAAGTCGAGGACGTTTTGGACGCCTTTTGAGACCATGTTCATGCCCATGGCATCTCCGGTGCCGCACGTAAACCTCATGTACAGATTCTTTCCCGCCACTGCGCATTTTATCCCTTGTAATCTTGCGAACCTGCTGGACCTGCAAATAATTTAATTTCATATCACAAATTAGATTAAAATGTCATAACTATTTGCACTTTTAATTACCATGCAAAAGTGTGATTATACCGGGAGTAGTTAATCTTTCGTTTTTTATTTTTTTTATTTTTTTTGGTGTGTACTTAGGTATTTGGAAGCCTAACAGACCCCGACTAATCCAGTTCGAGCCGGTAGGTCCATTAAAAGGGTAAAAGTCTCTCGGTATGGATTTTCTCCATTCACAAAACCTGAATTGAGACTTTGTTTAAGAAGAATAAGCGCCGAACCGCTTGAATCAATCTATATCGATATCTATTTTTTTTATTAAGACAATATCACAGCTTGTCATGTGACGAAGAAAAATATTTGATTTAGGACAATATTAGCGATGAATGTGTTCTCAGCTGATGGGCTAAATCTAATTCTCTGTTTTTCGGTGCAGTAAATGTAATTCTCTCCACCAACATGAATTGATTCAATACGTTAAGTGTTTGTTCTCTTTAAATAAGATTTCATATTTGAGTATTGTGAATAAAAAAAATCTATGCTGAAATAATTTTATCTCCTTAATCCGACCCAACTCGAACTAAATTAGTTGGGGTCTATTGGACTCCTAAATATAGGATATACACCAAAAAAAAAAATCTAATTCTCTCTTGAGCCTTAATTGAAGATATTATTTTGTTATATTTCTCACAAAAACTCTAAACACATAATTCTTTTTGGGCTAATTACATAAAAAGGAATAACCTTTGCTCAAATTTTCAATTATAGCACAACCTTTTAGAAATAGCACATAAATGCACTACTTTTCATTTTAGTCTCAAATTTAGCACACCGTTAAATATTCCGTCAATTTTAACGGTATTAGTTGATTATGTATTAACTGTGCCACATGTCTCCATATTATTCGATGATTGGACTCCACATTTTTTATTTAATAAAAATAAATTTGAAAATAAAAAAAGAAGGGGAATTAGCGGCCGAAGACAAAGGAGACCCGATCGAGGCCACCACTGCTGGCTCGTCGGCCCTCTCCTCCTTAGCTTTAGCTCGACTCTTCCCCTTTTTCTTTTTTCTTTTTTTAAATTTCAGAATTATTTTTATTAAATAAAAAATGTGGGGTCCACTCATTAAATAATATGTTGACACGTGACACTGTTAATGCCTAGTCATCCAATACCATTAGAATTGACGAAATATTCAATGGTGTGCTAGATTTGAGACTAAAATGAAAGGTCGTGCATTTTTGTGTTATTTCTAAAAGATCATGTTACAATTGAGAATTTGAGCACAAGTCGTGTCTTTTACTTAACTAGCCCATTCCCTTTTAATATATATATCGCTTTTGCTAGCAATCAATTTCATGAAAAAACGGGTAGGTATAAGGAAAAATCAGACAAGGCCCCAGTCAAGCGGGCGAAGAGATTGGAGTCAAATAAGGATATATCAACATCATAAAATAAATACTGGTTTTGGGAAAAATGGTGAAAATGAAGAAGAAACCCAAGTCAACATCAAGGATTTGGATATGTGACAAAATTCACGACAGCTCTCGCCTACCAAATTCTATATGATCTTATGTTTGTAGTTATTCAAGCAAAACTTATAACGTCGTCAAGTAAAGTTTGATAATGAAATCTTTGTTTTTTGGGGCAAATAGTAAAATGTTTATCATAATATCCTTTTTTATTTTATTTATTTCTAGAGATTTCTTATCCATCAAAAAGTAATTATAAAAAGTTGCAAGCATAATTAAGTTATGTTAAAATACCTTTTTGGAAATATTATGGGAGACAAGGGTTGTATAGGGCAATGTCGTGCCCGCCTATCATTTTTTTCCCAATTAATTTTTGAGGAAATCTTGCCAAAGATGTGAAATACTTACTAATTTTCACAAAAATACTAATCCGGAGATGTATTTGTTGGTTTTCTGTTTTTATTTTTGATTAAATCTCGGTATTTTCTCTCCATCATTAGATACAGATAGAACTATAATTGAAACATAATAGAGGCATGCACAAATAAATACATAAAAAAAAGTAGAGGTGGATATTACTAAATTTGACACCTAATACGTACTATGTTATATGCAAGTGTTATTGGTATTTTTAGTGATTCACGCAAAAGATTCCATTCTCTTCATATATGGGACTAAACAAGTTTTATTAATTTTGTTATTTTCTGCATTTCTTGTTTTTTGGTAAGAAATATTCCTCAATTAATCAAATGGTTTTAATCATTTAAATAAAAATGTCTTATAAGCCAAAAAAAAAGTGAGAGGGGAGAGAGTGAGGAGTGAGAGAACCGGTTGAAGACAACGGCGAGAGAGTCGAAGTTGTCGGGCTCCTCTAGGAAGAGCTTCAGCTCAGCGGCCCTCCTGGCGGACCCGAACCGGACCACCGGAGCCCGCGTCATGCCATCCCTCAGCACCGTGCTCGTGGCCCCACCCGATACATAGATGGCCTTGCAGCCCCGGTTGGTGCTGGCCACGAGGCAGCCCTCCGTGGTGGCCATCGGGACAGTGTACTCCCTCCCGTCAAGCAACAGCGGGCCCGCCACCCCCACCGGGACCACCACGTACCCCACTGGCATCTCGCAGCATTGCCCTAGCACTGACTCGTAGTCGAACCCATCCAGGGGCAGGCCTTTCAGTGACTGCCCCGTCAGCCTCTCCACCGCTGCCCGCCTTATCCCAGCCGCCCTCCTGCAGTCCCCGATCTTCGACTCCAAGCTGTATGATGGAGTTGAACCCTCCACTACTGACCTCACGATCTCCTCGTCTTCCTGGGAAAGCATCTTCTTCGCCTCTTCTCCTTTATCCGGGCTTATTATCGTCAGTTGATCGTCGAACACCTTCTCGGCATTTACCACCTGTAAGGTGAGTCAGTTGCATTTATCATCTTAGGATCGTATATGTTCTTACATGATGTCTTGTGCATGTTAGGTCATTTCATATCCGCGTAATAGTACAGACAAAACAAAAAATTAATACGATAATCACGTAGTTGGATCACCAACTATGGATGGCATCAAAAGTAAAACTCGATCATGCGAGTGCTTAGAATTCGAAAAAACTGGTACTGAGTTCGGTTGATGCGAAAATAAAATTTTTGAAAATACGAGTATGGCAGGTAATTAAGATATAATTTTAACAACCTGAGGGCACATGATAGAGGGCTGCTTGTCTTCTTCGTCCATGTCCCAGCAGGTGTCCTCATGCGAGGGTCGACCAGGGGAGACGAAGGACAGGACAAAGCCGACCCCGAAAAAGCCGAGGAGGTAGACGACGGAGGCGACAAGGGACACAAGCGCAGCGATCTCGGAGAGGGTGATGACGTGGAGAGGGGTGGAAGTGCGGATCTTCTCTCGCCACCGGTGGAGGAGGAAGTAGGCCACAGAGAAGAAGATGGCGAAGAAGACCCCGTTGGTGAGGTAGAGAGGGAGGGGGAGTGCATCCGACGCCTTGAAGACCGAGGATCCGGGGCACTGCTGGCGGTCGAGTGGATTGAGCGGAGGCTCACCGGCGGCAGCGGCGGAGGGTGGTGGCGGCGGTCGCCGGTGATCTTTCATGGGGGAAGGTCCGGCGGGGGAGGCACGGATAATATGGGAGGGAGGGAAGGGGAGTTTGTGGTGGCGAAGGTTGGGTAGGATAAAAATAGAGAAGAAGAGTTTATTTGGGGTTGAAAGGTGAAGCGAAGGTTTAGGATGTTCTTTTATAGAAAGAGAGAGACAAATACTATAGAGAAGAAGCCCTCTGCAAGTAAGAGAGATGGATAATGAATCAAATCCAATAATTTCATTACCAAAAAAGAATAAAAAGCATACAAAAAAAAATGAGTTGGTTCACGAAATGGTTTGACATTTATATCTCTTAAATAATAATTTAAATTAGAACACTCTTAATATTGAAAACTCGTACTGAGAAAAACGCTTTTATCTTTTAATAGATAGACCCGGTTCGAATTGAATTGGTGGAGATACATTGAACTTCGCATGCTAGAGTACATACAAAAAAAAATTGAAATAAGATAAAAATTTCTTAAAATTAGGTTGCTCATAAGCTTTCCAAAAGTTGAATATGACTGTATATACGACTTAGAGTATAAAGAGCTTGAAATCGACTGAACATACGTCACTAAAGAACCCGTCTTCTGACCCCAGATTAATTTGGCACCTAATGAGTTAAAAATGTCCCGCGGTTTTATTTATGTTATCCCGCGGTTTTATTTATGTTATAAGTTACCTTTGGACTGTTAAGAGTATCTGGAACATTTTTCTTTAGTAGTTAGAAGGGGTCAATGAGACATCATTTCAAGTTTTACTAGAACTCTGCAAAGAGATATCCTCATGTGCATGTTCAAAGCCTTGCATCATTGTGCAATCTAATAACTTTTAACACAAGGGCACGTGGACATTTAATTCCTCTAAAGTAAGTCGATGTAGATATTCGATTGCCTACATCGATAGATTAGTCAAAGAACGGTCGGTGCTGATAGGGATGGACCGAAGGGGGCAGTCGACCCTCCTAAATTATAGACAGTAAAAGAAAAATTACATATTATTATTTAATTTTGATAAAATTTCTTATATTAACCTCTCATAACTCATGAAAACTATCACCCAATTTTTCTCCTCAAAGAGTTCCCCCTTAATTCCAAATTCTGGGTCCGTCATGCGCTGATACTCTCCATGAGCATGGTTATTACAATCTGATGCAATCTGATGAGTAACTTTATCCACCGACCCAACTTTTGATATGAATATATCATAATATGAAAGTATTAGTTTGAAAAAGGCATGGGAAATATTCGAGGACTTGTTTGAGGGAAAATCTTCTTGAATGTAAGTCGAAGGAAGCCTCTTCCTATATCATTTATCCTAAACATCTTCAGGCTCTACCAACCATCATGATTTCTAGCATCCATCCGGATATTTAAATGATGAGGATCGATGGCTCTGGCTTCTTAGTCTTTTGCTTTATAGTTCGGACCACGTCAGCATCGCGAGCCTTGGCCTCATCGAGACAAATTAGCTGGAGCAGTGAATGAGGCTAGACATGGCATATCTCTTTATGATAAGGCCGTATCTGCGCTTATGGAATTAAGCCAAGGTCGATCGTTTTGTGGCCACGGCGATTTATAGGAGGGGAGATATATGGTTTTCGAAGAATGAGGACATTCTTTCCAAAAGAATTTTTTTTTTAAGAAAAAAGAAATAGGCAATTAAGTATTTCTCTTTTTGTTTTTTTCCCTTTGAATTACAAAATAATTAAAGTATTTTCTTAAATTTAACACATCTGTACTCTTTTACTGTTTTACCTGCAAATATTATTTATAACTAAAAATTGCAATAGAAGATAAAGAGGCAAAACGCAGTTACAGACAGATTTTGAGGTTGATTCTTGGATATAGCATACCCTTTTATTTTCTCTGCATATTTATTTATTTAGTACATGAATCTCTTTGTATTTTAAAAAAAATGGACAATGAGATTCTTTATCAAGAGTATAAAATTGGAACTTGATCCACCCCAAAAAAAAAGTAGGATTATGAAATATTTAAATGCCCGAAATGGAAGTATCGATTAATGTATATCCACAAGCATGTGCATTTCTTGCTCCCAGTAATCATTCCTCTGTTTTTATGCCATAGACAACAAATTGAATTGATCCCTTTCACCAAAGTTTAGGGCTAAATAACCAAAAAGTGTTGGTGGTATTAATTATAATATAATATCATGCATTAAATTGTCACCTTCATATGCAAACGTCTCTTTTCGCCTTTCCATTTTTTGTGCACGATATCCATGCGGATATGATCTTCACGATATCGACATAGTCATTATATTGATATGTGGTAAAGGCAAGACGGAATCAAGAGCTAAAATCAACAAGTTATAATCATGTCCTTATATCATACACGTGTACGTATGTGCAGATATGAGAGGATGAAACTCTGAATTCGAAAGTCCTACATTAAAGAATCTAAAAAAAAAAAAAGCAAGCTATATCACTAAACGCAGATTCATTATTAGAAGCAAATTTCAGATGCAACCGGGCGTATTGCTCGTAGATTACATGTGATTATTATTATTAGTATTATTAGTTGTAATAGTAGGGCGAAGAAGGGAATTTTCTTTTGTTGGGCGAAAGAATAATAGAAGTTTAGGTTGATTAAATACTATAAGGAAGGATAGTCGTAGATAACAAGTCATTAATTGTGTATAATAAATTTGATACACTTTCCATACTTGTATTCAGAATCTTGTACACAATTACTGTATAAATATCAGTACACAACCTATGAACAGTAGGTTGGATTTCTCCCAAACATTCTAAATCTCTTTATGGTATCAGAGCCCTAGATCGGGCATTATCAATTTTCTTCTTTCTCATCCTTCAATCTTCTTTCTTTCAATTCTCAATCACAGTCCATCGTTTTCAATGGCTGATTCAATCTCTGCCTTAACCAATTCTACCTCTGGAACAATCAATTCCAGTCAACCTCACTCTCTACCTGCAACAGTTTCCACCGAAATAATCAATCCCAATCAGCTCCTACCTCTACCTGCAACAGTCCCCACCATACCGGTTAAACTAAATGGCAATAATTATTTTTTCTGGCAGGGCATTATGAGTGCACTACTGGAAACTTACGATCTACTTGGCTATGTCGAAGGGGATATTCCAACTCCAGAGAAAACAATTTCAAGGGATGGTATCATTGTTCCCAATCCAGCTTTCAGGCAATGGGTAATGAGAGACAAATTTGCTATTACCTGTATTATGCTTGCTGTGACAGAAGAGATTGGCTGCAATATCGTCGGTCTGAAGACTTCCCGTGAAGCATGGACCGCACTCGAGACTATGTTTCTTGCACAGACAGCAGCTCAAATTGATTTTCTTGAACAGCAATGGCGCGATCTGCGAAAGGAAGGCAAGACAGTACTGAAATACATCAATTCAGTGCGACAATTAGCAACAAGATTTGCTCAGATCGGAAAACCAAAATCATCTGAGCAAATTAATCGAGCCATTGTAACAGGTCTCGGGTTAGACTGGGAACCGCTAGTTCTCGCACTCTCTCCGTCTCTCACTGCCATGACAACCGATGAACTTACCAATCTCCTCCTTCATAATGAGTCTCGACGCCTTTCTGCCTCCACCGTGACACAATCGGTCATGGCACCGATCTCAGGACTTCTCGGACCACCGCCTGTCGAAGTGCATTACTCCGACGGAAATGGAGGAAAGGGACGTGGTAATTTCAAGGGTGGAAAGAACAAGAACAATGGAGGAAAAGGGAAGAACAAGGGAGGCGGAAACCCTAATTTTGCAGGAAATGGAGGAGGAGGAGGACGCGGATGGCAATCGGGTCAGACCTGGCAATCGGGTCAATTTCATAACCCGGCTCGCAACCGGCCCAGTATTCGTATCTCTCCGGCCCACCGGTTATTGAGCAGAACATCCAACCCGGCCCATCTCTTCATGGGCCTCCATATGGCACCGGGCCTTCAGCTGCTCCTATTAATAATCTGATTTGTCAGATTTGTAACCGTGTTGGACATTCTGCTCTTTTTTGTCAGACTCATGATGGGCATGCTCATTTTGCCCAAGCCTCTTATGCAGGGATCCATGATCTCAACTGGTATGTTGACTCAGGAGCCACTCATCACATCAGCACTGACCTGGCAAATCTGCATGTTCAGGATGATTATCCAACATCGAGCCAGCTGTTCTCAGGAGATGGTAAATCTATACCCGTAGTAACCACGGGTTCTTCTTATTTTCCATCCTATATTCGTCCTCTACACATGAAAAATATTCTTCACTGTCCTAAAATTTCTAAAACTTTACTTTCCATTTCTAAATTCACTCGAGACAATACTTGCTTCTTTGAACTTCATCCTGATTTCTTTGTTGTAAAGGACCTTCACACGCACCGGGAGCTAATGCGGGGACCAGTTAAAGATGGCCTGTACTGTTTCCAACCGGAAGACAGATGTACCCGTGTTCCACATGCTCTCCTTACTACCTCCAAGTCTGCTACATTGTGGCATCAACGTCTTGGACATCCTTCTTTTCCTATTGTTCGTCGTGCTTTACCTGCGTCTGTTTCATTGAATAATGATGACAGTGGTCATATATGTTTCGCTTGTCAACAAGGGAAAATTGTGAACCGCTCTTTTCCACTTACTCATAATAAAAGCAATGTCTTTCTTGAACTCATTCATACTGATATCTGGGGGGCCTGCACCTATTACTTCTCATACTGGATATCAATATTATATTCACTTTCTTGATGACTACAACAAATTCTCATGGCTCTATATGATGAAATCCCGCTCCGAAGCCCTGTCTATCTTTCATGCTTTTCGTTTACAGGTCGAAAATCTATTTGGTCGCAAAATCAAATTCCTACAGTCTGATGGAGCTAAGGAATTTCTCTCTCACGCCTTTCAAGCTGAACTTCAGAACAATGGCATATTCCATCGTATCTCGTGCCCCCACGTCCCTCAGCAAAATGGCTCTGCAGAACGTAAGCATCGACACATTGTTGAAATGGGACTTACCTTGCTCTTCCATGCCTCTTTACCTCCAAAATTCTGGAATTATGCCTTTGAAACTGCAGTTTACCTCATTAATCGTCTTCCTGTTTAATCACTTAAGTTTAAGTCTCCATTTGAGCTTGTCTATGCACGACCTCCAAATTACTCTACCTTAAAGGTTTTCGGGTGTATTTGCTTTCCCTACCTACGTCCCTATACTCGTCATAAATTAGAGCCTCGGTCTGTCCCTTGTGTTTTCCTTGGTTATCCCACTCATTATCAGGGATATCAATGTCTAGATCCAGTATCTGGTCGTATGTTTATATCCTCCCAAGTGATTTTTGATGAGCAGTCCTTCCCATATCGTTCTGGGTCATCTGTCCCGGCGGGTTGCAGACAGACTCCTTTTTCACCCGTACATGCTCCAGGTATGCCATTATTATCCCCTAATAATACCTATTCTACAGACACATCTTTATTTGACATCCCTCTTCCAATGTTTCCCGTACCAATGTCCACTAATAATAAAGGTGATCCTCCTAGAAATACTGGCTCTCCTGAACTTGCAGATTCTCCTGGACATAATGGTGGTGTTACATCTCCGGCTTCTCGAGTCATCAATCAGTCTGATGATTCTACGAACTCTGCACGGGTTGCTCAGGCTAATAATCCTGCTCCTCAGAGGACTCATTCTATGGTAACTAGGTCTCGTGATGGGACTCTTCTTGCTCCTCGTTTTGTCATATCTCGGCATCCAGCTGCCTTCTCTGTTTCTGCTGATCTACAGGAACCCCGTACCTTCTCTAAAGCACAAAAGGATCCACATTGGAGAGCTGCTATGGAAGAGGAGTTCCAAGCTCTTATTAATAATCATACATGGGACCTAGTTCCTGCTTCTCCTTCGAAAAATATCATTGGCTGCAAATGGGTTTCCAAGATCAAACAGAAGGCTGATGGCACCATTGATAGGTATAAAGCTCGTCTTATTGCTAAGGGTTTTAATCAGCGGGAAGGTATCGATTATGAAGAGACCTTTAGCCCTGTCATCAAGCCAGTTACCATTAGAGCTGTTCTTTCTATAGCTGTCTCTTTTCGGTGGCCTATCAGACAGCTGGACGTGAAGAATGCTTTTCTCCATGGTCATCTTAGTGAGGAGGTTTATATGAGTCAGCCTCCTGGATTTTTCGATCCTCTCCGTTCGGACCATGTCTGTCGCCTGAGACGCTCTCTCTATGGTCTCAAGCAAGCCCCCCGCGCTTGGTTCCAACGTCTGAGTAATTTTCTTCTAAGCTTGGGATTTATTGGCTCCATTGCAGACTCGTCCCTATTCATCTTACGAAGCAGGACTTACACTATTCTCATTCTTGTGTATGTTGACGACATTATTCTCACAGGAACTCCGGGAGCTCCTTTTGATTCACTAATGACTGCTCTTCATCAGGAGTTTGCGATGAAGGACTTAGGACCGCTCAACTATTTTCTTGGTATGGAGGCTACGTTTGACAAGCCAGGGCCACATCTCACTCAGGCAAAATATATTCATGATATTCTTTTGCGGAGTTCCATGCTGGATTGCAAGCCCATTAGTTCGCCTGTTGCCTCGGGTGCTCGTCTTTCTCTCCATGATGGTGACACTTTTGAGGATCCTTCTCTATATCGGAGTGTTGTTGGGAGTCTTCAATATTCGACTCTCACGAGACCAGACATTGCATTTGCTGTCAACCAAGTATGTCAATTCATGCATACACCTACTACGGTTCACTGGGCGGCGGTAAAGCGCATTCTTCGGTATCTCAAGGGTACTATTACTTATGGACTTCTTTTTAAACCGGGCCCCATATCTTCCCTGCATGGCTTCTCTGATGCAGATTGGACTGGCAATCCCGATGATCGTCGCTCTGTCAGTGGTTTCGCTATTTTTCTTGGTTCCAATCCGATTTCTTGGAGCTCCAAGAAGCAGCGAACTGTAGCCCGCTCCAGCACCGAGTCAGAGTATAAGAGTCTGGCTAATGCTACTGCCGAAGTTATCTGGATTCAATCCTTACTTTTGGAATTGGGAGTTCGTTTATCTAGTCCACCAATTCTATGGTGTGACAATATCTCGGCTATCTACCTCACAGCAAATCCTGTATTTCATGCTCGGACAAAACATATTGAAATTGATTATCATTTTGTACGCGAGCGTGTAACTCACAGGCAGCTGCTCATCCGCTTCATCAGCACAGATGATCAACTTGCTGACGGTCTTACCAAGGGACTTACTAGTTCTTGCTTCTCGGCACTTAGGTCCAAGCTCAACGTTGCTCCGTCCCCGTTGCGCTTGCGGGGGAGTATAATGAAGGATAGTCGTAGATAACAAGTCATTAATTGTATATAATAAATTTGATACACTTTCCATACTTGTATTCAGAATCTTGTACACAATTACTGTATAAATATCAGTACACAACCTATGAACAGTAGGTTGGATTTCTCCCAAACATTCTAAATCTCTTTAAATACCATTGTGTGGGATTTGGGAGCCAGGAAGATAGTAATCGAAGTCGACTCTGAGGTTGTCGTTTCCTTTCTTCGTTTTGAACGGGGAGCAGGGTGGTGCTAATGATGCCAATAGCTAGAGACATCCGCGAGCTTTACTTTAATCGGAATTGGACAGTTTTGGTTGAGCACGTTTATAGGAAAGGTAATACATGTGCGGATTGATTAGTCAATTATGCGCTAGCACTCCTTATTGGTGTGCACAGACCTAGCGCTGCCCTTCTGGACTCAATCTTGTTCTCTTCGAAGATATTGTAAAGACTACTATGCCTCGCATTATAATTATTAATTTTTTTAATGTATTTGGGTCATGGCCCCGTATTTCAAAAAAAAAAATTCCATGAGGGAGAGGGGACATATCTTTCTCATTTTCCTGTATTAATGAACTTTTCAGTCTTTCATCAGAGTCGCGTAGTTAACTATTTGTCCTGCTTTGGTCGCCGTTTTGCAAATAGAAACTGATGACATGCATTCAAGATTTGCCACTGTCGAGCATTTTCTTGTGTGAATGGTTGACTTGTTAGTTACTGCATTGTCCTATGATTGTTTATGTGAACAATGAGAATCAGTCAAACTAAACTTGGCATACTCTCCTTATTAAAAAAAACAAAATCTTAAACTGGGGTTGACACTAAACTAATTTTTTCACAAACAAAAACCAATAAGGAAAAAAAAATGAATACCTCATTATATAAAACTTGACTGAAAAACTAGTGCGTTGTCACAAAGTAATTTAATTAAAAATATTTATATTTCAAATTTACAGACTGAGCATACAAAATTTAAAATTACCGTAACTTTATTAAGTTTTTATATCTTTTTACTTGTGATATAATGGTCACTGATTTTTCTCAATATCTTTTAATACACATGTGAACTAGATCATATTAATTAACTGAGAATAAAATCGCGTAGAAATAATAAAATATTTTTCCTACCAAAAATATGTGGAAATCGGAAGTTAATTAATAAAATAGTAATAAAAAGTTACAAACTTAACGAAAACTTATTAATTAGGGCTTATCATGCTCGGAGAAAGCTACAGATTTTCTAACAGAATATTATAAGGTCTTCTGATATATTGAATTTTAACATTTATTAAGTTATTTGAATTTAATTTATTAAAAACATATAATTTTCAATTTAAAGAGCTATTTCATTTTCTTTAGTTTAGTAAATTTACAATTTCTTGTTACATTCTCTTCATCATTATTAGAGTAAGTGTCAAGTAAAAAAGAATTTGTTCAATATAATTTATTGCCCACAATTTTGCATCATAACATTTGAAGAGGAACAAAATCTATCCAAAAAATTTACGAGTTGAGAATTAATTTAAATATTTTTGGAGTCCAATTTTTAAAAAAAGAGCCGAAAAGATTTATAAAATAAAGTATCATAACTTAGGGTTTAAATAGTGAAACAAAAAAATTAATTAAGATTATTTTTTTTGCAAATTAATTAAGGAAAGAAATGATCCTGATTGGGCCGCTTGTCGCTATTTGTAGCTCCCTCCTTTCGGGAACTCATGCCAAATTTTCATGGTCGAGACATATTAATTAATTGCTTTACAAGATAGTTACTTATTTATTAGGACATCAAGGTGCCAGATGGAGAGTCTGGAAGAAAGATCGATAAAATTATCTAAATTAAGATCCATATTTCATAATCAAGACGGAACCGATATATATATATATAGATGGGCATGATTTAGCTCGGGGGAGGGGGCCAGCTTCCCGAAGAGGCAATAAGAATATAAACTTTTCAACTTATGGTGGGCGAATAACAGTAATTTCATGAAAATTTAAAGAACGATATATAAATTTCCTTAGAATATCGGAATTTTAGGAGTTCATTGCCCTCCTCAGCCCACCTCTCCTCGATCCATCCCTATATATGTAGATATATTCACAGAGAAATTTAATGCGTGCGTACAAGTTTTGGCAAGCAAAATTCACCAACTGATATCTTGAAAGACGGGGCATTTGCCAATTCAGCTCAGCACCTCCCTCAGGTCGTCATGATGAAAATTATTCATCATGAGATTGGGGTATCCACATGTTCTTAGTAAATTGGCCAACAAGACAGGAGGAACCACTTAATATCTTCTCGAGCTAATTAAATGCTGTCCTTTACTATATGATAGTAAGCTGGTGATGAGAGAGACAAATAAATAGCTTCTCCTCTACCTTTTCATGCTCATCATTAATTATTTCTTCCAAATTAATTCACTCAATTAATTACAAATTGCTTTGACTTAATGGGCACCGTGGAGTGGCCACATTTCCCGCGGTGCATTGAAGCAAAACTCCACACGTTTGAAATCTTGGATGATAAGTAATCAACCATTTAAGAATTGCAAGCACGCAGATATCTTTCTTGTGGTCTATAAATTCTTGGACCCGTTATCGATAGCTACGGCCACCATTCACTAGGGCTTTCAATCAAGTCGCCAACAACC
This sequence comes from Punica granatum, assembly GCF_007655135.1. NCBI lineage: Eukaryota > Viridiplantae > Streptophyta > Magnoliopsida > Myrtales > Lythraceae > Punica > Punica granatum. Next base: position 5,725,907 of record NC_045129.1, read on the forward strand.
TTCTTCGTGACCTTCTGGCACTAAGTAAGCGTAATTCCCATTACTTGACAATCGATTTTGCGTAGACATGTGACAGGTGTCGACATCAATGAATTGATACAACATTACTTTGCCGGCGTTCCTTCATTTTATCTTTCCATAGCATTAAATCTTCACATGCATATTGCTTAAATTAAATATATGGTTCAATTGTATGAAGAGCATGAGACCTTTCTCCCAAACTAAAAGGTCAAGATAACAATCAACCTACGTGGATTGGTACCAGCGGTTCACCGCTTATTTCTCTTAAGTAAAGTCTCGAGTTTGAGTCTTGTGAATTGAGAAAATCCATGCTTAGAGAGCCTTACTCCTTAGTGGGCCGATCCGAGTCGATTGAATTGGTCGGAATCCATTAGGTTTCCTGATACCATAGTGAAAAAGGTCGAGATAACAATTTAGGTTTCATCTGGTTTCGGAGTTAGGATTCTACTCCATCCTCTCATATAAGACAAACATATATATATATATATATATATATATATATATATATATATATATATTTTCTCATTTTTATTAACTAATACTTACATATATAATTAATTAATACTTATATACCGTTAACTTGTGCTCCCCTCTACCATAGGACAGGGTAGTTGTGACAATATAAAGAGCTTCTTTGTTCTTCATTGATGATTTATTAAGGGATCCATATTGTTGGCTGGAAGGGAGATATTTTACTGATATTTTATTTCATGTTGTAATTACCTATAGGAAAAATTCCAAGTTGTAAGTAACGAATAAAATAGTTCATTAATGAGCCATAATTTGATGTATAGCTGTCCATCAAGTGTGCATGTGTAAGTGAAGTAATATGGGAATAAGCGGTTTGCCAAACTCTGGAAAGGAACGTAGGGTTTTATCAATAGGAGTATCATTTATTTTTTCTTTTTTGGGTGGCTGAGGGGGCCGAAACGCAAAGAGCATCAATTTTTTTCGATTATAAAAGAGACTCACTGACCAAGTTAAAAGAAATGAAAAGTTAAATAAAGAGGTATAAATAGTCTTTCTAACAAAAATCGAACTTGAAACCTTTTGATAACAAAGTACACCCCTTTCTCAAAAGAGTATCATAATATGTATCAAAATATTTTAAAGGGATGCCCATGAAAACCATTTTTCTATGCAAGTTCGAAAAAATTAAGAGCAAACAAAGTGTAGTACATAAATTAAGTTCAGAGAAACGGCATTTTCTGAGAACAATAAATTAATCACGAGTTCGATTTTTATCAATAAGATTTACTGCATCCATTTATTTCATCTTTCCCATTCTTCCCTGATGAGGTCGGTCATAGGCTTCCCTTGCAAGCAAAAGTGGTGAAACTCAAAGCCGAGGATGCATATATAAAGAGACTTGTTTACTAAACAAAGCATAATGGGCCACAATGGGCCTGCCTCGGTAATATGGGCCCCCATGGAAAGGAATCTTGAGCACCTCCTCTGGCCTGCCCATGAAGCCACAGAATGGCCAGCCCGCCAACGAAGGTCCTTTCATCCACCACCTCGCCGCACGGCGTCCTCTCTGCGGTTAGAGGAGGCAAATGAGCTTGTGGATCAGTTGTTAAGGGATGTAACTGAGCTTGATGCGGTGTCCTACAATAGAAATATCGACCTCCGGTGCAAAGAGAGTGAGTTTGAGTATGCCTACCAGCTGTTGGATGAATTGGAGAAAGGTGGCCTAGGATGTGATATATTTACTCACAGTACCATAGTTGACGGGTTGTGCAAGACCGGCGATTCAGAGGGGGCTCTGCGGCACTTCAAATATATATATGGATTCTTTGGGTTTTAAATCGACGCTAGTTGCTCTAAGCTGCATTATCAGTGGTTATGTAAGGCTGGAGATATTGACCGTGCTATGATATTGTTCGAATCAATGGAGACTAGAGATGACTTCACCTATGCTTCGGTAGTGCACGACCTTTGCTAGGCATCAAGGAGGTATAGACGTGCCTCCAAGATACTACTTTTGAGGTTAAAAGGTGGCCTGACGATTCTCTGGTCTTGCCAACGAGCTGTTCTTGCTGGCTTTCATGATTCGGGATATAAAAGGGATGCCGAGAGGCTCAAGTCAAAGATTTGGAAGGCTAGGATGCTACGCTGTTGGTTTGTATTAGTATCATGTAAGAAATCGGTACTTGAGTGATCAAGTTGAGATGATTGGGAAGCCACGACTCCGCCATACGGGAGTGCAGAAGTCATTACCCCGGATCCTTGCATGCAGGTCAGTGGAAGAATTAATTTCCTGCTGAACAACGAAGATTGTGGTCACGTGCAATCGGGTGAGTTTAGAGGATTAAGTAGTACTGAATGCTAGTGTCTCCATGCTGAGAAGTGATATTGCCGAAGATGTTTTTCTATGTTGAATCCATTTCAAGCTTTAGCATCCTGAGACATGTACTGCCTTTGTACAGGCAAATGATTGACCTGCAAATCAGTACACTCGGGATCTCAGCAATCTGCAGGCCCTTCAAGCGGGAAGTTGAACTTATGAGTATTGCTCGGTTTTTCGGTTGAATATATGCATGAGATAGAAGCTTAACAAGGATAAATGCGATCCGGTTCTTTCGTTTCCTCTAGTCTCAGGTTAGAAGAGCTGCCAAAACCAGCGTTAGACAAGATCATCTCGAGCTATATTTCCATGAATATGTGCCAAATTTGCTTGCCTGAGTCTCTTACCGCTGATAAATGAAGATAGGGGCGTACAGTCATGCGAAAAAAGTCCCCTCAGAGGCAAGCCAAGTTCAGCCACGTAGATTCTTCCCGTGTACATTGAGCTTATGAATTCATCATTAACCCTTGTACCCTAGTCGGCTACACATCCGATGTATATGACGTTGATCAGTATTGAACGATTCTCTCGATGGGAACTGCTACATATCAGTGATGTGCCTATCAGCACATTATTGACCTGTGTCCATTTCGGATGATTGTATCCTGTTGACACAAAAATTGACGAAAATTGCGCTACCCAACAGTCCGCGCTCAGGGGGGATCTCTTGGGAATGCAAACTCATCAGAAATCAAGGTTTTCTGGATTTCATCAAGAACTAAGACGACCAAAAGTTGGCACACCAGTACAATTCTCATTACCTTGATCGTTAAATCTATTTGTCAACAATCAAAGATGATAAGACAAAAGAAAAAGCATAAGACGCCCATATTTCGACATTTTGTTTTGTATGAGGGTGGACAGCCCCCAAAATTTTGACGGCTAAGGAAACGAAACAAAATCTTGAAGCTTCAACTACCATAAGAAACGAAGGGCAGCTCATAAATCTACAAGCCTGCAAAGAAGTTCGCGGCGCTTGTAGAATCTCCTTTACCAGCATTTCTCGTCTTTGTTCCTGCAAAAATCAACAGTTACGCACACAAAGCACATGCATATTACATACATAAGGTGCTTATACGATATGTAGAGCAATGAGGGGCAGTCAATGCGGTGATTGAAATGGCTCCAAAATACAAAGATCTGCCGGAAAGAGCGTTTATCACATAACAAGATATGCAAGTTACCCTTCTTAGACTTCGGGGTATCCTCCATATCCACATCCATCTCATCACTGTCACTGCCTTCTGCAGCTGCTTGACTGGGTGGAGCATTTGTAGAATCATCCAGTAATTCATTCAAATCCCAAAGCTGCAGCAGTACAAACATATCAAGACACTAGTGTAGTGTCCGAATCGGAGAAGATTGGGAATCGAATTTAGCTTTCCGTAAAGTATAAAAGCTAAAGTCGATCTTGTTTATGGGTGTAAAAGAACAAGGGGGGATTGAAACAATCTAATCTTTCCAAAGAATCTGCAAGAAATATGGGCGAAGGATAAGAATTCAGCTAGGATACCTTCAATGTCTGATCATGCGATATACTGCCAAGATGCTTCCTATCATGAGAAAACGCTGCAAAACCAGGTATAATATATGAACAGTCAAAATCCAGAAGGAAATCGGTGAATGAGGAGAAAAGAACCACTGTATTTGTCGATGAAACAACTAAGCATCATACTCCAAAAAAGAAACTACGCATCATATTATAAAAAGCTCTAACTTAAATCTTTTTGAGAAACAGTACCAAGGCCCTCTATAGGATATTCTGAATGCTCTGCCAGAGGTCGAATGATTCTGTTGGGTAATATGCCTACCAAGCTGACACAAAATCAAAGCGCAAACCTGAGTTACTCTCGCAGATGTTAATGCATAACCAGGAAAGAACTAAGAGCAATGAAATGAATGGATGGAATTATCTCCCAGTAAAAGTTTTCTTCTCACCTTATAAGCCCATTCTCTGATCCAGTAATGATTGTATCCTCATCCAGCTAAAAGCAATACGATTTGAATATCAGAGAAACCAACAATCTATATATTGCAATATTCACTAGGATGTCGACAAGACGTATACTAACCTTCAATAGTACATCAACTGAGTTGGGGGACAGGTCAACAAAGCGATCACTGGAAATTAACATGACAATACTCAATAATGATCACTATTTGCAGAGGAGAATGATTAGCACCGCATTCTCCCAAAAGAATGTAATTTGCAAATTATGACATTAACTACTTATTGAAGCCAAAAAAGGAATTGGAAAGATCTACTAAGGAGGAGGATGGACATGGATACCTGCAATCCTTGAAAAAACCCCATGAATACAGTAATAATGTTCCTGTTTGAGTTCCACAAATAACTTTTCTTCCATTCTGATGACAAATAACAAGGCAGGAAATGAAATGTAAGCATATACTTCAGAGTGGCGCAACATTTAGGCTGCCTTGACTTCCCATAGTTTAAGACATCTGAGTATTAGCTGAGAATGGCCAAAATATTGGTAACCAATTATAGTAAATAAGTGAAAAAAATGCTTTTACATACTATATATGAAACTTTCATCTTTTGCGCCAGAGTTCTTGGAATGGATCTCCTTTTACTCTACTCTAGAATTTGCATACAATTTTTCTGAAATTTTTGCAGAAGTAGGCCAAAATGGCAACTATAACAATCACTATTGCCCCTATGGTTTACCATGTAGTTCATACCTTCATTATAACAACAGAAAGTAACTCATCTTCTGAGAATTCAGATCTGGTTTGCACCTGCCCATCAACACAGAGTCAGTAAATCAAAAGGTTTTCAGCCAGTTGCATCAATGAATTGCATGACCCATATTAACTCAAGCATGCATGCATAGGCATGCAAGCTTTATGGTCACACATTTAGCTGTGAGTGCAAATGATATATCAGCCTTAGGAGAAAGCAGGTAAAAAGGCAACTTACTTTGTTGCTTCGAAGATTGCAGACAGACAAAGTACCATCTCCGCTATAGGAAGGAAAGAAGAAAAAATAACAACATATAGGAAAATGTGCTTTATTATAAGATGTGGGATAAGCAGTCCATTTGATTGAAAAAGGAGTGAATAATAGGCTTTCACTGTACAAAACGAGAATATTGATGATCCAAAGATTGCAAAGAGATTCCCAATCCTATATCTCCAACTCATCTTTCGATGATCCAGGAGTGACCACGGTACCTTGTTGCCAGCAGCTTCATCGAGTCAGAAGCAAAAGTCATGTCTGAAATGTATTCTTCATGTGTGTTAAACGTATTGCAACAAGATCGTTGTCTTGTATCCCATACCTGTTAAGAATAGAATTGAAAAGAAAAATATGGATTACAATCTACTGACAAACTTAAGTGGAAGATATAAGAAAGGAAGTTCCACGCCCCTATACAATGAACACACCAAGGACAGCCCTATCATTTTGGCAGACCATGTTTGTACAAAAGCAGCAGGATGGAAAAGCGCTAAGAATCATGAAAAGGAAAGAGGAAAATAGAGAAAAAGGGAAGGGGAACAAAGCACCTTGATACACCCATTATCATCTCCCGTTGCAATAGTAGCCTCTGTCAGGTTAACTAACCTATTGATAGCAGCCCTGTAAGGAATCCATTAGCAAACAATCTTGTTAGCAGACAATGAATTCAAATATCCTAGTCATTAAGCCCCACAAGAACAAAAGCCAAGCATGACGATAAGCCTTTGATACTCACTCATGGGCATTCTCAACCCGAGCTACCACGGATCCAGTTTCCACGTCCGTAGCCAGAATTGAGCAATCAGGGGAGCCCGAGAGAATTGCTAACATTAAAAAATCAGACTTTTTAAGCCTTACATCACGTTTAAACCTCCATGGTCAATAATCAGCAAACATTCAGAAAAGCTACCTTTCCCATCGCTGATAAATCGAACAGCTCGACAAGATTCACTGTGCGCGTTTACTTCTAATAGCCTGAACATATTTCAAGTACAGATTTTTCCTCAAAATTGGCAAACACAGAATGAAGAATTCCGAGATGTTATCGAATCATTATACCTCTTTGCCGACGAATCTTCACTATAACGGTACCTGCACGACCCCATTATACCATGAGTAATCGTATGGTGGCCATTAAAACTTACGGTGGAAATTGAATTCAGCTATGCAGGGGAGAGAACTTGAGAGCAGAGGTGAGAAGTGATACAGGACGAGGTCGCCGGTGATGAGACCGGCGGTGACGAGCTGCTCCGATGGATGGAAGTCAATGTCAAAGGGGAGCTTCCCCAAATCAATCTCCATGTTCGCTCCTTGCCTTCTCCACTCTCCTCCCCGGTTTCCTAAACCCCTAAAACCCTAATTGATATTTAATTGATATTCTTTTTATGAATTATATTTTGTTAGATTTTATTTACCAAAAAATTTTTAAGCTTTTTTTAATCAAAAGAATTTTTTTGTTAGACAAGAAATTATTTAATTGTCAAATGAAGTTCTGCCATATGAGACTTATGTTGTCGTTTAAATGAATTTTTTTCCCCCTTAACATTGTTTCTGAGGCATGTCACTCACGGTCGAGAAAAACTTGAAAGTACAAATCGAAATCGAGCCAAAATCGACGGTAAAATCCGATATTCATGTTACCGTTAATGTTCTAGTAATTCAACATTCAATAATGATGGTATACACATGAATACCACGACAATCGAATTAAAAAAATAAATATATCAGAACCCGATCACCAATAGGTACAATTCCTGAATTCAGTAGTTGAATATTCAATCGCGGGCCCTCGTACAAAATGTTTTCGTACTCAAGGATAACGTTTTGTCACTTTTGTAATGGGAATAACGTTTTGTATAAAACATTAGTAAACTGATTCTGGCATGCAGTTAACTGATTATTTTGTGTGAAATTTTATTCTTCTTATACCGAACTTTATTCTTGAGTAGGAAAACATTTCGTATAAGGACTCGCAAACATTTTGTACAAGGACCCACGATTGAATATTCAGACACGAGACTCAAGAATTTACCCCAATGGATAATTCAATCCATCTTCTCACAGTTCATTTAAGAATGAGTCTGTTTTCCAATCAAGTTTCTGGCAATCGATCATTTCCAACGGAACAAACAATGGGAAGTGAAAATGTTTTATACTCTTATCATGTGATCATTTCCAACGGAACAAACAATGGGAAGTGAAAATGTTTTATACTCTTACCATGTAATTTTTACATGTTATGAATGAATATTCAAGATTTACGAGAAAAAAATACTTTATTTACACCCGAGGGACTAAAATGGTTGATCAGCTTAGGTCCCATCAAGATTGATGTTTCTTCGAGTAACATATATATCGAACAAAGCAAATGCTGCATTCGCCTCCGTATATAATGATTATGTTGCGTTTGGTTTGTAAATAACATTTTAAAATCAAATTTTAATTTAAAAAAATGATATAAATAATTATGTATAGAATCTACTCTTTGCCTTTGACTTTGTATAAGTTATGTGATTTTAATTTTAAAAAAGAGTGATATATACGAACGCACCCTTTATGAGTTATTTTGTTTTGTTGTGAGTAAAATTTTGTTTTGTTGTGAGTAAAATTTAATTAAAGTAAGATTTTAAAATTCAACTCATGGGGGACTTCTTACATGAGATTAGACTTACACCATTACATGCATATTTCACAGTGGCCTAAGTACAAACTAATAACTGTTTTTTTTTTATGGAGAATTTGCACTTTGGCAGTCGCTTCCATCACTCAAATCACAGTTCTTCACTTCTAAAGTACTTTTGAAAGCATTCTTCCTCCTTGCAGTGCGTGCACGCGACTTTATAGACCTCGATCAAGAGTTTCGGGAATCGTCCGGCGAAGTAATGATCAAACCCTTCAGGAACTGGTCCGAGAAGTTCCTGATAACAAGACAAGAAAGAATATCATATGTCAAAACAAGCCTTGTAAACTGCTCAGAAACATGAACTTCATGCCCGACGTGGAGATCTAAAGAGAAAGCACCGACATCTAATTCTAAAGGCAAGAAACATCTTGTATTCAGGAGAAGGAACTCAATACGTTATGCATAGATATCATGCAAGTGAGATCAGCCAATTCAATTAATTAGCATGTAGAGTTTTGGGTGTGTTTGATGGCTACTATGGCTGCCCCTCAAATGGAATACAAGCTCCTTACCTTAATCTCTTTGGGAAGCTCTCTGTAGTGATTCAGCTTGTTCCTCATAACTCGCAACAAATCTCTAACACTATCATACTTGTAACGCCTGTATCGACCTATGTTGTTGATAAATGCAGGCTCCATCTTCTCATCCCACTTCCCACCGAGAGCCAATGGTGCAGTTTTCTCCAGTGCTTTCAAAAGATCGGACTCTGTCTCCCTATCCTCCAATTCTACCCGATCGCTCATGTCTCGAAGGAAAGATAGTCTCAACTCCGAAGTCCAGAACAGTGGGTGGTGCAGTACGTCTAACGCCTTTGGCCTAGAATAACAATGGAAGTGTTTAGAAATCATATATTTTGATGGAATGAAATAGAAAAGAAACTAGTAATTATACAACGAAAATCTTTTAAAGATTTTTTTTTTGGGTAAAATGAAATCTTTTAAAGATAAGATAATGAATTCAAGCAAAAAGAGTAAAATTCAAAAATAACCATCGAATGATTAATCAATTGTCATAAATCTCTCAAAAGTATAAACTACAACCTCTAAGTAGTCCAAGAGCCACAAGAGTGAAATAAATGGAGGAAGAACAGAAGCTGCAATAGGACAGTTATCATACCTCAGATCAGGTTCAGGGTTTAGCAGACGAAAGAATAGATCTACAGCTTCAGGTATGAATTCAACCAAGAAGAGATCCATCTTATTTTTCACAATATTTGCATCCCGTTCAAAACGATCACCGAATGGATGCCTTCCCCCAGTGATGCAGAAGAAGAGAACACAGCCTAAACTGAACACATCTACTGCGCGTGTTTGACGCCCATGAAGAAGTTGCTCAGGTGCTTGCCATCCCGAGCTGCCACAACCTGCTACAGTAACTCCATCAGCTGTATAGTTGTAATATATTCTACCTCAGGAAAAGATTGGCTAAAACATATATATATATATAAAATTAAAATATGAAACTTCAACTAGTATAACAATATAAAAAAATACGCTTGTTTGCGATTAAACACAATTTTTCGTTCTAGAAAACTTCATAATAATTTTTATTTTCAATAACAAAAATCACTTCCCAAGAAAACTGGATTTTTCAACTTCATATTAGATAGACTACAAGAAACTACTTTAGAGTTAAGTGCAATCAAATCAAATAAGAGTAAATTGTGGCAAACACAATACGCCACTTAACAGATTACCACTCCTACAAAATGTTGATCTTATATGCTCTTATCTAAAGCTGAGATGAAGAAAATTGCAACGTACAAACAAAATAATGAAGTTTATCGAGTGGTAATTACCTGTGGCATGGTAACCCAAGGAAGACATGTTTGCATGAAGGCGTCTGCTGATTCCCATATCAGAAAGCTTCGCACATATGAATCGTTCCTTATTTATCAACACATTTTGAGGCTTCAAATCGCGATGTATAATTCCTAGGTCATGCAAATGTACAAGTCCCGATACCACATCCCTAAATCACAGCAATATAAAAGATTTTAGCATGAAAATGAATATGACGGACAAATGTATATATCATAATTTGCCTATGAAAGTAAGCACACAAAATGGATAACATTCTCATAATCATGCGCCTTATCATGCTTATCAGGTATCCAAAACAAGAAGCAATGCAACGACATGATCTATTTAGGTCTTTTTGTCTCTATAAAAGAATCTACATTTACCTCATTAGTTTTATCAGTAGAGGAGAGGGATGACCATTTGGCTTCCACAAGCTGACATCTTGAAAAGTATCTCTGACAGAATTTAGCCGGAACTTATATTCAATCATGGTCCTTGATGATGGGTCCTCGGGAAACATTGAATCTTTTGTAGAATCTGAGAATATCTGGATCAGATCATCCAAGCTGCACGTACAGCGTTCCAGAGAAACATAAGCAAAATCCTGATCAAACTCCAACCCATACCATCTGACAATATTTGGGTGTCGATCAGAAGCAATGAGATTCTCAATTTCTTTAATAGCCACATCATGATAGGCCTTGACAAGGCGTTTAACAGCAACAGGTCGGCCTTCATAGACGCCCTCAAAAACGATAGTCCCATTGCTCCCTTTAGCGATTTCTGCATTCGACACAAATAGTTTACCTATCCTACGCCCATCCAAGTTACCCGTAACAATTTTGTTTAGCTTCTTCCATGCATCATCCTCACCCTCACTATTTGCAAGCCCTTCTTCTGTCCCTGTCACGATGTCCTTTCCCTTACTCTGAGGGCTGCCATTGCTCTTGCCAGGTTTACGTGGTTTCTTCTTCTTGGAGGGCGTTTTCATATTAGAATCTTCAACCTGATTAGCATGTTCTCGAGACTTACGAGCATAGTGGTAGACAAAACCAACGATGATAGCAGTAACTACCAACAAAGACAATGCAGCTGACCACCCAACAGATTTGCTTGAAACATCAGTAAAAGGGATTTTTAAGTCCCTATTAGCCACTCCAGAGTTAGCACTCTCAGGTGCCGGCAGTGGAAGCATCACTGCAGTGTGACCATCATCATGAAGTTCTTGACGAAGCAAATAATCTGGATGAGGAAGCATTATATTTTCGGGTTGAAGCGGCAATGCTTTTACAAGCTTAGGCTGATGAGAGAGTAACTCTCTTGAATTAGGCCCCGGCAGCTGCATGACTGTGTGAAGCTGGGACCTAGAGAATGAATCATGTATATCACGATTTCGTAAGCGATACACAATGGCCCTTGATTGACATGACAATGGCATCGTAAAGGGATTTCCAGAATCGGAACCTAGTTGAAGCCTTGGATTGGCTAGTGCTTCATCAAGCGAATTTTCATCTTCATGACAAATTAAAGCAGCTCCTATTTCGGCAAGTGTCATGTTCCACAGAGATCTACCTGACTTAACAGCAAATGATTGCAGTATATAATCTATCCTTGTAATCTTCAGTCGGTGCTGCATGGTCTCAGACATAGTTGAACTCGACTCCACCAAATCCTTAGCTTTCTCATTGTAGAAAAAAGTATTCTCTGTATTCATTGGAGAAGTAGATGGAGAATCAGGCATACCATAAGCATGGAGAAGTCGTCCTGTCAAAGCATCGACCTCAAACACAGTACTCTTCCTAGATCCAAGAGTAATTGATCGGTCGTCTTCTGATATAAGTGGTGTGCTCCTAATAAAGTCGTCAATATTCAACGGCAGTTTCTGCAAGTGCGCAATTTTCAGTTAGATGTATCAATACTGCAATGCGAATACTCACCTGTCACAAAAATGTTTCCTTTTCCAGTTTTGCAATTCAAGATTGGACAGTATTAAGCAGCGATTGGTGAACATAACAAGACATACACAGACACACATTCCACCGTCCCACTTCTGTCCATGTGAAAGGCAAATACCACTATGGCTGCCCTAAGACCTCGAATGAAAAGATTAGATTCAATCTTCTGAGGCACTACGCATCCCATAATAACATTTCAGAAAGTAGTACCAATTGATCACACCCTAAGGTCCTTAGATAGTGTTCCAACAGCAAATCATACCACAAGATAGTTCATGTCAATATACGTGCACGATTACACAATTGAAAATAATCAGTATTATATTTAAGTAGTGGCTGCTCAGGAACCATTATCAATTTGGTAACAATTAAAAGAGAGGTCCGTCGCAAATAATATCAGGCTTTAGGATTGAAAGAGAGCTTGGCAGATAATGCAGATATGTTAGATGCGAAGAGATAACAGACATTAATTTAGCAGAATCCACAGAAAGTGAGAGAAAAGCATCGGGCTGTCTCAAAGCAAGTTCAGCTCATGGTCATACCACTTTACCAAGTTCACTGTGCGCATACAACTCCCAGTCATCCCCACAGTCTATGAAGAACCTGCGGTTAGGTTCAGTAGAAATTTCCGTATCGTTATCTTGGTTGACCGGAGCTTGATAAGAAGAATAAATGGGTGGTCCTGAAGCGAATGACCATATCACTCTCCCGGAATCACTATCCATCAAATGTATCGTCCCATCAAGAGCAGCAACCAATGCAGTATTGGGACTCCTACAACATCGAAACACATAATTGAATGATCACTCTATGCAAAGAACACAAATTCATCCAAAACAACTAGATAAAGGATACAATCATATTGACTATTGACGATAGAATCACTTACTGGACACCATACAAGGCTATGAGCAACCAATTCATAAATAGAGAAGAAATTAACTCACGGCGAGAGAGACTTGAGAGATCTGACCGGCAACCCCAAGCCGGTCAGACCCTGGTCGCGCAGCCTCGTAATCGGCCCATCGGAGCTATCGGAAACCGATATACAGAGGAAGATCGTAAGGAATACCAATAACACCCGCATAATCAAGCTCTTATGGATCCAATTGAAGCTGAATAAACGGCAGCTGAGATTGGAGACGAATAACTTCCCCGCTTTTGTAAGAAGAGAAAGGTCGCAGGATGCGTATTAGGACATTGGCAGGAAGAGATTGCTGAGGAGAAACGGAAGTCGGATGGCATCCATCGAGGAGAAGGAAGATTCGAAGCTTCTTCTGCTGCGGTAATCAAAGATTTCGCCTTGTCATAACGGAATGGAATAATTCAGTGCTCTGGGAGAGATATGGAACCGTATCGGAGGAAACGTATCGGCGCCGGAGACTGCCGGAGAGTGGCGGCCGGGCGGCGAATGATCGGGGGAATGGGCCCAATTACGCGGACAGATGGCCGGCGCTTGATGAATGCGGATGATGTCGGAGAAGGACGAACGATAGATCTCATCCACGGAAGAAGAACGGTCAAATAATAATAACAATTGATTTCATCACTCGCTCTCTTTGTCAAATTTATTCCGACTTGCAAATTTTAGCATGAAAATTATAATTTTTTTTTATCAAATTTATCCACCGTCAAAATTTCAATTAATTCTTTTGTTAACATTATAGCTATATGTTGTACAACACTGACTAAAATAAATTATCACATTTAACACATTTATTGTCGTGCAAGTGCAGTAAAAAATTATTAATAGATGAAATGAGGTTTGTACATATAACATTGTGTCACAGACTCACATGTCATGTTTTAAGAAAATATCGCCAAATATTCGCTCTTCGAATTTCTCATAGCTTTTTGTTTAAGTCCATTTTATTGTTGTTGGGCTAACTTTTAATTGTTATATACACTTATTTAATTAAAGTCAAGAAATAAGAAGAGCTCGGGCAATTATAATATGCATATATTATAGGCAATATGTTTTTTTCACATTTTCTAATGTGAATATTTAAAAATACTTCAAACAAAAAAAAATAATTAAAAATACATTGCTAAATGAATATTTGAACCAGGACACCATGGTAAATTAAGTAAAAGATAGATAGAAAAGATTGGTTTTGACTGTGTGATTAATTAGGTGTTTATTCATTCTAATGTAGATCTAAAAGCACAGGTAGTATTGCCGTGAAAATATTACGATTAACAACACATGTGAATGGCTTAGAAAAAGAAAAGAAAAAGGATACTTATACAGTTAATTGAGCGAAGACATAACATATTATTATAAGATGACAATAATAATTTGCATATGTAATAACTAAGGAAATACGACTTCATATATTCAAAATATTATTTAATGTGATTTTGGAGCATCAGCCCTGCTATGAATCGTACAATCTAGAGTATCCAATATTTTTCGGTGTGCACCATGTTACCTGGAAGTCCAACTGTAACATCCTAAATTTTTTTTATACTTATACATGTGTCTTTACGTAATTGAACATTTCTATTTTGTTAATTGAAATTTTTGGTTAATGTTGTTTTTCTTTAATAAATTAAATATATAAGTAAATTTGCTTCCTTTCGGGCAAGCATCCACCCAAGTTTTCCCTTTGAGCTCAGCCAATTCACCGCTGACGTCGGGATTTTCACGTTAAAAATATCGGTGTCTCTCAATCTTTCTTATTATTTGATTTGGAATCCTATTTGATCACACAAAATCGGGAAAAAAATAACTCGATGCGCATAGATATCGACGATCATTTCCTAACAAGCTGAAAGTGGAGGAGGAAGGAAGGGAAAAGGATGGTAGAACTGAGGCTTACACCGCTGCAAAGGGACTGTTGGCTGGGCCGGTCCAAAAAATCGCTGCAATGGGACTGACTGAAGGAAATATATTAACTCAAAATAAGCTTAAAATTGATATTTCACGTAAACCGCTCATTTAATGCAAACGATAAGATAATGATGCACGACGTATCTTGTCCCATCGTCGGTCTAGCAACGGAACCGGATCCAGAGAGGCTGGTAAGGCTAAGGAAATCACGTTTTCTTCACGTTTAATGACTTTTATCTTTAGTCGGCTTTGAAATGGATGCATGAAAACAACTAATTGGGGCGCAAGCGAAATGACATGATGCAAAATGGATCTCGCTCCATCCTTGGTTAGAGAACGGACCAAGGTTCGGGGTAGGGGATAGTGCTTATGAAATCACGTTTTTCTTCACATTTAATGAATCAACTTGGTATGTACAAAGTGGTCACTGTAACAAACACCTCCAGTCAATTACGGTGGTTAGTTTTTTAGAATTATACACACGGTGTGATGATTTATGATGCTGATTAGAAAGCTCCAATAATTACTCTAGCGGTTGAGTTAACACTTGTTTCATTGTCGGATTCTTCCTAAGCATGAGAATTTAGTGTGGAACTTGGAAGTGTCATCTGCAATTGCTCTTGGGGTTAAAGCAGAAACTTTAATGAAGAAGTACGAGTTTTCTTCATAATGTGTTCGTTAATTTTTTTAATTTGATTGCATATCCCAGTTCTGCGGACCCCAACATGAAGAGTTTGACTTCTCAGCATTCTTGGTATTTACCTGGTTGGATTTTGTTGATATTTACCTGCGTTCTGCCCTTGAGAGCATAACTGGTCTGGTTCCTCTTGCTCCGACGAGATTATTGTCATTAGTCTGTCCGGAGAATGCCTTGCCCGAATGATACAGAAGATGTAAGTCAGTTATTCGTTTTCTTTTATTGCTTTTCAGAAAGAATTCTTGGAAATCCTGTGTTTTTACTCCGTAAAAGATCTTCGTGGATTTATTGCCCGAAGGAATCTGCCTTATTCAGCCAGCCAATTTATGTGTGATCCTTGGATCTCGTTAAGGAAAATGTGTCGTTCTTTCTTGCAGGTGGTCATCATATACGTGGAGAATGTGTTTAGGCTAGATGATGGCTCAATCGGACAGCTTGTCGGGAGCACTATGCTGATGGCTGTGGCGGATTGTCTGATAGATTTAGATGTGCGTATATATTGGCATGACATATCCCTAACATATTATTGAGATTGGATACTGAATTGATTGGTTTTCTATTTGTACTGAACGGAGCTGATAATCTATCTATCTATATATATATATATATATATAAAGTTATATCCCTTACAATAAATATGGTTAGAGAAGTAAATTTTTAATAATATAAGGGTAAAAAGGTCAATATCTATAAAATAAATACGGTAGAAGGGTCATTGTCTATTGAAATAGGGCTTAAAAAGTCAATATCTAAATAATATTTACTTCTATGTCAAATTCAAATATATACATAAAGTTGTATCCCTTACATACATACTGATAGAGGAGCAAATTTTTAATGATATAAGGGTAAAAATGTTAATATCTATAAAATAAATGGGGTAGAAAGGTCATTGTTTATTGAAATAGGGTTTAAAAAGTCAATATCTAAATAATATTTACTTCTATGTCAAATTCAAATTTAATTTAATTTAAAAAAATAAAAAGTAAAGAAACTTTACTTGAATTAATTTATGTAGGTATATTTGCCCTCATTTTGGAAAATTTGTTTTGTAAAAAAATAATTTTTAATTGCTAGGTTAACTGTACAATCTATAAATGAACTAAAACTTACAAATACAAAGTTTAATACATTATTAGATTTTGCAATACAAATCTCCTACTATTTTCAATTTATGTTAGAAAATTAATTATTGAAAATAAAGTTTATATTATGTATGATAAATTTATTTTATGTGCATAAAACTACAATTATTTGTACTTTAGATCCTGCATAAACTTTACTTGAATTAATCCAGGTAGGTATTTTTGCCCTTAATCTTAAAAGTATTATTTGTAAAAAATTAATTTCCAAGTAATAGGTTAACCGTACGATATATATAAATGAACTAAAACTTATAAGTACAAAGGTCAATATACTATTAATATATTGCAATACAAAATTCCTATGATTTTAAATTTATTATAGCAATTGTATATAACAAATTAATTATTTATGTGCATAAAACAACAATAAATTATATATATATATATATATGTACTTTAGATCTAGCACAGTTTATGAAAACTATTTTATTCAAAATGAATCCATAATTAAATTTGAAAAGCATAAAAATTCTCTAGGGAAAAATAAAATTATAATCACATCTAAAGCAAGAGATTCACCAAATCTATGTAGAAAAATTACCGTGCAACGCACGGGTGGAAGAACTCCAGTACTTCTTTCTTATATAAGAATAACTTATGCCCAGTCTCCTCCTCGTATAGTTATTTGAGATTCTTCTCCAATCATTTCGCACAACAGTTCTCACTGCGTACAAAGTCTAAATTTGCCCAGGTGAATGATAAGTTATCACCTAATTTATACATGTTCGAGAGCTGCTAATGATTCAAGAGATTCCTGGATTTCATTAAATGCAGTTTGTGATGTTTTATGTCTGTGCCTTGGCTCCTGAAAATTGCGGCGCAAAATTTGCAAGCGCGCTTGCGGATGTCTTTACGTGCACGGATTGTCCTACAATAACTTGTTCACATGAACTTCGTTGCAGTTTAAGAATGCCTATTTTACCTTTCCTAGTTGCCAAGCCATGGTTGAGTCCTCATCTGTCTCATTAGAAACTTTGTAGAGGTTTCATGTTGGAAGTCATTGGCGGTTTGCCATGGGTTGCACGGCATAGGAAGCGTGTTCATTCTTTTGATTTTGAGGTAAGTATGGTTGATGTTTTGTGCTACAGCAGGTGGCATATCTTACTAGCTGTATGGCTTGTGGAAGGTTTATTTCTACCAATTTCACAGTGGCAATGTTGAGAAGGTAGGCGCATTGTTGGTCATTTGATTCATGATTGGTTGTTTGAAATCATATGTCTGATTGATCAGATTTTCTTAAAATGGATATTAGGTTGGTTGATTGGTGTTTGGAGTACTGCGAAATTCAGAATGGTGACATTAATCCGGAACTTAACCGTGTATTTTACTCGGGTTGCCAGGTATAATTTGCTCTTTGCTTAAAATCAGATCAGGTGCATATCTTACATTATCTTCAAAAAGGCCTTTATGATATATTTGTTTAAACTTTAATCTTGGAACATCGAAAACACTCGGTTCCTAAAATGCCATCCTTTCACCTCTCGAGGTTTTATGCCATCCATTCCAATGGCGTCTTCCCAACTCCTCTCTCCCTCCACCAAGTAAGTGAGGATAAACATCTTTGAGTTGCTCAATGCAATGTGTTTATGGATATGGTTAGCCCGCCTGATAGTATCTGTAGAAAGAGCACTCAATCGCCACTTGCTCTTCTCATTGTCTTAGCTTCCGCGTTTCATCCTTACTGATGCTGGTTAGTTCATCGAGAGAAAAAGAAAAAGAAAATACTCATTTTCAGCTGATTTTGGCTTCGAAGTATATGCCTCTTTTTCTTCTAAATTGATCCGTTGTGTTCGTCGTCTACTCCGAAAGGTGCATCTTTAATGGGAATGGAAAACTCTTGGAGGACTTGGTTCTGGCTGCACAAGAAGGCGTTTTTGTTAATGTCGACAGTGAATTCGACTTGGATAACATAATCAAGGCGTTTTTGGTTCTAGACTCGGTTCATTTGTTACTTATCGAATAACGAAAACACTCAGTTGGAATGGACGCCATTGGAAGATATGACAACATGTTGTCATGTGAGATCCACATGGGCCAAAACTTTAAGCGTTGGCTCAAGGTTGATTGGGCCAGTACTTTTCGAAAGGTTAACCAAAGCTGTATAAGGCGACATTTCAAAAGTGTTAGCTTTTAAAATAAAATTCAAAGGCTGAGCGGGAATTTTCCTGCCTAGCCATTAAAATTTTTAAAACCCAAAATCCCTTCTTCTTTAATTGCCCCCTCCCAAAGGAAGAGCATACATTCCATCTTCTCTTCCTCTCTCGTCGGCCTTGACGTTTTCATCCTTGACTGGGCCAGTGCTTTTCGAAAGGTCGACCAAAGTTGTATAAGGCGACATTTCAGAAGTGTTAGCCTTTAAAATAAAATTCAAAGGCTGAACGGGAATTTTCCTGCCCAGCCATTAAAACGCAAAATCCCTTCTTTAATTGCCCCCTCCCAAAGGAAGAGCGTACATTCCATCTTCCCTTCCTCTCTCGTCTCCATTATCGTAACCTTCACTCCACTACCATCACCGTTGCAGCCATCCTCCCTCCTCTGCTCCTCATCTACCACTATTGTCACTTCCACCATCATCCTCCATCTCCTCTCCTCCTCTGCCCTCGTTCGCCTCCTTCACATCGGAGCCTCTTCCATTTCCTCGACCATCCTCATCCTCTCCATCGTTCTGCTCAACCGCCGCTGCTACTCGCGCCTACCATCGCTACTGATGTTGTTGTTTGATGTTGCTTGCTGCTGCTCCCCACCATCTCCAAATCAGTCAGAGTTAGCCACTGAGTGTGGTCGAAGCCATGACACCGAGTTGATGGATTTTCTTTCTTTTGTTCTGGAGATGATATATTATAATTGTATTTGATTCCTTTCTCATATTTCCAAATGATTGTGAGTTATACTTGAGTGTAATTCGGAGTTTTTGCAATTTCTAGGACATGACAACAAATTGTCAAAAAATTGAAAACATATTGTCAGTTGGTTAATTGTTATTACTAATGTAACTTGTAGTTATGTTTGGATATGTATAGATGGCTGAGTTATTGATGGTTAGAAAGTGATATTTATTTGATATCAACCGGCAATAATTCATCTTTTTAAGTATCAATTGTTGACAACTGTCAACAAATTTGACAACTGAGAACAGTTATCAACAATCATGTTGTCTTTTTTTTTTTTTTTTAAACTGAAAATGGTCTATGCTGACGTTTTCGACGTTGGCCTGGACATGTTTAGGGCAACTCTTTTTGCACCAGCATAGGGATGGTTTGGCCGACATTAAAAATGTTGGCATAGGCCCGGTTTTGGCCAACATTTCAAACGTCGGCTTAAAAACAGTTTTTGGCCGATGCAACAAACGTCGGCCTAGGCAATTTTTTTGCCAACATTTTAAACATGAGCCAAGACTTGGTTTTAGTCGACGTTTTTGAAACATCGGCATACAGGGGTGTTTTCCCGACGTTTTCTGAAAAACGTCGGGAATCCTATACCAACGAGGTTAATCCCGATGTTTTTTAAAACGTCGGCCTAGACCCTGCCTTTTGTAGTGCAAGTTGGCCACGAGTTTCAGTGAGCAAGGAGACTTTGATATCGACGAATTTGACCACGCATTGAACAAGATGTCGTCGATCACACCCAAGACCTACAAGTGGGCGGCGACATGCAACCGTTTGCCCAGATGCCCTCGAAGCTCAGGCTCTCCACTAGCCCGGAGTCCTTGTGATTTCTTTGAGACCAGGTTGAGTGAATACGCTCATGATGTTATGGATTGGCAGGGAAGATCCCTGCAAAACTGGTCTAATCAATGCGGCGGGTTTGTTCTTGGTTCCATGCACATGTCCTATATAACCCTATGATTGGGAGCCGCCCCATCGTTGAATTTAGCTAGATTGGGTGCTGGAAGGTTTGAGCAGGATACATCCTCTTTTAGGTCTTTTTCTATCCCTTTTCTTTGTTTATGTGATCCCGTCAAGTTAGGGTTGGTCCAAAGGGAAGTTATAAGGATGTAACGTTGATTATAGGGAAGCGGGAACTCTTCTAATCTGAGACACACATATACATGTATTTGTAAACTTTTGCCAGTGAAAGGAATGAAATGCAGGCGGAACATCGATGTATCTCCTTGGGTATCGACTGTGCATCAATTTTGATACCGCACGAGTAAAACTAGGGTAGCATTATTAGTTTCCTGGTTTTTACTCCTGGATTCCTGACATGAATTTCGGAGATGTAAGTACTGAGGAAGAGGACTAATAACCAACAAAGTAATAATTCGAATGTTTCTTCTGCGAATTGTTTCTTTTTCATTTTTCTATCATCTCACGATGATGATTGTGGTTTGAGTGTAAGAGCACAAGCATATTGTATATTTCTTCGTTTGATTGCGTCACTTTTTTTTTTTCCATATCAGAACTGCATCAGCAGTATGCCAGTGACAGATAAAAGGTACACAGTTACAATCAATCTAAACACGTCGAACAAATTGATTCATGCCTTCCCCAAATTTAGCAAGTGGAACAATGCTTTGTAAATTGATCGGACAGGCAAGAAAATGCGGCGATCCGAATGATTTAAGAAAAAGCAGCGATCCGAACGATTTGTAGAAAGAAATTAAAGTCTCACTGAAAAAAGAAAAAAGCCGTATCTGTCCCAAGTAAATCATAAATGTCGTGGCAAAGCAATTATTTCTTGTTTAAATGTTGCAGACAACAAATGTTGTATTGTATCCAGTGAAAGTCTTTGCAATTAGATTACGGGAACTTAATTAATTGCATATACGCAATATCTGTAGATTCTCTTGTATTAATGCAAATTTACAGTTCGATATTTTTCCTTTTTTCTTTTACTCCTAATAGATACAATAAATAACCTGCAAAAAGCTAAAAGTCCAAAATGAGAAACTTCCTGAATAATCATTTCAAAAAAAATCCAATTCGATTTGGACACGAATTTTGAGGGAGAAGGGTGTAAATATTTGGAAATTCATTTCAATGTAAAATTACATCAAATAATGGGGATAAGGTCAAGCCAAACAAGGGAAAATGAAGTGTATTTACGCACGTCGAACTTACGAATCGCGTTTAACAATTCAGACGAGCTTTCATATATTTTTATTTCGGTTTATAGCAGTAGTACCTAACTAATATTTGGCCCGGATTAGCGAAAGCGGATCGACGGTTTGTGGAGAATATTTACATCAATATGAACCGTTAATACCGTTAGATATTTCTAATTCTCCTTATTGTATTTAAAGTCGTGTTTATTGCTGAAGGATCTATGTGCAGATTCGAACTGAACTCGAATTAAAAGAACAGTAACGCTAATGAAACTCAACTGATAAAAAAACATTTTCATCCTTGAAGCCGGATCGATCACCATAATACAGAAAACCCAAAAACCCTATCCAGTGACCCAACCGCCATTGATCAGATCGATCCCAATGCATATCTCCGAAATTCCTTAACAGGTCAGTTTGTACAAACAAACACGGAAACATATGGACACGACTTTGCAGAAACTATCATTCAGTCCAAGCGGATGCACGTACCCTCTCTATATCGTATACGCGATCGGTCTCGGGTCCTGCATTTTGCCCCAAAATATGATGTGTATGCAATGATTTGGGATGGAGCGTACATGCTTCCGTTGTAAATCTAATCCAAATCCAAATCACGTACCGTAAAAAGCAAACCAACCAAAAAAAAAAGCAATAAAGAAAGAATTTAAGAACCGAAAAAAGGGGTGTCAGAGTGGGCCCCAAACGCGATTCCTTTTCGCCAATCAAAACAAAATTTTGAAAATCAGGTGCGGCACGCCGCACCGCAGGGGTCCGTTGTTAGGACAAGCAGGAGGAAAGTCCTCTCCTCACTCACTCCCATGGATCCAACGGTCACTTCTCCCTCACTAGCCGTTGCATTTGAAAAGAGAAAGGTAAGCAGAGCAGCTCCTTCCCTATTATGTTAATCTTGTAATCTCTCTCCCCGACAACTCATCCCCTCTTTCTCTCTCTAAACCCCCCTTCACTCACTTGCCTTTTTATTATAGTTTCAGGCAGCAATATTAATTTGATGTTCTCCCTCTGAGAAATTATTGTTCTCTCCGGAGGGGTCTTCTTCTCTTTGTCTCTTGTTCTTCCGGGGGGGGAGTTGGGTTGGTCTGTCTCTGTGGGTGGCGTCCTTGTTTACCTGGTTAACCTGCCCCTTTGGACGAATCAATCTGTTAAAGCAACCATGGCTTCTTCTGGCGAGAACAACCCCATTAACCCCGTCGTCAGGCCCGCCGCAAAAGTTGTCCCCACGAGGCAGACCAGGAGGGCGCTCAGTGTCATCAACCAGAACCTGGTCGGGGCTCGAGCTTTCCCCCATGTCATCACCAAGGGAGGCCTCCAGGGGTAACGAAACACAGATTCGACTCTCGGGTTTTTTTGCTCTGGTTCTGTCATGAATTGCTCGATGAATCTAATTTTCCTTTTCTCCTTTCCGGATTTGATACGATGCAGGAAGGAAGCGGTCTCCGGCAAGACACAGCAGCCTGCTCCGGCAGCTCACAGACCGATCACGAGGTTAGGGATCTCTTGGATGTGTATTTTCCGGGAAGTTTCGAGTTGTAGTTTCAAATTCAGATCTTTCATTGCGATATCTCTCTCTTTGGAACATAAAAAGATTTGAATTTAACTGTTTGACAATACTAAAATATTTAAAAAATTTTAATTTTTTCTTAAAGGAATGATTGACTTTCAATATTTCAAAAAAGGGGATCTAAGAATTCGAAATTGTCTGGAAAAGAGAAGAACTTTACTGCCATTTCTTACATTTTACTCGCTGTTAATAGGAAATTCGCGGTGCAATTGGCGAACTCGCAGCAAGTGTGCCCCGAGGTTCGAATCAACCCTCTTCCCGGGGCAACTGGGTACATCTTTTATCCCTGAATAAGCTGAGTTAAAGTGTGAAATTAACAAAAGTTTGATTCTTTTCCTTCAGAAGGAAACTGAGAAGGCAAAGCCGTCAATACTGGACTTGAACAACGACTTTGGGGATTGCATATTCATAGACACAGATGAATCGACGGAAAACAGCGAGCCAGTCCCAATGTCCTTCGAACTTCCTGAACAGGGGAAGCCAGAAGAAGCTGGTGATTACATGGTAAAAATTACACAGGTTCCTTAGCTCTAATTTTTCCTATGCAGTTTGCATAATTAGTTTGACACGGTTGATGCTGATGATCGAAAACATTCTTTCAGGATGAAGTGGAAATGGAAGACATAGAGGAGGAGGAGGAGGAGCCAATTATGGACATTGATGGAAGGGACAAGAAGAACCCACTTGCAGTTGTTGATTATGTTGAAGACCTGTATGCTTACTACAGGAAGATGGAGGTACATTCCTTAATTATTAAACCCGGAACGGAACATATAAATGGTTAAACCGGGACCCGGAAAGAAGAAAATTTTTATATCGACAGACCCTTTTTCCTGCAGAACTGTAGCTGTGTCTCCCCGGACTATATGTCAAAGCAATTTGACATCAATGAGAAGATGAGGGCAATACTCATCGACTGGCTCATCGAGGTACAATAGTATTATAGTAAACGAGTCAACAAGCCCATCAATGTTGCTGAGGATATATAATTTTTTTTCATGAATTTGGTCGTAAAATTTGCTACATCCTCTGTGCAGGTCCACGACAAGTTCGATCTGATGCAAGAGACGCTGTTCCTGACTGTCAACATCATAGACAGATTCTTGGCGCGGCAAACTGTTGTTAGGAAGAAACTCCAGCTGGTCGGGCTGGTTGCAATGCTGTTGGCCTGCAAATACGAGGAAGTGTCTGTTCCCATGGTCGGGGACTTGATCCTCATCTCGGACAAGGCTTATACCCGAGACGATATTCTCGAAATGGTAATTTCCTGTTCTTTCATGGGAATGATAGCATTCGAGAGATTATCAACTGCCGATGTTCGATCAAATTTAACTCGGTCCTCATAGTACTGTCTAACAAGGGACCACTCTCTTCTGGCACATTTAGTATAGCTTTATTAGACTCTTCTACGACCACTTCTGTTTTCCATTCAAAAGTATGAGGGGCCCCATTGCATCGACTTCAACTACAGGGACCAAATTGAAACAATCTGAATTAAGGTTGTGCCATTGTTGTTGAAGGCCACCAAATCGTAGATCTTGGCGCATAGGCATAGAAATTGGCCAGTTGAATGATTCCGGGACCAAAAACCTTCTTTTGTGATGAGTCTTAGGACTACACATGACAATTTTAATAAAGCTGGGTGTGGGACTGAAAATGGCAGGAAAGCTTGGTGCTTAACTCGTTGCAGTTCAACATGTCGCTGCCAACTCCATACGTCTTCATGCAAAGGTTCCTCAAGGCTGCTGAATCTGACAAAAAGGTAAATTAACTTTCTGATAACCTTCTACTGGACCCGATCCACGAGTTTTCTGATATACTGGATCCGAAATTTATGTTCGCTATGTTCAAACAATGTAACGCAGCTCGACCGGCTAGCTTACTACCTAATGGAGCTGTCGCTCGTGGAGTATGAGATGCTCAAGTTTCCGCCATCCCTCTTGGCCGCTGCAGCAATCTTCACCGCCCACTGCACTCTCTACGGCTTCAAGCAGTGGACTCGAACCTGCGAGTGGCACTCCCAGTACTCTCAGCACCATCTCCTGTGAGTCTCAATTCCCTTTCCCTCGTCATCCTATCATGCCATATGCTTAATGATTTTCTCTGTTGTTAACGAGTGTTTCGAGCATAGGGAATTTGTTGCGTGCATGTTGCTTTCTCAAATATGGAAACTTACTTTTTTTCGGCACGTAAAATGCATTAACTAATAACATCCGATTGTTTTCCTTATTCGGTTCTCGTGTTACAGTGAATGTTCGAGGCTGATTGTCGGGTTCCATGAGAGGGCAAGGACAGGGAAACTGACTGGGGTTTACAGAAAGTACTTTACGCCGAAGTTTGGTTACACATCGAAATGTGAACCTGCAGTCTTCCTAATATCAGACACTGAACAGCAACAGCAACAATAACACAGGGGCGATCTTCCTGTACAGAGTTTGTTCGTTCGAAACTAACTTCTCCATATGAAGTCGAAGACAACTCGGGTCGATATTCTGGTCGTTGGGGATGATATTGGAAGAACCTTTATTGGAGCCCATTAAAAAATAACTCAGCAACTTGAGGTTGCTTTGATGGGATGTAGTCTGATTTCCTTCTTTCCAAAGCCAACCTTTGGTTGTTGTTAATCAATATCCACCATGTTACTAAGAAAATTGAATGAGACCGTTACAGAATAAAGATCAAATTCTTCCTATTGTATTGTTTTGCTCTCTCGCTCTCTTTCTCTTGCATATATATTATATGTCAATGTATCGAAAATATAATTTGCTATAAATTTTCATCTTAAGAAAGTTATGCTTTTAAAGGTTTTTTTTTTTTTTAAAAAGCCGTTTAACAATTTTCCGGTTAGATGGCAAGCCTGTTAACAATTTTATTCAATCGGGAATAACGCAGTCTTATTAACAACAAAAAATCATCCTAGACATGAGAAGAATAATTTCTTCTTTCGACAAATATTGAGAATCAGATTAAGGGGCTCATAAACTCGTGTAATTTCTCAAGTACTGCATATGTAGAACCTTTTATTTTCTTTTTAAATTATGTTTAGATATCTTTCAACCGTTACCTGGTTAATTCCTAGAACTCATATAGTAAATTGTTAGTGAGTTCATAACTAGTCTTCTTGTTATTTTGTGTCGTGCAAGAATCGGAATCAATCCGCTTTTATTGAACTAGCTAAGACTCTGTATAGTTAATTGTTGATGAATACTATTGTTATTCATATAGTACAAGAATCGGGTCGATCTGCTTTGTTGAACTAGACAATTATATGGGAAGGAGGAACTTTATACTTATAAACTATATTAATAAAATATTACTTGACTATTTCTTAAAATCTGTATATATATATATGTGTGTGTGTGTGTGTGTATCATCATTTATAGTTAACTATTGGCGAGTTTATGATAAGTATTATTCCGAATGCAATACAAGAATTGGGACCGTTCCGCTTCGTTAAACTAGGCACTATTTATTAAAACTTTAGAGCTTTGTTTTTTGGTTGATGGTTATTAGAATATACGTGCATGACTATGTATATGATATTGCTAGGGAATGTTGCCGCACCTTGCAGATAAGTTAATTACAAAATTGACATGTTAAATAAATATTAAGTTCAAATAATAATTCGAGTAATACATCTTATTATGGAATAATTTTATTTTTCTCTCCCTTATCGCAATTTTCGTTTCTAGCTACTTTTGTAGTGAAAATTTTGAATTCAGCCCCCATTATATTGGATCTTGCTTCATCTTTAATCTTCACGAACCAACAAAACTGTCGAATTCTTTCAAGTTTCTCTCATAGATAGATTTTTAGAAGCTCGGAAAAATCAAATTTATGTTTGTTACGATTATTTACCTCTATAATATGAATCCATTTAGTTCATATCATTTAATTAAGATCATGTTGGAATAAAACTGAATATAAGAATAATAATTGTAGACGCAAAAAGAATTGGTAAAACTTTAGGAAAAAAGAATAAATAAAAATGTAGATTTGATACAACAAATTAAAACGTGGAGTCAAAAGGGAAGGAGAAAAAATAGGATGCGAATTGAAATTGCTTGACGCAATTCAGATCTTACAATACACACCAACTTGTTAGAAAATGACATTTGTCAATTTATAATTAAAGTGAGAATTTATGATTACTAAGTACTAACACTTATGAAGAAAATTAATAACCAAGAGCAGAAATTTATGAGAGGAATTGATAAAAGAACTGTGATAAAGAAGAGAGTGGAATGATTTCAAGTAATCTGGTTCAAGTATTACATATATTACGAGGAATATGAGCACTACAGAAAAATTCAATCAGAAAATTATTTTTACCAGATAATTAATTAAAATGTGAAATTATTGTGTTTGATATATATGTATATATATATTATTAAGAATTAATGTAAGTGGTGATGTAATATATGATTAATTTTTACGAAGATAAAATGTCATAAAAATTGTTGTAATTCAAAAATACGAAATGTCATATGAATTATACTATTATATGAAAAGTTCAGAATTTTCCAAAAAAAATTCAAAATTTACATCAAAACCACATGCCCTTAAAATAAAGCCAAAATCATAACACAAGATAATCTTTTAAAAAAATAATACAGGATAAAAATAACAATAAAAAATAATAATACATCGCTCACTTGCACGAGCAGGGGCGACATTTTTACTCGCAAAAGGTCCTTAAATAACCAATTTAAGTGTATTAAAATAAAATGAAATAATAATATTAATAAAATAAAAATTAAATAATAATATTAATACTTAATAACTATAAAAATTATAATTAATTAATTATTAATTAAATCAATCAATATTAAGAGTGCAACTACAAGTTTATATATGACTAGTGTTACTAATAGAAAAGTACGAGATCGGGATCAATCCGCTTAACTGAACTAGACAATATATAGTTACAACTTTAGTTTTATTGAGGTTTCCTATAATATTAATTACATGACAACAGAGCCATAGGAAGTTGATAATCCTTGGGGGTAAGGGAGTTTTCTAAAGCCACTGCCACTCGTTATCAATGGCCTTAGCGTCTCGCCCACAAACCGGTTCATAGGTTGATTTGGTGTTCAATCAGACATTACTCGAGTATTTCCACACTCAAGCATCCATTGAATGGTTCCCAATAGACCTTAGGACACTGAGGATAACATTGCAGATCGAGCCAGGGATATAGAAAAAGATACTTCCCCAATCTCATGATCCATCCCGTTTGAGTACCTCAACCACAGAAATGTTGTTTTCCCTTTCCGCTAGTGGGCCCGAGATAAGCGACCTTAATGGTCCAATATCAGCCCAAGTATCAAACCAAAAATTCACTTCTTGACCACCTTCAATGGCCCATTTAGTACCCAAGCTACAAACAAAATTACCATGTTGCAGGGCCAATCTATTCAGGAAGCACCTTTTCTAGGGCGAGGCCTTGCTCGATAATTATGACGTAAGATGCGAGTCCAAGACTTGCTGTCTTGTTGGGCTCTCCAAGCAAAGCCCCCAAGTAGAGCTAGATTACGGCCCTCCGCACATTTAATACCCAAACCCCCCACTTTTTTTGGGGAGTGTAACTGTATCCCAAACCACTAAATGTAGTTTCTTTTTATCCTCCGAAAAGCCCCAAAGTAAGCTCCTGTTAAGATAATCAAGGGTTATACACACATTTTGGGATAATTGCATAATATATGAAGGAATTGCATTCAGCACATAATCAATCAAGATTGCACGACCAGCCATGGATAGGAGCCTAGACCTCCACCCCCCGAGTCTATCTTTCACTTTATCCACTAAGAAATTAAAAGAACTAGACTTAGTAGTAGGCATATCCATGCTAAAGCCTAAGTATTTCCCCAGACTAAAAGTCTCTGATAGCCTAAACAGACTGCTGAGTCTATTCCTCAAATTGAGGGAAGCATTTCAAGAAAAACATATTTGAGATTTCGCATTATTCACTTTTTGTCCAGATAAAGAACATAAAAGATTAAGCAAGTTAACCATAGTAGAGCACGTATGATCATCCATCTCCCCAAACAGAATGATATCATCCGCTTAAAATATGTGTGAAATGATTAGATAACCTCTTGAAAGATGGAACCTTTTTCCAATTTCCACTCTATACTTCCCTGTCAATCAAATGGGAAACATAATCCAAACAAAATAAAGAGATATGGAGAAAGAGGATCCCCTTGACGGAGGCCTTGTGATGGGAGAAAGAAAGCTAAATGGCCCCCATTAAAAAGCACATTCACTTTGAAGGAAGAAATGCAATGCATAATAAGCTGAATGATAAACTTAGGGAAATTAAAAAATGCAAGAGTATCCCTAACAAAACTCTACTCAAGTCTATCCCTTTTCCAATTCTAATTTTAAGATCATAAGCCCTTCTTCCCTTTTTCTTTTTTAGAATATGAATGGCTTCTCTCAAAATAACAAAATTGTCACTTGCCCTTCACCCCTGAATAAAACTTGATTGGAAAGGAAATATCAAACCATCAAGGAAAGGGTGGATACGTCCCACTGAAATCTTAGAAATGACTTTGTAGCTAGTATTACGAAACTAATAGGACGAAATTGCAATATACTCTCCGGATTATGACATTTAGGAATTAAAGAAATGAGAGTATAATTGACCCCTTATGGGAGAGTCCTATCCCTAAAAGCTCATTTGACAAATTCTACAAGAGAGTTCCCAACAACATCCTATTGTTTTTGAAAAAAGATGGGGTGAAGCCTATCAGGGCTAGGAGCTTTTAAATGTTTTAAACAATTTAGGGCCCATGAATTTCAGTATCCTTCACTGGAGCAAGCATGGCTTGAACAAGATCATCAGGAATAAGTTTCAAAGCATTCATGTAGCACAGAAATTTCAGATGAGATTTAGAAAAACCAAAAGTATAAAGGTTAATAAAAAACTAGATAATAGATCCCATGAGCTGAACATGGTCTAATATCCATTCCCCATAGAATTTTTCAAAGCAATGATCTTATTATGGCGCCTATTGATCAAAGTAAACACATGGAAAAATTTTGTATTACACTCCCCCTTTAAAATCCATTCCGAGCGAGATTTTAAAAGGCAACGATCATGCTCATTTCTAAGGATAGAATTAAACTCTTGACGGAGAGATTTTCCAAATTAACAAGAATAAAAGAAAGGTGAGCAAGTTTCTCTTAGATACCTTCTAACCTTGCGAGAATCCTATATTTTCTATGAAAATGTTTCCAGAAACATCAATATTCCATTGATACACCCTAAGAGCAAAACATTTAACAAAAGAAGAAAGATTATGATCCCCTTCCTCCCAAGCCTCTCTGACTAGATCCTTGAAATTGGGATGAGACAGACACGTAGTCTCGAACATGAAGGGCCTGTCAGAAAACTAAATCAAGGGAGAGGATTAAATATCACTAACTCTGGGCAATGGTCCGAATGTACTCTAGGTAAATGATGGACCTCGGCATTAGGGAATAACAATCTCCAAGCAGAATTAGTCATCACTCAATCTAGCCTTTCCTGGATGAGACCCCCCAATTGACGAAGATTGGTCCAAGTAAAACGAGGACCAAAAGAGCCCAAATCTGTAAAATAACAATTGTCTAAGACCGAGCCCCTCCTTCCTCCCCTCCTCCCCACCCCCTCAAAAGAATCATTCAAAACTTCATTGAAGTCACTTGTAGCACACCAAGGCATATTATGAAGTAAAGCAACAGACTCTAGATTACTCCATAAAACTCTTCTTTTTTCTAGCCTAGGGCTTGCATATATCGCAGAGAAAAGCCACTTGAAGTTGGAATTTCTTACCCCCATAATGGCATGAATCTCTTCTTCTGTGTATTCAAGAGTATTGACGAGGACAAAATTTGAGTGCCACATAAGTAGGATTCCGCCCCTGTGCCCTATAGTGGGAGTAGCCTCTCAGCCATCAAACGGTAGTCTGTCTACAAACTCCCGTTCATGACTAAGGTTAAGTCTTGTCTCCATGAGCACCAACACATCAGGTCGGTGTGTTGCTATCAGGTCTCGAATGATATTCACTGCATTGTTGTTTGCAAGACCACGACAATTCCATATGAAGAAAAAAACTGAGTTGTTCGGGTTTTGTCATTGGAATTACAGAAGAGTGTGCAAATCCTCATTAATCCATATAATTAATTCAACATAATCTCCTATGGATTCATGGAACTTAGACAGCTAACATTTAATTAAACAACATCAAGTTAAAAGATATATATGGACATGACATTATACTGTCGAAATCACACTTCTTATACATATAAGGAATGTAGAACATGGAAACCCTAGAAAACATATGCTTAATAATACTAACGGAACATCCTACTGAAAATAATTATACCAATGGAACATAACAATAGCACATCTACCAAAAATGAATCAGAAATCCACCTCATCACCGAGCCTCTGTGTTCATACTCATTTATTAACCTGACAGTTGTGTATGTATATTTACCAAATTAGAGGTTATGGCTAAAATCAATTCAGACTATATGCCAAACCAACACTCGAACTATGATTAGCCTCAATCAATAAGCTGAAAATACCTTATGATCTCAATGATAAAAAAAATCATTATAGATCACAAGAATGACAATGATTAGAGAGACACAAGAATGTGAGTTTCACGCTCAGATTGTGGGCACATGACACACAAGCTATAATAATCAAGATCATACATAAATATATATAGCCAAATCGGAAGCAATCGATCAGCAAGCTGATCGATCGAGCAACCGACACTCCAAAGGGGTAATGGAAACAGTTTATCTCTAACAGCAACATATCGTTATCTCTAAGTGTGTTCGATTATGCAAGCACCAAGAACAATGAAAAACGAACCAGGTTTAAAGTTCCCCTGGCATCACGAAAAGTAACTAGCATTATCAGACAGTTCAATGACATTTATTCAAGACTTACATACAAACATTAACAACAGCCAAAGCTTTCTCTCATCAATTGATGACCTGCAAGCCCTAGATCTTCCCACGCAATCACCCCAAAGCAGAGCAGCACCCATCACTGGTTGTTGCCCTCGCTATCGTCGGATGCCTCCTTGTTGAGATCAATTTCTTTGTTCCCCCCAGCCTCCTTCACTGGAGAAGAGGGCTCGGATGGTATCGGGTCCAGCGGCATGTTCAAATCAATATCGAGGCCTCTTGGGTTGGCGCCACGAGTTGATTGATCACATAAGGTTGTTGCCGTTTCATCGCTGGCCTCATTGGTAGCCTCAAGCATCCTTTGCCCGATGGAGAGCAAACTTGAAGCAAGTTGCTCCCCTTGCTGTACGATATCCTGACCTGGAGAAGATGGCGGGGAGGCTGAGGGAGGAGGGAAGGCCCCCCGCCAAAGCCTATCCGGGTGGCTTCTCATATGCCCGAATAAGGCCTTGTAACTCGTAAACTGTTTCCCACATACACTGCATGGCCTCGGGACCTCTGGTGCATCGAACTCCACCTTCTTCTTAGGCCGCTCGGCCTCCATCAGGGCAGCTGCCTCAGATGCCACCTCCTTTCCCTTAGGTAGGCGGCCCCGCTTCTTCCCACGTCCGGTGCTGGGGCCTTCTCCCCCGATCTCTTGAGCTTGTTGGCCCACACTCTCGCCAGTATCGAGAAGAGGTTGAGGGACGGGGACATCATCAGCACCCTGATCACTGGAGGCCTGGTCCTTTCGGGGGGAAGCCTGGCATGGTGGGGATCCTTCCTCGCCACCCTGGTCATCACCACCCGCGCTGGGCCCAGTGTGGCCCTGCTGCTTATGAGTCATGTCCTCATCGGGATTCATCGAGATGGTAGACGATGATGAGGAAATGACTCGCTACTCGCTAGGGTTATGATCTTATTGTCAACTTATCATAAAGTGTTGCCCCACCGAGAGGCTGCTAAGGGCCTCTCTCTGACAACATTTGTTTCGGAAATGGGTTTGACGAAGAGGCACGTATAGGGCAGATTATATAAGGAGAGACGACCTTGCATTTGCAAAGGGGAGGGACAAAGGGCAGTTTTCCGGACCGGCGGTTACTCACCGACAATTTGCTCTTTCTTCTAATTCCTTTTTTCTCCCCCTCTGACGATTTGCATAATTATATAATTTATAATAAATAATACTGAATATATGTATATGTGAACGGGTATGTGTATACGTATGAGTGGTGAAAGAGTGCAATGGTTTACAGCCAACCAACGCGACCTTTTGCATGGGCCTAAGAAGACGAAGATGAGAGAGAGAGCATTTCATCATCGAAGGTTCAACAACGTTGCATGCATGGGGCAAATGCATGAATGTGGACATTATAATTATAGTATATACAGTGTACACATACAAATAATAAAACTTATATATATGTTATACACGAATATATATTGCTCACTATAAGAATGACAATTCGGCCAAATTACTGATAATCGTGAGAGAAAATGTACGTGTGGAGGAAGTTTTCTGCTATATTTAGATGGATCTGTCTAAGATTGTCATTGGGCCTATATAGATGTGTATTATGATGTTGTCGTAGTAAACAAGGATACCATAGGGTGGTTCCAGGGAGCCAGGAGGTTTGTGCTTGACGCAGGTTGTGATAAAATAATATCGTGTTGGTTGTATAAGAGATAGATATTTAACAGATACGGCCGGCTAGCATAATAGCTCGATAAACTTAAAATTAGATGGAGTGTGGACTTGTATATGCTACTTGCTCAAGGTCGGTCCAGGGCACAGTTCAATTAGTTCCAATATTGAGATTCAAGGCTGCCATGGGAAATCCTACTATTCTAGTATTGCCTCGATGATCGATCATTTGTTTATTAAGTTCAAACCGTTTGGCGCCCAAAACCATACAAATGATCAAAATGGTTTTTAATACACACAACTTGTGGATTCTAACTCAGGTTCGATTTTTTAATTTTTCCTCCAGTTGAGGGGGTTTTGATGCTGCCTTAATTTTATACCAAAATTGATCTCTTGTTATAACCGGTCCAAACAAGACATCTATATATATGTTTGATCGACCGCCTTCATAATCTTACTGTCCATATGATATTTAAAAGGATTTCAAATTTAATTTAAAATAAGAAAATAGATGAGCATGTATACTTTCTCCTAATTTAATATCTATGTTAAATGAAGTCCTCGACCACTTCTTTCTAGTAGAACTTTCACATACCATATTTTCGTTGTTCCAGTTTTGGTATAAAAAATCCAAGCACTACACTGGTTGGAAGATATAATTGGTAACCTCATATCTCTCTTTCCCGCCAAAAGGAAAATCAGCCAGCTAGACTTGTATTCATTTTGCAATTATTAGATTTCATTCTCTAATTAATATAATTTAATTTAGATAGTCCAAAATTTATTAGCATTTAATTGGTACTAAAGACAAAACAAATCTCGAGTTTTGAATAAACCTTATTGGTATCGGGTTTAAGTTTTGTGAATGGAAAAAAATTCACGATTGGAAGAATTTTACCATTTAGTGGACAAATCTGACTCGAGCTTACCGGGTAGCATGCACCAAAAAAGAAAAGAAAAGAAAAGATTCTTAGTAAGGTCAAGACGACTCTGAAATGAGATTATACTCAATTAGTATGATGAGAATACTTGTTATGTCACTAAAAAAATGCAGTGCTAATTATCCAAAGAAAATTATGTAGGTGTCATCTATACTATTATAGAGAAAAAAAAAACCCTTTATGGTGTAACTTTAAGTTAGTGGAACGTTTATAAATTAATCAAAGGGTGTGTAGAGTAGTGACGCACTCTCTAGTCTCGCATGATAACAAGAGATTTCAAGTTCGATATTCGTGATGAGACCACTCATGCCCCTTTATTAGTTATTGGGTGCATGAGTTCAAGTTCTATATATTTCATTGTTCTATGCCTTGAGCATCCCTTATAAAAAAATAAATTTATAATTAATAACAACCATTTAATTAAGGCTATGATGGTAAAAATGTTTATATTATTGTACTCTCACCTGATAACTAGAAGGTCCCGGGTTCGATACTCGTAATGGGACTATCGGTGTTACTTCATTAGCCATTAGAATTTCTATATATGTCATTGTACTAGGCCATGAACCTACCTTTGTAACCGTAAAAAATATTTATAATTAGTAACAATCATTTAATCAAGGCTATGATTAGTAACTATGCTTGAAAAACGACCCCTATTTTTTTTCCACTGTTCCTACTCTATCTTCTATCCTTATCTCTCTCTCTCCACATATAGAGTCATAAATGCTACTTTCCCTTCCTCTTCTTTTTGTTTCAAACACTATAATTTTTACCACAATATATATAATTGACTTTTAAAAAAATTGTTATATTAAACCAAAAATATGTCTCAAAGTGGAATATTGAACCTTATCTCGAAGTAAATTTTATTTTTCCAATACATATTTATGTCATTTCAATTATATTAGTACATTTTTCGTGCACAACACGGGTATGCCTCTTATCTATTACAAGGTTTATAAGGTCATGTTTGTTAAGAATAGAATGTAATGGAATGAATTTCATAAAACGAAAACTAATTATATTGAGATTTTTTTTTGAACTTGAAATATGAACAAGTGCAATCAAAAAATAAAATCGTTATTCAAGATGTCATTTAATATGTATATATGTTAAAAATGCAAAAGACTTAAATAAAAAAAATTAGTTGAAATAATGGAATGGGTATTGTTTAAATTTTTCGAAGAAAAATTCATTCCTTCATATTAGAGAAAGAAGACCATGCTAACAGAATTTTTTTTCCGACTAATGAAAGAGTTATTGAAAAAGAGAATGAAGTGAAGGGATGAGATATCAATTTCATTTTATTCATTTTTATTCCAGTGGACCAAACGTAATCTAAGTGATAGAATAAATATTGTGATCTGATAAAAATTGATTATTTATTACAACATGCATTTTCCGTAACATAGGCCTTGCTACTTAATTAGTTAAATAAAATTTATATTGAAATCGCCAAGTAAATGCTAAAATATCTTCTAGTCATTACATCTATTACAAGCCAACAATATGCAAACCAACGACATCGTTCACCTACCTTAAGTTTCCCAATATTCGATTGACAACCGGAGAGACCTACAAGAGGATTTTAGGTTTTCATTGCGTAGGGAGGCCAGTAAAGATGAAACTCAATCTTGTACACGACGGTGAGGCCTTCAAGCTCCACCGGAGATGAGGTCACCGTCCCTTGGACAAACATGAAATCCCCTGTCCCCCCGACCACCGGATGGTCAGAAGGCTTGATGTTATGTGTCCCTCCAACCACTGAAATCGAGCCCTTGTGTCCTTTCAAGTCGAGTGTGATCTTCGCTATCGATATGCTCCGAAGCCCATCAAGGCTGTAAAAACATACGTTTTAGTCCGCAAATTAAATGATGATCATTAATCCTTTTTCGTATAACAAAACATGATATGTTGAGAGACATTTTCTATTTTTTTTCGTTAGAATGAGCGATATTTTCTATACCCATAAAGGAAACACCCATTAGAGAGAGAGAGAGAGAGAGAGAGAGAGAGACATTTTCTATAGTAACAGCTTGCGCGCGCACTGGAAATGCAAACAAGCAAAAGGGATCCATAATGCAATCACCTTTGGATCCAATTAATTTTTTAGATTGTCAAATTGCAAGTTGATGATTCATAAAAAAATTAATTGGTCATCCACGGTCTAAGAAAAAAGTGATTACACATACAATGATTACAGGTGTAGTAGAATTTCCCGGAATGCATTGAAAATTAATATAATGATTGATAATTAAGAAATAGAGTGACAATGCTGCATTACAGACATTTACATAATATATGCAGTTTCGTAGTCAAAAGTCAAACAACTCGTTCGGGGCCTCTTCGGCTTTAATTAGAGGCCCAAGCCCAGCTGTATTATTTGAGTAATGATAATAAGAACATGAAAAGTTTTAAGTTGTATATCCAGCAATTTTATTGACATTGCAATTGTCGGGGGTAGTGCTTGCTCGACTCTGGCCGTGACCGGCCGGACCGAATTATAGCTTGGGCGTAAAAATTTTGTTCGGCCAGCTTCATATATAGTCCTAGATAGGAAGGTTCTCAATTCTTCACACGATCGTATGTATATCCATAATTGGATCTCCAGTCTTGAGTCTTTTATTGTGTGAAACAACCAATAAACCATCTGTGATATGCATCCTTTGTGTAAACAAGTGATTTAGCAAAACTAGCTATGTGAACTTTTTCTATAACTTTTCAAGAAACAATAGTAATTAATGTGAATAGCAACCTGGATGTGATAGAGGTTCCCTCAGCAATTCCGACCAACTTGGACGACCGGTTGGCTGTGACGGTCATGGGGTCCTGGAAAGCAAAGATAGTGCCGAAAGGCGTGGTCGTCTGGCTGACAACTCCTTTCCCCGGGACGCCGTTCACTATGATGTACCCCGTCTTATTTATCGTCTCATGCTGAAAGAACGAAAAGTGGAGAGACTTCATGCCAACCGGACGGTGGTGGCTCGGGGCTGCCACGACATGGTCCGAGGGTGGAGAAGAAGCGAGGATGACGAGAAGAGCCAGAGCAGTGTAGTGCAGATAGGGAGCCATATATGCGGCTTAAATTAAGATGTACTGGAAGAAATGCGTCTATATATTTATATTTATACACGGACAGAGCCGTGTGAAAATATAGAAATATATTAACTGTCCCTATCTTTTTGTGTAATTGCAAAAGCTCCCATCAACTATAACCGTTTTGACAAATTGCCCAACTAGGAAGCTTTTATTATGATGACGGATTGCCGCGGTATGGAGAGAGATTTCGAGGGCTGCACGGGCACGAATTATTGCAATGAAAAGTGCAAAATGGTATGAAACGCAATTAACTTGTATTGATTGCAATAAAATATCGTAGTGTTTTTCAATTAATGTGGTATGTTATTCGGTCAACGTGCATGCATCATATGATGAAATTATAGTGTATTCTATATTTTGACGATTTGTGTCACTATATAACTTTTTCGAAATTTGGGGTAATCCCTCAATTTCAGGTTATCTCGGGGTCCAGTACTGGAGTAAGAAAATATCGGGGCATTTTGTCAATGGCAACACCATAGTTAGAAATTCATTAATTTCTTTTGTTGGTGAAATTCATTAATTTCTTATTAATTAATTTTGAATTTTATTTCAATGCGTACTCTAGTATCTAAAAATACCCAACTTTAATTAATTTTGGATCTTTTGTAATGGGGAAACCAATTTCTCATGAAAGTTTCCTATCCGTCGTAATACGAGGTAAGACCATTTCTCCGCGTGGAGCGTAGACAAAATTCTCGGAGTTGGGTCAGTTGACTTGGTCCTCGATAATGATATTCACGTATGGAATTTGGCTTCGACCTGTAATTGTTAAAGTTATTTTCCAATCTTACATCCCTTTCGGATCAACCAAAAAAAAAATTGGAAAGACGAAGAATAGAAGAAAAAAGTTATTTTTCAATTTCGTGGACATCACTGCGAAGACGAAGACTAGCTTTCGAGAAAATCTGAACCAAAAAAAAATTGGAAAGAGAAGAAAAAGGCAGCGGACTGCATTCATTAGAATTGTCAAACCCACGAAGATGCTGTCATTGTCAATTTAGAAAATTAATTTTTTAATCATGATATTCGAAAGCTTAACGGGTTTCGAGTAATCCTATTCGAGTTTGGTTGCCTATTAAAGGGTTAAAATTCTTCTAGTATGAATTTTCTTAATTTACAAAACTTGAACTCGAGATCTTATTTAAGAAAAATAAGCGCAAAACTACTATAACCAATCAATATTTAGTTTTACCAAACAAAATTATTTATTTATTTATATCTACGTTTACATCTAAAACCATGAGTGATGGAGACTGCATTGATCTAAGTCCTACTTGAAGGAGTGGGTGCTGGTAGCTAATTGCTAACGTGAATTTATATAATAAAATTTTACATTTTAAGTTATATATTTTCTATCATACGTATATTTTAAATTGTGGTTAGGTAATTTTTTTTTGGGTGATTAGTGTTGTTTCTTCATTTCATTCATCAAAATTGGTATTTACAATTACAACACTTGTCCAGGAACATCAAAAAGACCTAACAAAGGAGCCAAACTGAATCTACCAACTTTGCTCTGTTCATTAAGAAGTGTGAGAACTCTCTCTTTTAACATAAGCTAAGATTTTGCTAACTAACTCTC
Source organism: Punica granatum (assembly GCF_007655135.1). Classification (NCBI taxonomy): domain Eukaryota; kingdom Viridiplantae; phylum Streptophyta; class Magnoliopsida; order Myrtales; family Lythraceae; genus Punica; species Punica granatum. The sequence goes on from NC_045129.1 coordinate 5,765,218, forward strand.
TGACAGTAGAGGTCCTGTTTTTGAAAAATTCTGAAGTTCCTCTCCCGCCATGTAACATAGACATAACAGCAAGTTCCAGATTATTACATCGAGTTTTCTTCCTTTCATCGGAATCGATCCAACCTGCTTCGATATCCCAGTTCATCACTTGCTTCCTAACTCCAAATCTAGTAAGTATACTCAACCAAACACACTGAGTAACTGGACAGGAGAAAAATAGATGATTCCTACTCTCCACCTCCTGCCCGCGATACTCGCAAATTAGCATTTTGTAGAACAATCCAATTCATAAGTCTGCCTATGGTACGCCAAACGAGCCAACAAATGAATGCAATTATAGGGATGCAACCAGGAAACCCAGATCGACCTACACCAATCCACTTTCACTCCTCTAGGCTTTAACTGATTCCACGCACTGACTGAAGTGAACTTACCAGTTTTGCAAGCTTTCCAATACAACTGAGCTGAGCTGCCATAGTTTGAACGACTTGGGGATCCAATTTTGCCTGCTTAGAGATGGTTGGGAAACAAGGGAATGATCTGTCACAGAAATTCACAGGTGGACCAACAGGCAACCAGGAGTCAAAACCAGAAAAGAGGTTAGGTAATTTTTTTTTCCCTATTTTCCACGAACTTTTTTGAGTGTTGTGCGGTACCTACCAACTTTGAGTTCACATCTTACCGAAGGAGCACATGTATTAGATTGTGCATTGGTTGCTCATCATGATTTATTGAAACTGATCTTAATCGACTCGAACATGATCGACACATTAAGTTCCAATTGAGCATGGAAAGCGTATTTGTACTTTGCAGTTGAGCATGGCGAGTTAAAACCGTTTACGTGTGAAAGAAATTAACACTAGATTAAATATATGGAAGAACTCTGATTCACATACAAAGAATTCTGTTGTTTCGCACATTTTAATTTGTCGTGGTCAAACTTAATTGCCACACAAAACCAGAGACTCTTGACCTCGAAAATGAAGTCAAGTCGACTATCAACTATACTAAAGGATCACCCATGCTTAACTTTTATATTGTCAATTAAAAATTGTCAAGTTACGAGAGTGTACATGGACCCGGAGGGAACCCCTTAAATTGATATACCTTCGATATGAAATCTATCTTTCAAAATAACCGATAAGTCGGGAGAGGAGTCTAAGAAGAACTATTGAGCTGAGAAATTAAAGTGTGAGGGGGGGGGGGGGGGGGGGGGGGGGGGGGGGGGGGGGGGGTGGGGGGTGGGTTGAACTCCGAATATGGAAAATTGCAATTAATTTATTATGGGCCGGGCATGGGACACAAGGCCGAAGTGGGCCTGACCCATTCTATCTTTTGAAATAATGTGACACGACTCAAAATGAGTTGGACTCTATGAGCTTTACGAGTTATCGAATTCTACCAATTCTGCTCGCAGTTCCACCCGCTTTACCATAAAACCCGTGCATTCTACTAGGATCCTACCCATGCATTCTACTAGGATCCTACCCATATCCATAGGTTAGAAGATGCTTAAAGCCGACCTAGTGTACGGGTTAACTAGCGAAGACTGATGACAACCGTGTTATCGATCATATTAAAGTGTACATTTTTGCAGCATTAGTGCCTGATACCGTTAGTGTCCTTAAATCATTCACATTCTATTGCCAATCGTGAGAACTTTTCATTCACGCGAGCTATTGCCTAGTCTTTTTAATTATAATGAAGGAATCCATGGCATCATCTATATATCTACTATGTATTAATATATAGTCAGAGGAATCCTTCACTTTCAAGAATTGACAGAGGAGGCCAGCAGCATGGACATGTGCCCCCCCACCTAAACATGTTCATAGTTTAATTAATTAATTCATTCATTCGCAAAAATTTCCAATTACTCTTTGAATTGCAAGTGAGCGGCAAGCTTATTAAGAAAAAGAATAGAGAAAATTGCAAGAACCGAATTTGAAATTTCCCAATTGTAATCAAGAATATATAGTTGACACTCTATTACTCCATATTTCTCTCTTTAAGATCTCTTATTATGTCTTCTTCTTTTTTTTTTCCCTCAAAAGTCCTAATAAAATTGATGAGGACCTATCCTGTCATCTATCGTGCTTTTAAAGTTAATTATGTTTCCATGCAATAAATGGAACCGTGCGCAGCAAGCATTATGTTTCCATGCAATGGTAATCCATGCGCTGTGCAAGTAAAGTTTCATTTAAGCAATCCATGGACAAGTTTGTCCTTTGTTAAAGGAGAAAATTTTAAACTAGCCTATTTCATAATAATATGATGAGGAAGAACTTTATATAATGAAAAATAATTATGGTAATCACTGAAAAGATTAACGTTAATTCACATATTTGTTACAAATGTCATATGACGAAATAAGATTACTGAAGAATTTCTCATATATTGACACTCATGTGAGTGCCTCCTTTCGAGTTGTGGATTCAATAATGTCCGTCATGAGATCCCTAGCTCCACGTTTAATTACTCCTCGACTATTTTGTCAAAAAAAAAAAAATGCCATTGCCCGCGTGAAATTTTCCTTTGTTTAGCTGTAAGAATTCATTGCTCTGCAGTGCTCTATCGTGTTTAGCTTAGTCTTTACGACGAAAAGTTTAAATACGAGTTGCACGACTCTATAGTCAAAGAGTAGCTGCTAACTAAAGCAACGACACTGAAAGGCACATGTACTATCCTATAATCGAGCTATGGGGTGTTCGTCTGTTCGATCCTAAAGTGGTCATTAGATTAGATACATGTACAGGAAGGGCAACATCTGCGGGGATCAACTCGGTAGCTTCGGGCTCAACTCGGTATAAATTGTAAATTAACATATAATATAGATTAAAACGATAGAAGAATCGGATGACATGAAAGTTGATTTACTTAATTGTAAAACATTTTCCTTCATCAAAATATCTAAAAAAATATAAATTTATTTAATAATGTTTAAATATTAAAGAAAAAATAAAAATAAAAAAGAAAGAAACTGAAGCATGGGATCGGGGCTCAACTGCTAGGGATGGGGGCCTGGGCGGCCCTTAACCCTCGAAATGAGGTCGTTCAGGACCTTTGAAGAGATCAGAGACCTCGTCTGAGGGGTGGGGGCTACCGGCGAGGAAACAGGAGCATGGGTGGGGACCTCACATAGTATACCAAATTTTCAATTTTGTATTGCACCTTTCAATAGAAGTACCATGCATTTCAATAAAAGTATCACACATATTAACGGAGAATAACATGTTGTCACGGTGACAAATTCTCCCCATATAAAAATCATAATATTGGAATTGCAAAAGTGCTTGAATTTACTAAAATTTATGTTTACGTTTGTTAAAGAGTGATTAATTACTTAAAAAGTACAATATTAAAAAAAAAACGATGAGCTAGGGGGTTCGTCTGAGTATATACGTGGCATTTTTTCCTTCCGCTCTTTGGAGTTCCCATATTTGTATTGAGTAGATGTAGGCCTTAGTTGGGGCACATTCCGTGGCGGTTAGATTTTCTTAGTTGGGGCAACCACAGGGCCAATAACCTGACCTAGCCTTTATATCTCGTAAAAAAAAGCGTAGATGTAGACCTTCAGGTTGCTCAGCTGTCACCTTTTATTGAAGGTGCTAATGCCACCGCCAACACCACCGCTTCGGCTCCCACTAACTCCTCCATTCTCATATCGAGTCTTGGATTTTATGTATTACAATTGATTGATTGATCGATACTTCTAGGAATTAAAAAAATCTACTAATTGTACCAAAATGAATAATTTTTAAAAAAATAAAAAAATAACAATTTAATTGAATTCAGTTAATTTTGAATTTGATTTTATGAAATTTTCAGTGAATAAAAATTTATTCCATGGACCATAGACTGCATGTAAAATAGGATTGCAAAAAAAACAATTAATTTTCAAATAATTAATTTTCAAATCAATCATTCATAAGCTCTTTTAACTTGAATAATCGGCATGGATTTCATGAGTAACTTTTACTTAAATAAAAAAATTAGTAAATATTCAAAAACAAAATGCTGCAAAAGAATTTGCAAATAAAACAAAATATATTAATAAAAATGTTAAGTAGACTACACAATGCATGGGATAATAGAGTAAGTAAAAATAATAAAAATATTATTGTAAATTGTAGGAGTGATTTCGTTATTGTATAAAACATGTAAACAAATATTTTTCTACAGTTTCGATGTTAAAAATTTAAAATTCTTTTAGATAATCTTCATATTGATTAAAATAATTTCACTGATCTGATTTTATTGATCTCATTTAAAAATTATATAACTTAAGAAATTTTTAAGTGAATAAAACAGTACCTTTTTATGTAAATGAAGTGTTTAGTGAAGCTAACTTGATATGATGAAAATTTAACATTTTTTTGTTCATCGTTGACTTGATGATTATCAATGACTTGATTCTATAATAATAAACTAATTAGTATTTTGAGAGATCCAATTAAATAATAAATTGAAAATTTATGTCACGAATAATAATATCCCGTAATACACAGGCGATATGACTATAGTCGTCATAAATTTTGCGACGGACATTGTCGCAAATTTTGTGACGGACCTGAAATCCGTCACAAATAAGCTTTTATGACGAGGGTATTTGTCACAGGCTCTATTCGTTACAGACTCGTCATAAATGAACTTTTCTAACGGAATTTGGAGTTTTTGTGACGGATCCGTCCATCACGAGTGCACTGTTTTCTTGTAGTGCTAGTCATGGTAAGCGACAAAGCCCCCTCCTTCGCCTTGCCTTTCTCTATAATCTGGTAATAATGTCTGCCGCATTATTTCCATCTTTTTTATATGGCCCCTGACAATGATGAGTATATTATAAGATTGCCCACATGAAGACAGAATGGAACGGAGATGTCTATATAATGTGTCGTAGGTTGTGTTGGAGTCCTAAAGGCTTTGCCTTTGAATGTGCTCTCAGCTTTTAGTATTATTGCATTTTGGTTATTGTGACTCCTGCACCAATGTTGTCTTCGGTGTCGTAGTGATTCTCGACGAGAAAGTGCTTCTCGCTGCAGTATCTCTCGGTTGACGACTTCCCGGATTGTCTTCTGCACGAAGAATCGATTCCCTATTCGTTCTTTCAAGGTTTTTGTAGTGCTTGACAAGTGATTTGGAGTTATGCTGTTTAGTTTAGTTCGTGCATGCATGCTGTTTCCTTGGTTGTCTTGTGGTGCCGACAAACTTTTACCAAGTAGCTTTTGTTTCTAGCGACGTCTGAACGTTGGTGGAGGCAGGGCATGTGAAATCTATTGGATTTATGTTCATTACGAACGGTTGTGTTTGGTTCTGGAAATTTGCTTTCTTTCCTTCGTATGTTCATGGGTTAAGATTCCTAGTAAGGGGGCATTTAAGGGAGGACCGGTTTCAGGTTGTTTAACAGTGACTTGTTGGATTCAATATGATTCATTACTGTTCTCGTTGAATTTGTAGTAATCTTTGTCTGTCTTACTTTACCGTGCTGTTAATGTTCTATTTTTTTTTTATCAATTACAAGAGATATCCATGGGCCTAGTATAAAATAATAGAAAATCTATTAAGTTGGCATGGATAGTCTCGCCATAAGAATTGATATTGAGAAGCATGTCCTGCACTTCCAGGAGGAAGGTTCCTTAGATTACTATTAGTGATTATGCTTATCGAGTTCCTTGATTTGCTCTTACTTCAATGTCGGAAAAAGCTCCCAGTAAAAACTAGTAGTTCTCTGTCATTAAAATCTCAAAGATGCACTTTTGCATCAGTTAGAATCTGATTAGACGTATGATCTTTTGATCCTATTCGTTCTCGAGTGTTTACAGATGGTGTTGCAATTGTTGGTGTTTATTTTTTTGTCAGATTGATTTAGAAAGCGAGATTAGTATATTCCAAGAAATTTCTGACAGTTGATAGGCTCGCTTTTGCTGTTAATCACCTAAGAAATTTCTTCTCTGACAGGTAAGTTTTTTCCCCAGGAAGACGATGGAACGAGAGAGCAGCATTAAAGTAGGATACTGGCGCAGATTCACCAGGTTCTTGCTGAAATCCATATTGTTCAATGTCCTGTCCGTGGGTCCTGTTCCCAACCATATTGCTTTCATCATGGACGGTAACCGAAGGTACGCAAAGAAACGAAACCTCCCAGTAGGAGAAGGTCACCAGGCGGGGTTCATCTCGCTCGCACGGATCCTTGGCTACTGCTACGAGCTGGGAGTGAAGTATGCCACAGTCTACGCCTTCAGCATAGATAACTTCAAGAGGCCGGCCAACGAGGTCCAGGTTCTGATGGATCTGGTGCTCGAGAAGATTGATGAACTGCTCAAGAAGGAGAGCATAGTGACCCAATACGGGATTCGGTTATATTTCATCGGTAACCTGAAGCTCCTGAGCGATAACGTGAGGGAAGCGGCGGAGAAGGCCATGAAGGTCACGGCCAAGAACGACAGGCTTGTGCTCTTTGTCTGCATCGCCTATACTTCGACAGATGAGATCGTGCACGCGGTCGAGGAAGCGTGCAAGGACAAGCTTGACCATAGTCAGGCGGTTGAGCAGACAAACGGTTCGACCAATCACTGGGACCAGATATCGCAGGAAGATCCCGAACATGATGCTTCTGCAATAAAGTTGGTTGATGTCGAGAAGCGAATGCACATGGCAATAGGTCCTGATCCCGACATCTTAATACGGACCTCGGGCGAGACCCGGCTCAGCAACTTCCTCCTCCACCAGTCTGACAAGTGCCTGATCTACTCACCGGCAGCACTGTGGCCGGAGATCGGGCTGTGGCACCTCGTGTGGGCGGTGCTAAGCTACCAGAGGATCTACTCTTATTTTGAGAAGAAGAGGAAGCAGATCTGATTCGAGTCAAATACATGTTGTTTATAATAATGCTCTGTTCATTTCGTTATGGGTTTGGCCCGTTTGGACTGCGTAGTTGGACGCATCATCATTTATATAAGAAAATCTTACATGAAATAGATATGTCATGTGACATTTCGATATATGTCACGCGATTGCGTGATAGAACTCAATAAAAAAGTTTTTTTTTTAATTAGCATTACACCACAGATTTGTACAGATTAACAGTTAGTAGTGTACGGCTTCCTTAATGATTATCGAGTAATATGATTATGATGTTTGTTTTTAAGAGGGGCCAGCATGTAATTTACATACAGGCAGAAATTTCTCATAATTTGAAAAAGGGTATAGTAGTGGCATGTGATTTGTTGCCCTTACTTCATCTTTTCCTAATTAACTTCAATAAATTTCACTTTACAATAAAATATTTATAAAGTTATAAAAATTATGAAATATATTACGATAATTGAACATTGTTAAAAAAGGGAATATGCTAAAAATAAAGCATGTATATTACCCCAAATTTTGTAATTTATATCCAAAATTGAAAGTTTTTGTAAAATGAAGCATGAATTTACAAGTTTGTCCAATATTAACCAAAAGTTAATAATGTTAACTTTTTCATTGATTTCTGCTACGTGTTACAACACTCCGTGAATTTTAGTAGATTTTTTCTACGTGCCACTGCACTCCATAAATCCAGTAGATCTTTTAAAAAGGACTACCATTGTGTAAATCACCACCTCTCTAACACCCCGACCGATCCTACCATAGAAGCTAACGATAGACAATAACTGTCGTCCTCCAACCCAACCCTCCCTTCCCCAGGAAGGGCTGGAGAAAGCGGCAAGCTGCAATCAATAGGATTTTCCCATCCTCGCCCTTCTTGAAAAGAAGAACGTCAAATTCTTTTTCCTTTCCGTAGGGTCCAGGACATTGGATCTAGTCGTAAGAAGAATGATTGGCTGGAAAATACTGAGGCCCCGTTTGGTTCATGAAAAATATGAGGGAATCGGAATTGGAATGGAGCATTTCGATAGGACGTATTTGGTTTAGAGGAATCAATTCCTCATATATATTGAGGATCACCCATTCCATGGGGTCCCCTCATGGAATGGGGAAGAGGAAATCAAAATTAATTTATTTTTTTTAATCTAATTTTAGATTGAAAATTCGATTAAAAATGAAAAAGAAAATCTTATAAATGGTCAATGAAAAACAAATTGATAGAAAGATTAGTTGTTCTCAAGATCAACAAGCATAATCAACATATTAATTGGTGGAGTATCTCGTCGATCAACAAATCGACAAACACACCCAACAAATTCAAGATACGTTATATAAATAATTATTGAACCACATGGATACTTGTTAATTGTTTACTTGAAATAATATGAATAATTATCTTATACTAGGATTTGAATTCTGATTCCTTATTAAACCAAACAAAAATGGAAATTTGTCATTCCGTTTCCGATTCCATCCCATTCCATCTCATTCTGTTTTCGTTCGATACCCTGAACCAAACAGGGCCTAAAAAAGAAATATATGGTAGATCCGTAAGCAAATGTGTAAAAATATGCTAGCTGATGAATTATATTTTAATTTTTTGTAAAAAATAAAAAAGAATTAAATGTTGAAAAAATTTTAAATTAAAAGGGAAAAAAAGGTAGTCGATCGGACCGTGTCCCAACCAACCGGTGATCACCGTGCAATGGTCGTGTTCAAGTACACCCGGCCACGTCCTATTTTATTCTTTTTACGTCCTATTTTGTTCTTAATATACACTCTCATCGTTTAGTTATTCTAAATAAGAAATTTTCTTAAAAAAGTTTTGCTCCTTTACGTACATTTGTTTGCCTTTTAAAATCTTCAATTGATAAGGTTCGATGTAAAACGGTTTTAACTCCTTTCTTTCCTCAACCTTATGATTTAGTTTTTCCATTTTTGTCGTCCTGTATTCTCATTATCTTTTAAATGAATAATTTTTTATGTGTGAAATAATTACTATCACGAACTTCCACTCATAAAGAGTTTATTGGGAACTTAAGAAAAAGTGCAAAAACATTATTACACATTTAAAAAAAAATCTTTTTATAACGCTGATGTAAAAATTTATCATTAAGCGAATGGGAGACTCCTATACAATAGCCCGAATATTTAATAATATATATATAATATAGATGGGTTTGATTATGCCATCGGCACCGTTGCCTGCGATCCCTCAATTTCTGGTAGGAATCTTCAGCAGTCGCTGTCTGAGCTTTTTTTTCACCAGTCTAAACCAGTTCTTGATCTTGGCCCAAGTGGGGGGAAAAAACAGTTTTTTGACCACACACAACATCGATTGATTGGTCGGAGGTTAATGGGTGTTTGTCTGATTGAGCCGAAAGGAAAGGGGTTTATGATCTCAATCTTTCTTCTCCACCCTAATCTCGTTCAGACTAGGCAGCCAAGTGAGTCACCCGACACGTATTATCAGCCTTACAGAGTCCGAAGTTCTCACGATAACAATGGCAGCATCAGCAGGCGTTTTCCAGACTCGTCCATGGTGATGTGATGTGAGACTGTCATCTACCAAGCAGCCACACGATTTCAAGATTCCGCTTGAGTACTGATAATTTTCAAATGATGGGTTAGCACAAAGCCCCCTTCCCTTACCTTCTCTCCTCGTATAATCCCTTTTCTATGTGTGCCTCATTATTTCCGTTTATTCATGGCCCCTCATTATTTCCGTTTATTCATGGCCCCTCATAATAATGAGTGTACTATATAGTTTGGCCGAATGAAGACAGAACGGAACGGACATGTGTATATAGTGTGTGCTTTGGTTGTGTTGGAGTTCTATAGGCTTTTGCCTTTGACAGTGCTCTCAGGTTGGTTGGTTGTAGTTTATCTTCCAGTCCTTCCCCAGTGCCTGAACTAACTGTTAGTATTGCTGCATTTTGGTCGCTGTGATTCCTGCACCGATGTTGTTGTCAGTGTCGTAGTGATTCTCGGTAAGAAGTGCTTCTCGCTGCAGTGTGTCTCGGCTTTGATGTCTTCCTGAACTGTGTTCTGCGCCAAAATCCGTTCCCTGTTCTTTCTTCGGGTTTTATGCTTGACAAGTGAATTGGCGTTCTGCTGTTTACTTTAGTTCCTGCATGCATGATAATTTGTTGGGTCTTAATGGCATTAAGCTTTTCCTCGATCACTGGTGCTGACAAATTTGTTACTGGGTATAGCTTTTGTTTCTACTGATATTTAAACGTTGGTGGAAGCAGGGCATGTGAAATCATGGTTTCATGTTCTTTACTCGGTTGTGTTTGGTTCTGGAAATTTGCTTTCTTTCTTCTTATGTATGTTCATCGGTTAACATTCTGGGTAGTGGGGCATTTGAGGAGGGACCAGGTTTCAGGTTGCTCATCAGCGACTTGTCTAATTCGTGCTGATTCATTTCTGTTCTGGTTGAACTTGTAGTAATTTTTGTCTGTCTTACTTTACCGTGGTTTTAATGTTTCATTTGCCTCCTTAAGTTCATGACATTTGAGGAAGGTTCTTTAGATTAGGATAAGTGATTTTGCTAATTGAATTTCTTGATTTGCTCTTAGTGCCTTGTTGGAAAAAAAAAAAATCAACAGAAGCTTGTTTTCCTCGCTCATAGAAATCTCAAAAGATGAACTTTTGAATCAGTCAGGTTCTGATAAGAAGTATAATGTTTTCATCCTATTCATGTCAATTGAGCTAGATTGTTTGATGCGAAGGGTAGTATTCCCTTCGTTCTTGAGTGTTAGCAGATGGTGTAATAATAATTAGTCATTATTTTATGACTCGATATGAATATCTTTGGCCAGAATGGGAAAGGTATTAGTCTATTCTTAGAGGTTGCTAGCAATTAAGTCGGAAGGACTTGATACAGTTCGCTTTAGCTGTTATGATAGTTACCCAATATAATTCTTATTTGACAGGTAATGGTGGCAGTCTTATGAGATTTTTCCTCAGGAAGACAATGGAAACAGAGAGCAGCGTTACAGGAGGATACCGGCGCAGATTCACTGGGTTTTTGCGGAAATGCATGTTCAGTGTTTTGTCCATGGGTCCTGTTCCCAACCATATTGCTTTCATCATGGACGGGAACCGACGGTACGCTAAGAAACGAAACCTCCAGTTAGGGGAAGGCCACCGGGCAGGGTTCGCCTCACTCATGTGGATCCTTGGCTACTGCTACGAGCTGGGTGTGAAGTATGTCACAATCTATGCCTTCAGCATTGATAACTTCAAGAGGCGGCCCAATGAGGTCCAGGTTCTGATGGACCTGATGCTTGAGAAGATTGATGAGCTGCTCAAGGAGGAGAGCTTAGTGAGGCAATACGGCATTCAGCTATATTTCATCGGTAACTTGAAGCTTCTGAGCGATAATGTGAGGGAAGCAGTAGAGAGGGCCATGGAGATCACGGCCAAGAACAACAAGCTTGTGCTCTTAATCTGCGTACCCTATACTTCAACAGATGAGATCTTGCACGCGGTCGAGGAATCGTGCCAGGACAAGCTTGACCATAGCCAGGCGGTCAAGCAGACAAATGGCTCAACCGATCACTGCAACCAAACGTCACAGGAAGATCACGAACATGATATAAAGGTGGTCGACATTGAGAAGCGGATGTACATGGCAGCGGCTCCTGATCTGGACATCTTAATAAGGAGCTCGGGTGAAACCCGACTCAGCAACTTCCTCCTCTATCAATCTGACAAGTGCCAGCTCTACTCACCAGCAGCACTGTGGCCGGAGCTCGGGCTGTGGCACTTCGTGTGGGCGGTGCTAAGCTACCAGAGGAGCTACTCTTACTTCGAGAAGAAGAGGAAGCAGTTGTGATTCGGGCTGGTCGGATACATGTTTGTTGTGTACAATAATGCGCCGTTCATCCCTTCTGGGTTTGAGCTCCGTAGTTGGAAGCATCATGTATACACACAGATTAAAAACTGGTGGTGTATGGCTTCCATTATAAAGTAATATGATTATCCATTAAAAAGAAAAAGGTAATATGATTTTTTTTTTCGGTGGTGGCCAATTATGTTATTACCGGCAAAAAATTGTCTTCCATTATTTTTTTTCCTCCAAAAAGGTATAAAAATAGAAGATAATAAGTGCATTGTTCACCATAAAAAAAGGCCCCCATAAAAGTATGAATTTTCGTCTTGGTTTATTTGAAAAGAAAATGAAGAAAATAGAATTTTTCGGATGTTCGACCTGTCGAGGATGTAGAACCATCAATCTTGTCTAACTCGATCAAAGATCAATCTCGGATAAGTGTAGTGGGGTCTGTCGGTAGCGCGTTGGCCGGTCACAGAAGGAGTCCCATGTCGGCCAGGCACAATTGGGGGTAAGCAAGTTGGCTCACGGAGGCAAGCGATCGTCATTTTAAGGTGATTATAATTCAGAAAATAAGAGGAGAGGGTTCGAAATTTGGTACCAAATCATGAGTAAATATTAATTTGACTGACCTGAGGAATTATTTTAAAAAAACTCACCTATAGGCTCAACGAGATAACTAATTAAGAAATAACATAATATTTGGAACGGTATTGAAAAATTCCTATGATATCAATCAATAAATCTAATTGATTAATAATCTTTCAAATATATCAATTCGTAAATTAGAATGTAGCAGTCAAAACAAGACATATACCAAACACTACAATGCAACATTTTATCGGGTGCCGGTTTGTCCCAAACCATCCTAATAACGGTGACTTGCTTGCCTTGCAAGAGTTCGTATTAGCACGCTCGAAGTAAACGCCGCCTAACCGATTTAATCGTTCCGGCGCGCGGAGCTCCGACAGTCTCTGTTCAGCTTCCATGACTGAACCGCCGCTGCCGCCGCGATGACGGAGGCCTATCCTCAGATCGACCCCACCACATTCGACCTCATTATCGTCGGCACCGGTCTCCCGGAATCCCTGATCGCGGCCGCCGCCTCCGCCGCCGGGAAATCCGTCCTCCACCTCGATCCCAATCCCTTCTACGGCAGCCACTTCGCCTCCCTCGGCCCCGATGAACTCTCTGCCTTCCTCAGCTCCAGCTCTTTCCCTCCTTCCTCCTCCAGCGGGGAGGATCCGGCAACTGTTAGCCTGACCACTCGACCTCTCTACTCCAATGTCGAGATCTCCTCTCTTGCCCCGGAAACCCTCGAGGAACATGCCAGAAAGTTCAACCTCGATGTGGCGGGACCGAGAGTTCTTTTCTGTGCCGACAGAGCCATTGATGCCATCCTCAAATGGAGCACGAACCATTATCTAGAGTTCAAGGCGATCGACGCGAACTTCATCTGCGTCGAGAATGGAAAGCTCATGAGGGTGCCCGACTCACGGTCAGCTATTTTCAAGGATAAAAATCTCAGCTTGATAGAGAAGAATCAGCTTATGAAGTTTTTGAAGATAGTTCAGCGGCACCTCGATCCCGATGAGGACGCGAGTTCGAAGGTGTCGCAGGAGGACTTGGAGAGCCCTTTTGCTGAATTCTTGGCGAAGATTAAGTTGCCCCCGAAGATTAAATCGTACGTACTGCATTGCTTCTCTCTCGATCCTTATTTTCATTGATTTGTTGCTGTAGTGCTTATATTTCCTGGGTTGTTCATTCAACTAGAATGGGGTCATGCTTGAACTATTGATCATTCGGAGCAAGCTTAGGATTCTTAGTCCAGTTGCCCTTTTGAAGGTTGCGATGATATCTTCCTAGCTGTCAAGAGCTAAGCTCTAGAAGTAGGAAGTCTGCTATCCTTCCAAAGAATTAATCTGCCAGCAAAAGGGACCCCTTTTCAAAGAGGGCAGTTCCCTTGCTCATTGTCTCGTTGTGCGATCGCAAATTGTGTGCAATTCTCATGCAGAGGGAAGTGTCAGATGCTATAACCGTAGGAGACCTGGGGCTGGCCCCTTTTTGGCTTTCTTGCATGAATTGTCTAGCTGCACTGTTGGTTTGGTACCATTAAGCGACTATATGTTTCACCTTCATCTCTCTAGTTCGGTCAATAAGTTTCATCTCTTTCGATGTAGGATAATTATGTATTCAATAGCAATGGCAGATCATGATCAGGATGTGGAGGCTTGTAAGAATATACTCAAGACGAAGGATGGAATTGATCGTTTAGCACTTTTCCAATCATCAGTGGGGAGGTTGGTTCCTCGTAAAGCTGTATAAGCTGTAGTAGCTAATCTATATTCTTCTAAAATCAAGAATGCCTCATGTTAGCGGTTAATTGCATCTTTCTGATATTCTTCAAATAGATGAGTATCAATTGAAATGTGGAAAATTTGTTCCATATTTGGTTTGGAATGAAATAGATGCTGGAAGATTTTCCATTCAATTCATCTAGGTGCATTAAACCCTATACTTTTTGTTATATAAGAGTTGTGGTTTATAGTTTCATTGCCTTTCCTGTTAAGAAGCGAAGCAATATTATCTCATCATTATACCTCTGCTCTTCTATTTAGATTTCCAAATTCTCCTGGGGCTTTGATTTATCCAAGTTATGGTCAAGGAGAGCTACCACAGGCCTTTTGTCGCCGTGCTGCTGTTAAGCGTTGCCTCTATGTAAGTTAGAACAAGGGACTTCCTGTTTTCAAGAGGCTCTTTCTATATTTTTCTTTCTGCAACAGTTAGCTGTTTCTCTTGTTTGTTTATTTCTCACATGGTTCTACTTTCCTTTTTTCTCTAGAAGACATTTCCCTTGCATCTGCTAGTTGTTGCAGTATTTAATTGGCAAGCTACCCATAATATGTTCTTCACGACTAGCTAGCACTAGCAGAACGAGTTATCTAAGAGTTTAATTGAGTTAGATTAAGGATGTAAGAATGAAGTAGATGCCAAAAGCAGCTTGAGGTTAAGTTTCTTTATTTAGGTTGCAGAAGTTTGAAGGTTTATGCAGGTACTTGGTCTGGTGCTTGAGAGCTACATGTGTTTAGTTAATCTTTATTAGAAGATGTTTGCTCAACATGGTCAATTTGTTTTTCGGGCATTCTTAATCATTTCTTTTGACAAGCACGGTGCATGTTTACAGCTTCAAGTGGCATTTTCTTTCTCAAGTCAAACTGAAATTGCTTTTCGCTTATCGAACCATGGACTTGCAGGTTCTGAGGATGCCTGTGGTTGCTCTGCTTATTGATGAGGTGAGAATACAACTATCTTGCGTATGCATAAGTACTTCTTTGTGGGAACAATCTTTTCCTTATCTCTCCTTGTCCACTTCGCAGGAGAATGGTCAATATAGAGGCATTAGATTAGCTTCTGGTCAGGATTTATTCAGCCCCAAATTGATTTTGGATCCATCATTTGTTTTTCCATCGCAAGCAGGATCTTCACCTGAAGAACCTGTTCACGTATTTAGTGAGAAAGCTGTGGAGGCAAAGGTGGCAAGAGGAATATGTATTACAAGGTCGTCCTTGAAGCCTGATATATCAAACCTGCTTGTGGTGTATCCACCAAGATGTAAGTTCTCCTAGTTGCCACTCTTTATACTCCATCAAGAATAAAGAAAGTAGGAGTTTCACCTATTTTTGGTATTTCGTCAATGCAGCGTTGTATCCAGAGCAAGATATCACAGTTCGGGTTCTTCAACTTGGCAGCACTTCAGCTATTTGTCCACCTGGGATGTAAGGCTCTTTTCTTTGTCCAGTAATTTTTTTGAACTCAACTTCTGTCTAGTTGATGAATTTCTCATGACCTGCCATTGTGACAAATCTATTGAGCCATGTATTTCTCATACAGATCCAATATTCACTCGTTTCGTATTAATTGCTTGCGGTTCATCCTCCTGTGCAGGTTTGTCTTGTACCTTTCAGCATTGTGTAATGATGCAACTCAAGGGAAGAAGTTACTGAATACAGCTATAAGTGCTATTGAAGTTTCTCAAATCTCTGAAAGGAATGCCGGAGTAAAAAATGAGGACGCAGAAGTAGAACCGCCTTTCATAATTTGGAAAGCGATTTTTATACAAGAGTTGTCTGCGGTATTCTCTTCTCCTGCATTCTTTCTTCTTCGCAGTTTGGTGTTGCCTATTCTAGTGATGATATTTTCTTTGTTTTTTCAGGGAAAGTATGGATCTATCTGTTCCACTCCGTCTCCTGATGGAAATCTCAACTACCATGATCTTGTTGATGCAGCTGAAAAGGTATGTCCTTTGACAGTATCTTAAACACGGGATGACATGCTTTTACTTTTCTACTCTGTTCTCATTGGTTGAGCATAGCGATCAAATATCTCAGGGATTGATTAGTGTGATTTTACCCTTTTATGCACAGCTATTTCATGCTACATATCCAGATGAGGCATTCTTTCCCGAGACAGCCTCACCCGAGAACGCTGATGAAGATAACTGTCCAGAGGATGATGGTCCATTGGAGGAGGCTTAATTGACGGTTTTGCAATGCTGAGTCGCGACTTCACCACCGGAATAGTTGCAATTGGGGGCCAACAGTGGATTTTTGAACTCAATGGGATTCCTAGCTAGCGGAGGACTTTAGGGTTTTAGGATTTTTAGCTTTGATAAGTAGGACTTACCAAAAAATAAAAATAAAGCTAGGACTTAGTTTTGTAAATTCACACCAGACATTTTTTTGGGAATGTGCTGTTGTGTTTGATTTTAGAGTTGAGTTTTGATTTTAATTAGTTTGTAATGATTATGTTGTTGAATTATGAGAAAAAAATGTGAAAAAATAAAGAATAGTTAAGAAAAAGTAATGATTATGTTGAATTGTGTAAAAAGTAATTAATAATTGAGAGAATTTAGTATTAAAAATTGAATTGAATGGAAAATTTTTGAACAAAAATGAAAAAAGTAATAATTGTATTGTTGAATTAAAAATAAGTAGTGATAAAGTGAAGTAGAGTTAACATTATGTTGTAAAACCAAACAAGCTGGCATGTTTGCCAGGAACATATTTGACCAGAGCTTGTGTTATGAAGAGTTGAGTGTCAATGTCATACTCATAATTCTCCTGTGTTAATTCACCACATATCGGCATTTTTAAATTGGACCAAGCACAGTCAAGCCATCATCCTACGACCATCGATCCTTAAACCAGCTGTATGAAAGACTTTCCTGAAGGAAATAAATCACATACCCGTAAAAGGACATTCATTTAGTTCTTTTTCTACATGGCTTGAGAGCTTGCCCAAAAATAGACTAAGATGGAACATTATGATTCTCAAAACAAACAAGCTTCTGTCAGTGCACCAGTGAAGCCCCACTAGCCTCAAAGGCTCAAACTACACGGTGAATCGTCGAGATTCAATCGCAATCACAGGTTACTCATTCTTGGATACACACTCCTCTACCAACCCACTGTACACATAATCAGCGCGCTGCTCTCAACTCAAGAGCTTCCTCTAATCATTTCAGCATCTCGAACCCCTGAAAAGTGATCATACAATGTTCCACGTCAAACACTATACCACATCATCAGATAAGTTGGTCTTATTCTCCTAAGGATATATATACAAGTAGGTAAGTAATGTTTTTTTCACCTGCGCATTTTAAAGTTCAGCCTGAGTTGAGGGCTATTTGCTCCAAAAAATCTCTTGAAGCATCTGCGCAATCAAAGTTACAGCTCATCAAACTCCTATAGAAACATATCAAACCTCAAGTCCCGGATTCTTTCTCAGAAATGGGAATTGTTTTCTGAATCAATAGATCCTTTCATCCATGTGCTAGACATACCGTGGTTCATTGTTAATGAAGGGTCTTGCTCATCCACGTATCCTATTACTTTTGCTGGTATTCCAGCAACCATGCTTTAGCAAGAATAGAAGGGAAAAAGAAATAAAATTAGCCGGAATTTCAAAATAATAAAATACCAAAAGAATAAAGTATTCATCAAGTAATGATTTACCTGTGCGAAGGGATATGTTTGAGCACAACAGAGCCAGCAGCAATCATAGCACCCTTCCCTATTCTAATATTTCCGAGAATGGTCGCACTCGCTCCTATCAGTGCCCCTGCACCGACCTTTGGGTGGCGGTCACCAACCTCATTTCCAGTTCCCCCCAAAGTCACCCCCTGTTAATTAACAAAAGATTAGGTTTCATCATCCCATACTCTGGCCAAATTATGATTGCAGCCCGTCCCTTGCGTTTGGCATAATTTTGAAGAACTTAAAACCAAAATCAATTGTGTAAAGAACATGTAAACTGCATGGTTTACAATTTGCTTACCTGCATCAATGAAACTCTGTCTCCTATTACTGCAGTCTCACCAATAACCACGCCGGTCCCATGATCTAACAGTATCCCTTCTCCAATTTTAGCAGCTGACAAAATGCACGAACAAAATCAGAAATATCATAGCCATAGCGTACTGAAAGTCTTGCAGAGTTCCAAAGAACAAAAATATACTGATCAGCGTTACTAGAAAGAAGAAAAGAAACAGAACATACCAGGATGTATGTCAACTCCAAAGACCTGAGAATGATGAAGTAAAAGATTATTAACAGAAAATAAAGGCAAAGAGATGGTAATAGAGAGTAATGACGAATTAAACCACTTCCACCTCACTAATACGACTTTGCAATGCCAGTGCAAGTACTTTACGTCCTTGATTCCACAATGCATGTGCCACTCTGTAGGATTGGAGGGAGTGGTAGCCCTGCATTCCATTTTACAAAACCGGAATAAAGCAGTTGCCTACTGGAGGTTAATTAAACAAATTCAACTCTTGAACAAACAGCCAAATAGTTGTCATCATGTGGTTCACCACCATTGTCATGGCATAAAGGGCAATCCAGCATTAGTTATGCAGCACTTCTGAGAATGCTGAAGCAGTAATGGAATGTGCATTTTAAACTAACAGGATTGTGTATGGTATGCAGCTTAGATTCTCGAAATGCGAAGAACATTGCTGCAGGCCCCACCATGAAAATACAGAACTAACTCACTTCATAGTAGCATATTACTATCTCAGTCAATCTGCTGGGAGGAATCCCCTTTATAGGATTTCTATTAACACCGTACAAGTAGGATAATATGGTCTGCCAATGACCAGAAAGATTACCTTGAGGTATAACAAAGCTGAGCTATATGATAGACAGGCAGGATCTCGGTCTTTGAATGCCTATTAAAAGAGAGAAACTCCTCGGGTTTAATTTCAGATTCCACTAAAACATTTACTCGTTGAAAACAAAGCAACTTAATCCCTCAAGCAACCTGCACATCCAGCCGGATCGATCTTTTAATGCCTTCATCATGCATCATTACGTTGTTGAATATATCCACGAGCTGTGTTGCCAATAGAGTGGGGTTGTGAAGCCGGTTGGCTAGAACAAACCCCAGTGCCTGCTCCAAGCAGTCATGTGATAGCACACTAGCATACAAGAAGCTGCTCAATATTGGCTCTTTTTCTGCCTGCAGTAAGTAATTCATACCAATTAATTAATAAAAAACGAAAGATCTACCACGCGAAAATTACAGTACTCACAGAAGAGTTCATGGACTATCCTCCCATTACTGCAGTCCCTCAAGTCTAGGAATGGAATTCTAAAGAAACGAATTCACAAGTAAGGGAATTGTTTCTCTTTACTACCCCTTCTTCAAAGGAGCTCGACCATGAATAGTACCACCAGCCAGTTGCCATGTGATACGAGTTCATAATCATCCGGAAAGAATCATCTCCGGAACAAAGTATCAAAGGTTTCAGATATCCACGAAGCTTAAAGAATGCCATATCGGACCAAATTTGCAAGAAGTGACTTGATCAAGAAGGACCCACCACCAAGATGTATGGACCCACCACATATCTGAGGAATCATTTCATGTTTTGATCAAATGTAAATGCAACAGAATTCCTCCCAAACAGAGTCAGAGGAAGACAAGATTCTTAAATAACAAAAGCAGAACTACCACTGAACAGGCAATTCCCCAAACAAACTGTTACTTGATGCCCAGAGCTGGGCAGCTGCAGAATTGAACCAAATTATTTGAGAAAAGTGAAGACTTTGAAGTCTCAACTTCCACAAGAAATCGAAAAGGAAGACAGACAGATGATTCTATGGAGATACCTCCAACTTAGCATCCTCCCTCACAGCCTCCCATATTGGGTCACCCGAATCCAAGGCTGAGCCTCCCTGGCCGAGCTCGGGCCGCGAAATCCCCATCGCGTAGACCGGGAACACCTTCTCCGCCAAGAAGAAGCCATTGCTGGCGGCGGCGGAGGCGCTCTGCTCAGGCTCCTTCAACGACAACCGCCGCGACATCACCTCTTCGGATAGCAGAGATGCGCAGCAGCAGCTCCCGTCGCTCAAGCAGGTCATCCCCGGAACTGTGGGGGGAGCCGGCCTCTGCTTTTATCGAGATGGGTCACGATTAAAAGCAGTGGCTGTGGCAGGGGAGGGAAGACAAATGGTGGGGTGTTTCCCTCGTGAGCTCAGAACAGACAAACTTCGATTCAGCTTATGATTTTTCCCTTTGAAAGATTGTTTTTATCTTGGTGGGTTTTCCGTTCTACGGCTCCGCTTTTCGAGAAGTGCGTTGCTGCAGCTGACTGATTGCATGCTGACTGTGGAGCGCAGAGAGAGAGAGAGAGAGAGAGAGAACAGAGGCCACCGGAAGTGGAAGCTCTGAAGAGAGAGAGAGAGAGAGAGAGAGAGACAGACAGACGGACTTGAGAAGCCCCCTTTCGGACGGAAAGAGAAGAATGACGCTTTCGTTTCTTTGCAATAACGGAAAAGCGCTTCATTTTGTGGAAACCGTTTTCCATTGAAAAGTGCTTTCCCCAGTCCCGTAAAAATGAATTGGAGTGTAACTTGAGCTTGGTTCTAGATCCGTAACTTGAGCATCCTTGAGGTCTCCAGTAACTCGATGTCGTCATTGAAGTTGGCTGAAGACCCTTTAGATAAACTAAAGTTGTCGGTGACATTCAAGTTGGTGGAAAAAAGACGGTTAAATGTGATAATAAAAACTAAAAGATGAACAGTTTTCTGTAAAATATCTTTTTTAAAGAATATATCATACGAAATAAATGGAATTTAAGAACATATCTAGAAAGTATAGGGATAAATTGTAAAATTTTGACATGAAAAATGTTCTGTTGGAATTATCGGAATCATTATAAAAAGATAAGAAGGATAAAAAAGAAAGACTAAGCAAAACATCACTAGACAGAAAGGCAGGAGATGGGGATTTGCCCTCTATTGTTATTGCCAAAAAAGGAAAGGCCCAAAATGGACGATGTTTTGGACAAGAAAATAATGCAGAAAGAGAAGCTTATCTTTATACTAATTTGTAGAACAAAACAGAATGCAGAGTGGGGGATGATCGGATCGGGGGAATCACAGGAATGAAAAGCATCTATTATGTCCATGGACTTGATCGCGTGCTAAGGTCGAAGAAAATGATTAAGCAAAGTCGATTTGTTTTGAGGCTTCTCCCACTTCTTCAAGGAAAGTGATGAACCGCTGGTCCATAAGTTAATAGTCTATGCATGCAAAACCGCAGCAAACTCCTTGTTGTCGATACACGAGATGCACGTGACACCAAAATTAGCGTTAACATAGTAGGGAGGAATCAAGAGCCAACTATAGGGTTCCTCTGTTTCGGTGAAGAGAACATAAAAGAGTCATCTATCCAATGATGCAACATTTTGTTTTAACTCGTACTGATCAAGTCCTTAGATGTATCTTTTGTTCGTCTAAAGGCAGGAAGAATACATTAATCTAGTCGATTGACCTACCGAGAGACCAGAATTACTGGATGTCTCCTATTATTGTCTTCAACAAGCCGAAGTTATGATATCTTCAGAATATGCCCCCGACTGGTGAAAAATGCTTACTTCAGTGGTTCTGGTTCCTTTGGTAGAAGCAAGTGTCACTATCAGGGTATCGAAATGTGGCCCAACTAAGTCCGTTGTGAATGGGCCAAAATGAGTACGTTTTGTAAAATGGGCCCATGAGGCCCAGTCGTAATAAGAAACAATCCAAACATTTCATGAAGGTAATGAGAATTATATTATAGGTTCATGGTACCATGTTGAAACATGTATTTTTTTTTCTCAGCACAATAAATGAAATAAATAACTAAAATCGAAAAGATTTCATTCACAATCACGCAAAACAAATATATGTCCAAATATATTAATTGGATCACATGCATTCACAGAACTAAAGGATTATGTAGCTTTCGTTAGGATTACATAATAGACAAAGTAAATACGCAACTAAAAGATTATGTAGCTATTTAACAAAAAAAGGATGATGTAACTCTTTTTAATAGACAAAGTAAATAAGTTATCCTTAGAATTTTGTAGATACTACATTGCACATAGAGAATTATATTAATATAAAATACTATTAAATATATATATATATATATATATATAGGTCCCGAGTACTGGTTTCATCGGTGCCCTGTATATTGGAACCGAAACCAAAATCTATTTTCACCGGTTTCTTAAATTACTACCCGGATCTTGCCCTATTTTCAATTGGAGTTACCCAGATCCTATCCGAACGGGTAGGTTTCAACCAATTTCGGTTATACCCGGTATTCATGCACATCTCTATTACAGGAGAGGATAATATCTAGATATCAATATATGAACTCGCAGAGAGCACGATTACTGGCGATAAAGGAATCCCAATCTTCGAAATAAGGATCGTTAACTGGATATAACTATCTTCGCTCTCGAATGAAATTAGCTTGAGCTTACTTATCGTCCACATGGAATACTTTAGTATTTGCCATTTCCTTAGTAGATGTCCTTTTATCATAACTTTGTGATGGAGATAGCGTAGGGAGCGGGACGGTAGGGGTGGTCAGCCGATTCTAATTTTCCACACTGAAGACATATCGAAAATCCATGATTTTAACTAGAGCAACTCTTAGTAAGGTGTTCTTCAACTGTCGGTGTCCGATATTTCGAGCCCCTTCTGTTGCAACTTGCAATCCTGTGGTGCACAATATAAGGAAGGATGCCTCTCTTGGTTACGATTAAAGAACTGATATTGAGTTTTCTTTGGCTGTAGTAGGACTTTTCAATGCCGTACCTATTACGTTTATGGACTAGCTATGACCTATCTTAAAATCGAAAAAAAGAGTGTATTCAGATAAATTGAAAGACCGTCAAGAGATGAAATTGGATAAGGATGTCTTAAGTCCAACTCGTTGATGCAATATATCTACAAATGAAATCTTCCAGTTGTGCATTGTTCATCCTTCGATTATGGCATTGATGATGGACGGAGCCCCAACTCCATCACAATTTAGTCTTTGGAACAATTAATAATAAGATGGTTCGAAACCCTAAAACACCTTTTCAAAAAAGAATACTCAGACCCTGAGAGGAATGAGAATTTCATCCTAGCTAGATATATGGACGTTTTATCTTGTGTATGAACACACCGATACATCGATCCTACTTTACAAGAATTATTCAAATTAATATGAATATGACGTGATAATGTAGTAACTTATACTGAATTTTATGTTACTATATGCATCGGCAACAATTTTCACTCATCCCGATTAGTTCCTCAAGAACGCAGAGCAAATAAATTGAAAGTATGGAGCAAGCAAGGCCGATACAAGCAGCCAAACGTCAAAAATGCTATTATTAGCTAGTCACTCAAAAACTTCATATGCCTCGTTTCTTAGTACTTAAGATACGAGAAATGCCCCCCCGTGAAACCGTTGCTCTCCTTGAAACTGCTATAAATATCAGGATATGGGCTTAAAAGCAGAATCCCACCGACAAAAAAATAAAATAGAAGAAGGTTTGACAAATCCAACAAAATGTTGTTGGATTGACAATAGCTCTTATTATCGTATATAAAAATTCGTAATCTATTTCGAAGGATAGAAAATGAGGTGTAAACCCAAAACAAATAAAAATGAAGAAAAACAAACAAAGGTATGGAAATCCAATGATATCGCGTTAAATAATAGTGCTGCTAGGCCGCTCGATAAAATTCGTAGTCCAAGGACTTGGACTTCCGCGATAAATGAGGTCCGTTATTGCAAATAGAGATAAGAAGCAGAGCGGAGGAGCCAAAGTTGAATGCATCATCATATTATAAAGTTGTATATATGTGTATATGTACATATATATACATTAACGAACCCTTTTTCCCAGGGGAACTCTGAGGAAGATGGGTTTGAAGCGAACGGCAAAGCATCAATTGGGAGATTAATTAATGCACGAAGAAAAGATACATGTAATTCTCTGTTAATTCAATGTTCGATGCGGAAAACCTGGTTATTGCTAGTTTTGTATCGAAGGGTGATAACAGTACCCATGAACGAGATAGTGATATATTAATCAGGCAATAAATTGATTTGGTTGATACAATAAATTTATCCTGGCTGATCGATCCTTTGATCATGTGGTCTTCGTGAAGTCACCGCATAAAGCTTATTAGGACGACGGAAAATGACTTCAACCCAACTTTTCCCTGTGGAAGAATCAGTCAGAGACCGCAGAACCAAAGAGAAAATATTTTTTTTTAAAAAAAAATCTATGATATAATTTGCAAATTGCATTCGAATGGCACCACCTAGTATTCGAAAGTTCAATATAATCCGACTAATTTAAATTCAGGTCATGTCAATCCTCGAAAGGGTGAAACTCTCGTATCATGAATTTTTTTCATTTATAAATCTCAAACTCAAGCCATTGGTTTAAGACAAAGATGTGTCAAATCACCTTAATCAATTCATATTGGTAATGTGTGAACTTTATACGTAGTGTATTAGAGTCCGAAGTCCGCTATGACCAAGTTGTTGCTGCAATGGGAATCAACCTCAATTAATAGACTACAGATACGTAGGGCTTTCATCCGAAAAAAAAATAAATAAAGAAAAAGAAAAAAGAAAGTAAAAGAAAAATATCTCTCTCTCCTTATTTATTGGTAATTCTATAAATACCATACCAGCTGATGAATTTGCATAAACATCCCTCAATTGAATCACCGAGAAGCGAAAAAGAAAGATGTTCAAACTAAGTTGTCTAATACTTCTCCTCCCTCTGGTCTCACTCTCACTCTCCGCATCCCGTGGGAGGGCGCAGTCCGGGGACATAAACGATGCTGAAGAACAGAAACGATGCTGCATGTCCTGCGAAGGGCTTTTACACATACGATGCTTTCATTGCCGCAGCCAAGTCATTCAGCGGCTTCGGGACTACCGGTGACCTCACCACCCGGAAGAAGGAGGTTGCTTCCTTCCTTGGACAGACTTCCCACGAGACCACAGGTTTCCTGATATGCTATACTTTCCGCTAGGCTTTGCAGCAGTTCGGCATGCTATTTCCCGCCCTTCGGTTATATACATTAGGAAGATATATTGGAAATTTGATCAAACCGAGTTAACTTAGGCCATTTATATATATTTCTGAAGGCGGGTGGGCAAGCGCACCAGACGGTCCGTATGCATGGGGGTACTGCTTCAAGCAAGAGCAAGGCAACCCCGGCGACTATTGCGTAGCCAACCAGCAGTGGCCATGCGCTCCCGGCAAGAAGTATTATGGCCGTGGTCCGATACAAATCTCCTAGTAAGTAATAAACCAACACTTGCTATGCTGATGATCAAACTAAAAATCAGTAATAGTATTTAATACCTTCTTATATATTGATCATCTATTGGCCGCAGCAACTACAACTATGGCCCGGCAGGAAGAGCTATTGGTTACAACCTGCTGGGAAACCCGGACGCGGTGGCAACCGATCCGGTCATCTCGTTCAAGACAGCTCTTTGGTTCTGGATGACCCCGCAGTCCCCGAAGCCCTCCTGCCACAGCGTCATCACGGGGCAGTGGACTCCTTCTAGTGCAGACTCTGCTGCGGGACGGGTCCCGGGCTACGGTGTCATCACCAACATAATCAACGGCGGGATTGAGTGCGGGAAGCCCACCCCGAGTGAGGTGCAGGACCGGATCGGGTTCTACAAGAGATACTGCGACATGCTACAATTGGGATATGGGAATAATCTTGACTGTGCCAACCAACGTCCATTTGCTTAGTTAGGCAAACCATCCCACGGCCTTATCCTATAGAGAGTGTAAGAATAAAGCAAACTCCCACGTCGTATGTCTATGTGCAAAAGTTTGCCTTGTATCTCTTTCGGATAGCCAACAGCATCCCATATGCAAGGTTGATCAATAAAAATGATCAGATTAATAATCCAGGCCACGGTTCATCGGTTTCCATTGAAGTAAATGTTACCTCATTCATATATAATTAATTACCAACTAATTAATGGATCAACTGAAAGTAATCTTGGCTATTGAATCAATTAACCATATAAATTATCAGTGCCACCGGTATTATTAGAAGTTCAACCAGCTAAAGTCAAACATGAAACATATTAGTTCTAGACAAAGGTGTATGCTAGCATAATAAAACCATCATTTCTAGTCAGAAAGAGTAGTAGTGGTGGCGATGGCGTTGTTAGCAGAGCACGTGCTTTATAATTGTGATTGATCATATGGATATGGATATCTTTAGGGGAGTTGTGGACTTCATACGACAACAAAGTCAAGTCAAGCCACTGGGCAAGTCTTTATGTATATGGGTTCGGTGGGATATGGGTCCGGTGAGAGTCTTAAAAATAACATAAACACAAACAATGATTATGATTGATTATATCTTTACTACCGCGAGTCAATGCAAGTGGTTTCACACTTATTTTCCTTAATTAAAATTTTGGGTTCGAGTATTGTGAGTTGAGAAAATTCACGCTATTAAAATTTGCTTGGAATACTATTTGCAAGCAAGACTCGATAGGGTCGAAAGAAAGTATTTGCCTGGACTTTGCTGAATCATATACAGATAACACCTGGACTAGTGAGATAACCTCGATGGCCCCAGGCGTGTCAAGATTAGGCCCCAAGCAGAACCGCGATGAGAAATGAGTGATTTCCGATAACTTATAGTCACTCCTAATCTATCTAAGCTAAAGCATCTTTATACATTCATATAATGATGTGTGAACTGCCTTCTAGACCACAAAGGCAGTCCATATTTGGTTGGCTTGGTCATGTCGATTGAATTTCTGAAAAAAAAGAGAAGAAAAATGTAGACATGAATCTAGTCGATTGACTTTCCAAAAAACCACATTTATGGAATGTCTCCTCTTATTATCTTCAAAAAACCGAAGTTATAATGTCTTCAGAACTCTTCCCTGACTGATGAAAATCGGCTGACAGCAGTGGTTCGGTCTGAGTTTTGGTTCCTTTGGTAGAAGACTACAAGTAAGTGTAACTATTAGGGTACCGAAATACTATCAAGGTGGTAGCCCAGTTGGTAACGGACTTCGTTTTTCAAATGGGAGGTCAAGGGATCGAAACTTGACTTAAACATGAAAGCGCTTGCATTAGTAGACCATTGTCATCTACTCTATGGGAGCTGTTCTGGTTCATTGTGCGCTTTAGTGGGATCATGGTGACATAGATGGGCCATGTCTTACTGAGCTTTTTACCCATTCGGGCTAATGGAACATTCCATGGCGGCTGTGGAGTCCCTCTGGTCTTTAGAGGGGAGTTACTATGCTGGTCTCTCTCTCCCAGCTTTTTTATTCAGCAAAAAAAATAAATCAGGATATCGAAATGGGCCCATGAGGCCCAATCGCAAGAAGAAGAAATCCAAACATATGAAAGTAATGAAAAGCAGTGCGGGAGAGGATAATCAATATGTGAACTCGCACCGACCTGACTCAAACCGGATCACTTGGGGTTCATGGGATTCCGGATACCACGGTGCACATTGAAAAGAATTGCGTGAATTCACAGAGAGTCGATTATTGGTGAAAAAAGAATCCTAATCTTCAAAACTAGGATCGTTAATTGGATATAACTATCCTCGCTCTCGGCTGAAATTAGTTTTAGTTTATCGTCCACTCAGAATTTTTTAGCATTTTACATTTCCATAAGTAGATAGGCCCTTTTATCATGACTTTGCATGGAGGTAGGGGTAGGGAGTGGGACCGTAAGGGTGGTAAGTCACCTCATAAAGCTTATTAGGACGACGGAAAATGACTTCGACCCAACTTTTCCCTGTGGAAGAATCAGGCAAAGACCGTAAAACCAAAGATAAAAGATTTTAAAAAAAATTAAAAATTCTATGATATAATTTGCAAATTGCATTCGAAGGTCGCCACCTAGTCTTTGAAAGTTCAATAGAATCCGACTAATTTAAATTCAGGTCATGTCGATCCTCGAAAGGGTGAAACTCTCGTATCATGAATTTTTTTCATTTACAAATCTCGAATTTAAGCCATTAGTTTAAGACATTAGTAAATTACACTGGTGGTCCAAAAAGTTTTACAAATGTATCAAGTTGGTCAAAAAAGATTAGGGATAGAGTAGCCTTACCTCAATCTGAATGAACTTAGAAAATGGATTTCGAGTTTAGATTAGGGATAGAGTAGCCTTAGCTCAATCTCGAGGAATCAAGGTAATGTAGTAATATACTTACATACCTGAGGTAGCCAATTCAATTATAACTTAATGAGTTTATCTTAATTGCAATTCTCGTAGGAATATAGGGGATTGGAAAGAGTAGTAGTGTTGGCGATAGGTGTTGTTAGCAGATTGTGTGCTTGATAGAATAAGCAAGTCGAAAGGGACATAGAATTAGGGGAGTTGTGGACTTCGTACCCCAACAAAGTCAAGTCAAGCCACCGGGCAAATTTTTATGGATATGGTTCCGGTGGGAGTCGTATAAATAACGGAAAGACAAACAGTAATTGTGATTGATCATATCTTTATTGGCGTGAGTCAATTCAAGTCGTTTCACACTTATTTTCCTTAATTAAAGTTTCGGGTTCGAGTATTGTGAATGGAAAAAAATCAATGCTGGGAGAATTTGCGCGGAATACTATTTGCAAGCCGGACTCGATAGGGTAGGAAGAAAGCATTTGCCTGGACTATGCTGAATGATATATAGATAACACCTGGAAAAGTAAGATAATGTCGATGGCCCAAGGCATGTCGAGATTAGGCCCCAAGCAGAGCCGTTGTCAGCACCCCATTATAGCTCACCAATTCAGGCAACGCCTATCAATAACAATTCAGATTACGACTTGAGCATCGATACAGAAGAGCGCTCGACAAAGCAGCAAATTGCTATTCATTCTCAAGTCAACAGAGATAGGCAGATGATTCAAGCATATGACAGAAGAACATACAGAATCATCCAGTAACATACAGAGTAAACAGACAGCTCAGACAACATCCAAAATGACATTTTCAGAATACATTGCCGGCAGTGCTATTTTTCACTGGTTCGCTCGACCATCAGAAGATAGTCAATATTGGGCTTCAAAAATTCCTCACGAACGTCAAACAGATGAAAAGTGTCTCCGAATACATTTCGCAGATCAATTGCTCCATATAGAGCAATTTTAGAATACATACAACTTTTCAGTGGAAGTCCAAAACGGAGGTCCTTTTCGTGGAAACTTGACGCCGAATGGTTGGCAAACCCAGTGCTACTCATCTCAATGCTCAACATGAAATCCTCAGACGGAATCTCACAATCCATCTAGACCCTCAGAACACCGTTTTAGGGTTTCAGATGCAATTTTTCAGTCATTCGAGCCCAGTTCTCAACGAATAGAAATTACAGTGATCTCTGGCTCGCCCAAGCAACTCAGAAAGCATTCTGAGAAATTCGGCTTCGGACTCTTAGGACGTCTCTGGCTTCACATTGACAATACCGACTTATTGGTCAATAATTCAGTCTGACTGACAATGCATGTCAAAACGACCGATTCGGAATGTAGACACGAGATGAGCATTCCGAAATGGCTAACTTTTCTATGAACGCCTGAAATGAGCAAAACCGTCTTCCGAGCCAAAAATCAGACTAATCTTCCTTTGGGCAAAATGGAGGATTTCGGGCTCGATTAAATCGTTTTTGCGCGCACAATGAAAATTCAACTTTCGTTTGACCCACGAATCTCGAATACGCGATCAATCGAGACTCGAACTTTGGCCCGAACTTAACTCACGACCCGTGGGACCCACGGCCAACTCATTGCTGTCTCACCCATGCCCATTGCCGTCCATGTCCATTGTCTTCTTCTCCATTGCAACTTGCCTTATCCTTCCATAGAAATATCAAACCTACCATTCCATTCTTACATTCCATCTTCATAAATGCCCATCAATGCTCTTATCCCTTCCTCATCAATGCAATGGAAGAGGATTGGGTTGATTTTTCCTTAAGCCAACCGCCCCTCCCCTTAAGCATGCTTTAATTGTACTTTTTCACACTTAATTGTCATTAAGCTTAGCCTATATATACATTTTATGTCATTAAGCTAATCACAAAGTCATCACACATCATCTTACTAGCTTTCTCACTCATCAAGAAGCTCTCAAACTCCCTTTTAACTCCAGCAAAATCGCAGCTCAGGAAGAACAAGCAAAAACAACAAAACCAAGCAAAACTGGGCAAAGTCTTAAGCCGGAATCCATCCCGGCTTAAATCCAAACTTTACCAAACTTCATATCCCACATGTTTTCGACCCCCTCTACCCATTTCTGAGCTTAGATTTTAAGTTTGAAGCCTCTAAGCCATAGAAGCAGCCTTGAATAGAATCTGGACAGATTTGATCCTTCTCGGGTCAAAAATGTCAACCCGGGTTTCAAGCCTTTCCAAGTCGGTTTGAGCTACCAAAACCCATCAAACACCTCCCCACACAATCCTAGGGTGTCAAGGAGTCAATAAATCCAAGAAAAACCCATCGGTTTAACCCCAGGAAGAAGAAACAGCCTGACTGACCTGTCGGGTCGAAATTTTTGACTGTTTGTGCGGTTTTCTTGCAGATCTGGTCGATCCGAGACTCTTTTCAGAAAACAACCACCACAGTCACCTCCAGGGGTCAGATAGGAGTCGAGAGCCGTTGACCTAGCCTCAAAATTCTAACGAGAGACACCGTAGCGTTGTTCGACCCGACTGTTGCCAGACGGGTCCGAAATTCCAGAGGTGCTCTATTTTCCGTGATCTTTACAAGTCTATACGGGTCGATCTGAAAACTCTGGGAGCAAACGACCACCACGGTCACCTAGAGGGGTCCCTTGGCTACCCATAGCCGTTGACCTTGCCTCCAAATTCCATCGGGAGCGTTCGTGGTGACGTCCGACCCGACTTGTGCTAGTCGGGTCTGTTCAGTTTCCAGCGGGGCCTGTTAAGGCTATTCAGGTCTGTTCAAGGCCAAAACAGCCCAAACTCGACCCAACAAAGTCCAACCCGACTTTTTGTAGTCCCATCCCGTATCTGGGGACTAGGTATGACCATTCCCGACTTAGAGGAGCTAGGAATCTTATCATCGTTTTACGTGCTAGCATGTCAGGAAACATTTAAATCGAAGTCGAGGAGACCGATTTAAACCCGAACGACCAAAGAGACTCACGAGTTTCCTTTGAGGAAAGGTAACCGTGACCCCTTTGTTGGTTTTTCGGGTTATAATCGGTTTCCTTATCCCGATTTGAGTTGATTCCCGAATTTTTATGTTTTCCCACATTCATGAAGTCGGTATTGTTTTATCGATTCCCTAAATAACTTGTTTGTTCATGTTTGCATGTTTGAATGCGTTATTTAAATCATGGTAATACCGACTTTCGTTTAAACGTGTCATTTATCGTATTTGTTACTTGAGCATGCGAGAAATGATTCGAAATGAGACGGGGAAAACTCGTGGAACCCGATGTGAGCCATGAGGCCTCTCAATTTTCTCCAAGGAGAAATGGCCGAGAGTCTCTTAGACTCGCACGGGTTGCACGAGTCTTCCTCTCCTCGTTTTAAGTCCGTTCTCGGATTTTTGTGTAATTTGCAATCTACATTATTGTCGCAATATCGCATGAAAATGTCATTTCCAAACAAAACATGCATGGATTCGGGTATCGATGACTCATTTGGGTCCATTCAGTTATGAGGGTTTTTTCAGTCATTGGACCAAATTATCCTTGATCCTTATGGAATCGTCTTGGTCGCTGAGTCACAAATCGTTTTCATAATTAATGCATTCGGCACAACCCTTAAGCATTAATTTCACGAACGGATTAATCGGGACGCTCACACGGTTAATTCATTCAACTTTAAACAACTTTGCACGAATTGGACATTAAATTGTAACTTGCGTCGACGAATTACAAAACAGTGTTAATGCCCTTTTCAAAGTACGCATACTTCCAAACCGGAGACATGCAATACGAAGTAACATGGACATCTAGGAGAAACTTGTGCGTTTTAACTTGAGTTTCACCTGACTTTAGGTAATTCAGGTCGGAAGACAGAAGCTCCTTTTAGACCACTTCCGGATAGATCGACCAAATCTTTGGCTTTTATGGGGTTCTCGCATAACCCTGAAAGATCCAAAGAATTTTTTAACACTGGTTACAGGCCGAGGTGGCCCGTATTGCGTTATTTCCTTTTTCGGAAAACACATTTTCAAGTCAAGGGCAAGAACGTCATTTTGTGATTTGGCAACACCCCAGGGGTTAGTTTGATGGAAACACGATGGTATCGGAATAGGAACGGGCTACCTGTTCAGGCGCAGGTTCATCTGCATAGCCTTTCTTATTCCCACTGATGAGTTTCTGTCATCCTAGCATAGTTCAGGGTGCTAGTGGGGTATTCTGTAACAAAATACAATTACTTGACTAATAATTTCACTCGATCTAACAAAATGCTAGAAAATGGTTAGGTGGAACTCTAGGTTCCAAATCTAGAGTCAAAACACAAGTTTGGATTAATTCAGTGGTAATTCAGTGTCACAACACCGAATCACTGTAAAAGCAATCCACACACAGGAAACTTGACTACGGACATCTGATATGTCAGGTTCTCAAACCAAAGCCGAATGCTAAAACATTAACACGCGTTTGTTTGTCTAGGGCATGATTTGCATGCCAAAGTACCCCAGATTAACAATTTGCTAAGACACATACATTTGATAGTAACAAACATTTTGTCTGTTATTAATATGTTGTGTGTTACATTTTTGTACCTGTTTGCCATGCAGGTCGAGCCTGATCCCTAGGCCGAATAATATTAGGGTTCAACGCCCTAATCATCAATCACAGGGTCCAATGCCTAATCATCACTCACAAGGTCCAACGCTCTATTTAGTGAGAGCGTGCATCGAGTTCCATTTCTTCGATTTTTCCCTAAACTCACGGTGAGTTAAAGCAGAATAATAACCAAATGCGAATCGACTGGAATTCGATCATTTGTGATTTGTATTTTATTGTATTTCCGAGAGCATTGTAAGGATTTTATTTTGTACATTCATTATGTAAAAATTCCAGTTGGTGAACGAACGGTCTGAGAGTCGAATTAATCGAATCGGTCTAATGCTTGCCCAGACACAAGTAAATCCAAGATCTCACAGTTCTGGTTCATGTAGGGATTCAACCTCCATGGTTTGATGAACGGTAATGTGAGATTGTGAACCAATTCCCTGACACACAGATTTACTTCTCTCTCGGCTTCTCGACCGATATTGTTTGATTTGTCGAACTTACGGTGTCAAAACGTGCGAGTCGAGCACAACTTAATTCATGCAATAAATAATAAAACATGCAAGCCTAGCAAACCAGAGTACCGAAAGGACGTGCGGGATATAGGCCCGCACGTAACATAAACCCCCGAACTCGGACTTTCCGGTTTCGCACCGATCAATGCCTGAAACAACAACTAGGTGTTCCATACCCCTAGACCCGGGTAACTTATCCGACCTCAACCTTCATGTCGTAAAATGATAAGTGGCGACTCCTTCTCACGCGTGTTCGTCACGCGTCCCCACGGGAAGGTGGACACTCCCAAGCCGCGCGATCCAAAAGCGCGCATGCAGGCCCCAACGAAATTCCACATTCGGGTCTGTACAGCTTGGCTACTTCGCTGGGGACGTCTTAGTGAGTTCAGGCTCGATCCCGTTTGCTTGCTTGCATGTTTTTTTACCGCTTTTCGTACATTTATTTCAAGCACATTTACTTTCTGCACTTGCATTGCATCATCCTAGCGGAATTCTAAGTACCTCACTTGAAATCCCAAGGGCTCCGAAATTGGAAACTAGGTTAGTCAGAGGTTCCGAGTAAGGGAGCGGATCGAGTAAGCTCTGCCACCGAACCGGCCCCCAAAGATCCTCGCTTGATTTCAAGGAATTGACGCCCTTGAATCGAGCGCCCCCCCTAGTTAGTGGTTTTCCCAGTAGAACACTGAAACCATGCATAAACATGAACCGTCATGCTGGACCTGTCAGCACCTAATTTCGGTCCATCGGCTCCGAGGGGGGGCAAAATTGTCATTTCCCAATTTATCACCTTTTCTTAAAAAAAACAAAAATATTAATTAATTAAATTAAATTAAATTAATTTTTATTAAATTAAATTAAATTAATTTTTATTAAATTAAATTATATATGTATTAAAAAAAGAAGAAGAAGAAGAAAAGATTCGGTCAAGGCCGGGCAGCGTTGACCGGCTGCTCGGGACCCGCCGGCCCTAATTTAAAAAAAAAAAAACGGGCAGGCCAGGCAGCGCTCGCCGGCTGCCCCCGATCGCCGCCGGCCCGAAACTGCCCCCAAATCGCGGTTTCCGCGATTTTCTCCAAATCGGCTAAAATCTCAACGGAAACGGGGAAGAAATGGAATTAAATAAACAGAAATGGAATTCGAATGAAGAGGAAGAGGACCCAGCAAACGAAATCGAAAAATTGGCTCTCGTTTCGGCGAATTTGGAGATCGGAGAACTCGGAGCTTTCGCAGGAAAACCGCAACCTTTTCCCCCGATTACGACTGATTAAGCGCCGGTGTGGTCCCAATCGACCATGGCGAAGCACCGGCGGCGCCCAGAGCTATCTCCTGCGTCCATTCCGGCCGTAGTCGCTGCGTCCAGGGGCGAGAACCGTCGGCCCCAGCCTCGTCGCCGCCGCTCCCCCTGATCCCGGCCACCCTTTGGCTAATGGGCCTCGGCCCAGTTCATTCTTTTTTTCGCAGGCCCAACACAAGCCCAGCCAGGCCCAACGCCCAGTCCAGCCCAGTTTCTCTTCCGGGCGGTTTCTCCTTCGGGCGGGCGATCCGATCCGATCCGACCCGGTTGTCCGGCGATTTTTTTTATTTACAGAGAAGCCCCTCAACTTTCCGGATTAGGTAAATTCTCGACTTAGTGGCATGATTAGGGCTCATTTCCTGAATATTACTGCTTGCTTGATGGATATAATGTGAAATGAGTATTCTTGGGTTGCGTGGGTGATCGGATTTGTCCCGAACTCGATTTTACGAACTTTCTATTTTGTCACATTTCAGTCCAGGAGACGTATTTTATTTTTTTTAAGATCTGCCCCGAATTTCAAAATTATTCTCAATCAAGCCCCGATCATTTTTATTATTTTTCAATCAGTCCTTGGATTTTTCAGAATTTTTCTAAGCATCCCAAAGAACTTTTCAAGTTGTTCCAGTTTAGTCCCAGGGCCATTTTTCACCCTTTTCAGATCTGTCCTGAATTTAAAAAATTATTTTCAATAAAGTCCCAGTCATTTTACTATTTTCCAATCAGCCCTGGAATTCCTAGAATATTTCAAGCATCCTAGGAACTTTTCGAGTTGTTTCAGTTTAGTCCTGGGGCCATTTTTTTCGTTTTCAGATCAGTCCCCGATTTTCAAATTCATTTCAAATAAGTCCTGTGACATTTTCAGTAAATTCTTACACAGTCCCCATTTTTTTAGAATTTTCAAATCAGTCCCCAACTTTTTTTAGAATTTTCAAATCAGTCCCTAATTTTTTTTCAAAACTTTCAAATCAGTCCCTGCTCTTTTAAAATCGTTCAATTCAGTCCCCTGGACATTTTCTAAAAATATCCAGCCCTTTTCTATTTGGATCACCCACCGACAATGCATGTGCCCCATTTAAATATTTCATTTTTGTAATTATATGACCACGTCGGAAATTAGAGTTTATCGGGCGGTCAACTAATGGCTATCTCGACAGCTCGAAATCCGTAGACTAAAGCATTCGGCAAGTTTTTAATTAACCTAAAATTCTACATACGGGATGATCGGGACGTTAAATTTGGCTAAATTAAATCACTTGATTTCTTTAAATGAATTGCACGAATTGATTAATAATTTGTAATCGTGCCGACAGTTCAAGAACTGTTAGTCATGCCCTTTTCAAAATTCACAATTTCAAAAGCACCGAGATACGTACAACGTAATCTTGATTTTCATGCACACACATATTTACCGATTCAAGGGCATGATTACCGGTTCTTGTCCTGCCGTGATCCTAGTGTAGGTTTGTGCATAGAATTGGTCAAAACATGGGAAAACAAATTAATCACAAACTCGACTTAAATCAAACACGGGTAATAGTCGAATAGAGGGTTAGGTTTTTGGGTTTTTAAGTGAAAATACTTTTAATCTGTAAAAGCCATATTGTCGCGATACAGAATAATCTAAAAATAACCCACTCATTCGAGATTTGACTATGGACATCATGTCTGTTGGGTCCGTTAAATGATACCGAATGCTACATACCATATCCATCATCCTATTTGTTTGTTTTAGGGTAGGATTTGTATGCCAAGATACCCCGGATAATAATTGATTAACTCACGTAAATTCGGCAATAACAAAATCTCATTGTTTGTTTATTTGCGCTTACTTGTTACATTTTTACACTTATTTGTTATGCGGGTCGAGTTCGATCCTGTAGGATACGATTCACTGGGTCCAACGCCCATAACCTTCGATCACGGGGTCCAATGCCCCCATACACCGAGTGCGCATTTAATTTAATTTCCGGTCTTTTCCAAAATCATACGGTGAGCATGAGTGAAATAACGGCCGAACGCGAACCGATCGGGATTCAGTCATTGTTATTTATCATTTATTTGAGAGAACAATGTAAGGGTTTTATGATGCATATTTATTCATGTAATAATCCCGGTCGGAGAGTGAACGGATCAAGTGTCTATTCGAATTTACGGTGTCAAAACGCGTAAGATGAGCGGAACTTAATTAAGCGGTAATTAAATAAAAAATGGCAAGCCTAGACAAGCTAGAGTACCGATAGGGCATGCGAGATATAGGCTCGCATGTAACAGAACCCCCGAATTCGGAACCTCGGGTTTCGCGGACCATATGCCTTAGCAATTAGGTGTACCCCGTACACTTAGACCCGGGCAACTCACCGGCCCTCGACTTTCGGGTCGTAAACAGGTAGTGGCGACTCCTTCTCACGTGCGTCCGTTGCTCGTCCCCCGGAAGGTGGACACTCCCAAGCCGCGTTGCATTTAGGCGCGCGCATGCGTGCCCCGACGAGACGAAATTCGGGTGCGCACAGGACCAAAATAAACCTTCATGCCGTCAACTGACCCAAAGTCGAGTCTTTGAGTCGGCCCTAGTTTTTTTTTTAGGCAGGCCTTTTGTTGTTTTTCTACAATGAGCGATCTACATTGTAACAGATACAGTTATACTTTACTTTTCTGCATTGCATGCATGTTTTCAAAACAACCTAGGACATTGCATCGGTTTGGTTTTAAACGTTGAATCGACATTCTCTCCATTTAGGTAAGTATGGATCGCTCACATCCCTATCTTAGGCTCGATGTCATCATCACACCAGCAGCGGACATCATGCGCCTTTGGAGAACATTATGCCCTGTTGACCGCGCATTTCTCCGACTCATCATAAGAGACTTGCCACTACTTGTTGATTCTCCCATTGACTGGACCCTGCTCAGAACAGCAATAAGCTTCTGGGACACTCAGCACGCCGTATTCAACTTTCAGGGGACCGAGCTAGCTCCTACAATAGAGGAATATGCGGCACTCATTCAGAGGCCCGTGCCCACTCGCGACATCGTGGTGCCTAACCAGTATGCCACGATACACAGTAGACTAACCGTTCTTTTAGGTCTTCGCGGTGAAGAAATTCGTTGCGAGCTTCAATATGGATGGGAGCACGGCATTAGGACTGAATGGCTTATAGACTTCATACACATCCGTGCACTCCGTGCTACCGGAGAGTCTTATCAGCGTGACGCTTGCCACGGATTCATCCCGCTCATCTTCGGGACTATTCTATTCCCGCACGCATTCGACCTCATAGACGGGGCACTTGCCTAAGTCGTCCTCCAAGTGGTAGGAGGCCATAGTTATGTTGAAGCCGTCTTGGCTGAGACTGTTCGGTCTCTTGACTATGTACGAGAGGTTCGGCACGGCAGAATGAGGTCTCCGCACCTCCTGCAGATTTGGCTCCTCGCACACATCAGACCGTTCGGCTTATCCTACCCATTTTCCTACATCACTAGTGAACGCTCCCTCATCGCTCGTCTGCTTCATGTGTTTCAACCTTTCGAGCGTCACTATACCGATTGGAGGCAATTCATGGAGGATCTTACTCCAGCACAGTTTTTGTGGGTCGCTCGCTGGAATCCCGGCGGTCCCATGGTTATCGGATGTCCATCAATGGTAGGATTTCCTTTAATTAGTCATTTGGGGAGCACACTTGTTTTCCCAGGCTGAGTCATCAGACAACTCGGCGGTTTACAGGATATTCCCATCGAAGCGGACCGCACTCCTCACCGGTTCATGTGGGCAGACACTTCAGCTTCGCTCCCAGAGAGGTTTCTATGAGTCCGAGAAGCTCGACGCTTGTGGGGTACGCGGACTATTCAGCAGCTTTATTTCCCGGAACATCCCACTGACGAGGAGCATGATTTCTCTACTGCCACGGCGTATGTGGCTCAGTTCTTCCCGCAGAGGTTAACACCTGTTCATCAGTTTCGAACGGCACCGATTCCATGAGCTCCCCCAGTATCCATTCCCGATGCTGAGAGTTCTGCCCAGGCCGCAGAGCGCATAGAACTGCAGTCTATCAAGGAAGAACGAGATCGACTCCGATGCGAGCTCGTTGACACTCGCGCAGAGCTTGCAGAGCACAAAGAGCTCCAGAGGGAACTAGCTCACGCAAGCGCGCACATTGCGAATCAAGACCGGGAGATAGCGCGTTTGAGCGCTACGTTGGACCGAGCGCGAGCAAAAAAGCGCAAAGTTCCCCATCCTTGAGTTCACTAGTCAGCAACGTCTTTTTGCCCCGTTCCGACCTATGTAACGCTCACTCGGCTGTCGGGCGTAGTAGGATGTCGGTTTTATGTTTACGTTTCTTTCTTTTTCAAAAGTACTATCTTTGTAAATTATGGAACTTGAATCAAGTCGATGTAATGGTATTAGTGTTTTGAAACTCATGCATTTCATATAGTTCATTCATTTACATCATTTATTTTGACACTCGAGTCAATCAAATAGCAATCGTGCTTATACATTTATACATATAGGTAATCGCAACTGGCGACGCCGCACCGATACAACACTCGCTTGAGAGCTAGAATGGCGGAGGAAATACAATACACTAGGCCTGAGGAGGATAATCCACAAACTCCGGTGCATTCTCAACCACCTATGTTACAAGCTTTGCCGCCCCCA
Organism: Punica granatum; assembly: GCF_007655135.1. NCBI lineage: Eukaryota > Viridiplantae > Streptophyta > Magnoliopsida > Myrtales > Lythraceae > Punica > Punica granatum. The sequence goes on from NC_045129.1 coordinate 5,804,518, forward strand.
ACGCCCACAGGCATTCCACCGGCGTATTCGGGCGCTACTTCAGTGCATCTCCCGCTACCAACAGTTCAGTCATCTTCCAACTCCAGCGATTCCGCGCGTATCACGGCACACGAGGGAATGGTCAATCAGCTTGCAGCTAATATGGCCACGAATATGAATGAAATCATGACCATGCTCTGAGATCAGAATCGGGCTTCCTCGAGTTACACTCCGCCTCCGGAGCACAGGGCAACTGTAGATCCAAACTCGGTGGTCCCACCAATTTATGTTTCGGAAAGCGAGGATGTGTCTTTCTCTGCAATGACGCACGTGCCGGCAGTCCACCTGATCAATGATCCTCTGCCGCCACCCCCTGCTCCTACGTTTGTTCCATTGCCACCAGCAGCCTTTTTATCCGCAGACTCCACTGTGCATGCACCGCCGCCATTAGCCAGGCCAGCTCAACACCCTGTCTACACAGTGCTACCTCCAACAGTTCCTTCGATGATGAGCGCACCCGCTCCTGCTCATACTGCTGAGCCTTTTCCTTTCCAAGCTTCATAACCCTACATGGGCCTTTCTTACCAAGCTCCACCTCCACTAAATATTCCTCCCCTTGAACCCGGCACGCCTTCTCAGGCAGCCCATGCAGCTCCACTGAAAAACTTTCTCCCGAAGTGGAGACACAGCAGGACGAAAGACTAAAGAAGATGGAAGAGACGATCAAAGCCCTCCAAGCAGGGAGTTCTCGTTTTGATTACGATGACTACAACTGGAATCTCTTCCCGAGCATGTCACTGCCCCCTAAGATCAAAATCCCAGACTTCGAGAGGTATGATGGGACCAAGGATCCGCGACATCATCTCCGCCACTATCAGAGCAAAATGCTGCAATACTAGGATTACAAAGAGTTTGTCATTCAGACTTTTCAAGATAGTCTTACGGGATCAGCCTTAGATTGGTTTATGACCTTGATGGCCGGTGACATCCCCACATGGACAGACCTCTCTCAAAAGTTCCTTGATTAGTATCGATTTTGCGCGGAGACACCCCCTACTCTCCTCAATCTCAGCTTGATGCAGATGAAAGAAGATTAGACCTTCAAGGCATATGCAGCCGAGTGGAGGGAAAAAGCAGCGAAACATATTCCCTTGATCACCGAGCAACAACAAGTCCAGCTGTTCCACTCCACGCTCAGGGGTGCATACTATTCACACCTTTTGGTTCATATGTCCTCATTCTCAGGCCTGATCGAAGCAGGAAAGAAGCTTGACATGGGTGTTAAGTTGGGGAGGATTGATGGCCCATCGAGGAAGAAGGACGAAGAGACATTGAAAAAGCAGACTGTTGAAACCTCCAGGAGAGGCAAGGATACGACCATTTGCACCGTTAATTCCGGGCGCCAGACTTCGCAGCCAATTTCGGTGGACTACACCCCTGCACCACAGACTTCTCAAGCATATGCACACCACGTGCATTATACACAGCTCTATCCAGCGCATCAAGCATACTCCCCGGCTATCCCCCCTATTATTCAGTCGCCACCGCCACAACTGTACGCTTCTGCTCAGGCTCAACAAGGTAGACCCCCGACTTCGAGATCTCCTCAGCCGGCTCAACGTGCTCCGGCCCCGAGAACTCAACAGGGCAATGCTGCTCAATCGCGTTCGCACAAGCAGTACACCACTCTACCAGCCCTTCCCTCCCACATATTCAGGTAACTTCTCGCAGGCAATAAGATCAAATGGAGGCACCCGGTCCTAACTTCAACCCCACAGTGCATAATCAAAACTTACGTTGTGAATTTCATCAGGGTGCTCCTGGTCACACCCTGGACAATTGTTGGAGACTTCGGGACAAAATCCAGGAGATGATTGACATAAGACAGATTTCCTTCAATGAGGTAAAACAGCCAAATGTGCGCATGAACCCTCTCCCTGACCATGGATCAGGTCCAGGACCTTCCATCAACATGATCAGCATAGCTGCTATCGGAGAAGAAGAAGACGTCCAGGTGACTCCGGTTCCGATCATCATCCACTGTACTCCAACAGAAGTGGCAGCTATTTCCATCCCATTCGTCATCGAGATTCCTACAAAGGAACCATATTAGGACCACCAAGTTCCCTGGAATTACAGGGGCGAGGTCGCCAATACGGAGCAGGAAACGAGCGCGATGGGTATCACGCGCTCAGGTCGAGTTTATCAGGGCCCAGAGCCTGCGGACAAAAGGAAAGCTCCTACTGCCTCATTCTCAACTGTTCTAGAAGCCGCACCACTCCCTACGAAGAAAGTCACCGAGCAGGAAGCCGAAGCTTTCATGAAGGTGATCAAAGTAAGCGAGTACAAGGTTGTTGAGCAGATGGGGAAGTCACCAGCCCACATTTCACTACTTGCCTTGCTTTTGAGCTCCGAGCCTCATCGGGATGCTCTGCTGAAGGTCCTTAAGGCCGCACAAGTCCCGAAGGAGACTGCACCAGATAGGATAAAAGAGACTGTGAATTCCATCTTCTCGAATCAAATCTCTTTTGCCGAGGATGAACTTCTGTCTGAAGGTTAGAGACACTTGCGAGCATTGCACATAGTTTGCAAGTGCAACAATCACGTCGTCGGTCGAGTCATGATCGACAACGGCTCCGCTCTTAATGTTTGCCCAGTCTCCACGCTGAAACAAATGAACGTGGACATGAGCCGAATTCGTGCAAGCAAGACTACTATTCAAGCCTTTGATGGCTCTAGGAGAGAAGTGAATGGAGAAATCGATCTCCTGATCGATGTGGGTTCTTGCTCATTCTCTGTCACCTTCCAGATCCTCAAGATTCCCAATGCTTTTAGTTTGCTGCTTGGGAGGCCATGGATTCACGTCGCCCGTGCCGTTCTTTCATCACTGCATCAGAAGCTAAAATTCTTCGTCGAAGGCAAACTCATCACTGTCAACGACGAGGAAGATTATGCAATCTACAAGGAGACAGCCGTCCCCTACATCAGCATTGGAGAAGATTAGAATCTTCCCTTTCACTCTTTCGACATCGTTTCCGTAATTCGAGATTACGGAGAAGTCGGTCCATCCCAGGCCAATCGCATGATTGTGAAAGTTCTGTTGAAGAATGATTACGTCCCCGGAACTAGACTCGGGGCACGCGCTCAGGGAATTCTCTGACCAATCGAAATGGAGGAATATCGTAATAGGAGGGGACTCGGTTTTCGCCCCTCCTGTCATGAGATCGTGCAAGCTCGTCGTGGAAAGCATCTCCACTGTCTTGCGGCACACTACGAGAAGCTCTCCATGGGTATTCCGGTTCCACCGCTTTCGTAGTTTTTCCTTGCACCACCGAAGGTCATGGGAGGCACCTCCAATAGCCCATCCACTGAATTAGATGATTCCTCTTCGGATACAATTGAAGCGTTCTTGGCTTTGCAAGCCATATATGCCGTCATTGAGGAGACATCTTCCAAGGTTCATATCCGCCCCGTACGGGAGGATGAGGAGCTTACCAACTAGACTTCAGTTTCGTTCTACTCGGCCATGGTTGCCGATGTGTAAGACGGTCTTTATATATAATGCTACCTGTATGTCGGCAACGCCATAAGCCACATAATAGAAGAGGGGTTTTTGTTATGGCTTGTTAATAAAATCCTTGCATGTTTTTTTGAATTTCTGTGTGTAAATTCTCTCTCTCTCGCACCTACTTCTAACACCTTTAATTTCTAAAACAATTCGTTTTCATTTTCAGGCTCCAATCGAATCCAAATCATGGATGCAATGATTCAAATTCATCTGAAAAACGTGTCCGAAAGTCCCTTCCCATATACTTTGGGGAAGGACTTGACGAGGATGGTCGCGTACCCGAGATAGAGGAGAGTTTGCATCGTCTTGAAAATCACCAACTCACCTCAATCGAGCTAACCAAAGAGATCAACATAGGCGTTGCAGAAGAACCACGCACCCTCAGAATCGGGACAAGTGTTGAACCTGCACAAAGATCCCGGATGATCGATTTCTTGACAGAGTATCAAGAGGTCTTTGCTTGGTCTTACGCCGACATGCCAGGCTTAGACCCTTCAATCATAAAGCATTTCCTCCCTCTTGACACTGAAAGATTTCCGCCCAAACACCAACACTTACGGCGTCAATGATCTGATCTTCTTCTCCACATTAAAGAGGAGGTCGCCAAGCACGTGGATGCGGGATTCTTGGAGGTATGCAATTACTCTGAATGGATAGCAAACATTGTGCCAGTGGAAAAGAAGAACGAGAAAGTAAGAGTCTGCATTGATTTTCGAGACCTTAATAGGGCCACATCGATGTCTTGGTGGACAATACAGCACGTCACACACAATTCTCCTTCATGGACGGCTTCTCTGGATACAATAAGATTCAGATGGCCGAGGAGGATAAAGTTAAAACGACGTTCATCACGATGTGGGGTACCTTTTGCTATAAAGTCATGCCTTTTGGTCTCAAAAATGCCAGGGCAACCTATTAGCGGGCAATGGTCACACTCTTTCATGACATGATGCATAAAGAGATAGAGGTCTACATTGACGACATGATCGCGAAGTCCAAAGAAGGTGAAGATCATCTGGTCAACCTTAAGCGGCTATTCGATCGTCTTAGGAAGTACAAGCTCCGACTCAACCCAGCGAAGTGCACCTTTGGCGTCAAGTCAGGGAAATTGTTAGGGTTTGTAGTCAGTGAAAAGGGCATTGAGATCGACCCCGACAAGGTCAAGGCGATCATGGAACTGTCCCCTCCATCGACAGTGCACGAAGTAAGGAGCTTCTTTGGACGGCTGAATTACATCGCGCGTTTCATTGCAAATCTGATAGAAAAATGCCAACCGCTCTTCCGCGTGCTTCGCAAAAATGCAGCGGTCGAATGGGATGCCGAGTGTCAGAAAGCCTTCGATACAATCGAGGCATATTTAGTTCAGCTGCCGGTGTTGGTCCCTCTTTCGCCGGATCGTCCTCTTGTTCTGTACTTGACAGTGCGCCAACAATCCATTGGATGCATGTTAGGGCAGAAGGACGATTCCACGCATGCAGAGCGAGCAATTTATTACTTAAGCAAGAAGTTCACTGAAGGGGAGTCTAATTACCCTGAGATAGAGAAAATATGTTGTGCACTCGTGTGGGTCATGCAAAGGCTCCGACAATACACTCTCTACCATACTGTTCGCCTGCTGTCAAAGACGGATCCTTTGAAGTATCTACTCAACAGTCCATCCTCCATGAGGAATTTAGCCAAATGGCGTTGTCAGCTAACGGAGTACGACATCGAGTACGTGTTGCGCACATCAGTGAAGGGCCAAGCAATTACAGATCATTTAGCAGAGTTCCCGATTGATGACGATACGCCAATCAACTCTGACTTTCCAGACGAAGAAATCCTCCAAGTGAGCGATGAGGAGGAGAATCTTGGATGGAAGATGTACTTTGACGGTGCAGTCAATTCCACCGGATCCGGTATTGGCGCAGTGCTGATATCCCCTGAAGGATGTCATTTCCCTGTTGCAGCGAAAATCCACTTTCCTTGCACCAACAACGTAGCTGAATACGAAGCATGCATCTTTGGCTTGTAGGCAGCAATCGACCTCGAAGTTAAGGAGCTAGAAGTGTTTGGCGATTCCATGCTCACGATTTTTCAGACGCTTAAACAGTGGAAAACAAAAGACCCATAGTTGGCGCCATATCACGAATATCTTGAGGAGTTGATAGAGAACTTCAAGAATATCTCGTTTACATACACACCATGCATGAAGAACTAGTTTGTTGATGCACTCGCAACACTCACATCTATGATGAGCATTACGAAGGAGAATCTCATCGAGCCTCTCGAGTTTGAGATTGCCAAGGACCTTGCACACTGCGACATGATCGAGGCTGTCGATGGCAAACCTTGGTATGCAGTTATCAAGCATCTGTTGCAAACTGGCCAATTCCATGCTTTCACTGATCGACATGATCGGAGAACTCTCTGATGCATCGCAACACATTTTTTCCTGAGTGGCGAGACTCTCTACCACCGTTCATTCGACGCCACACTACTCCGGTGTGTCGACGAAAACAAGGCACAACGTCTCATGGAAGAAGTGCACGAAGGGAATTGCGGTCCTCACATGAATGGGCTCATGCTTGCAAAGAAACTCATGCGATTGGGCTATTTCTGGTCTACCATGGAGACAGACTGTGTCAAACACGTCAGGTACTGTCACTTGTGCCAAGTCTACGCGAATCAGATCAAAGCACCGCCCAACGAGTTGCATCCAATGGCTGCTTCGTGGCCCTTTTCAATGTGGGGCATGGACGTGATCGGTCCTGTCAACCCCAAAGCATCCAATGGACACTTGTTCATATTGGTAGCTATCGATTACTTCACTAAGTGGATCGAAGCTATCACCCTTGCATTAGTCACTACAAAGGTCGTGGTGCGCTTCCTCAAATGCGACATCATTGCGCGGTATGGAGTCCCTGCGACTCTCATCACCGATAATGCCAATAATTTGAACAACAAACTCATCAACGAGCTCTGTGCACAGTTCAAGATCTAGCATTACAATTCCTCTCCGTATCGTCCACAAATGAATAGTGCGGTAGAGGCGGCGAACAAGAACATAAAGAAAATCATCAAAAAAATGATGGTGAATTACAAGGATTGGCATGAGATGCTCCTGTTCACGCTCTTGGCATATCGGACATCTATCCGCTCCTCTACAAGGGCAACCCCGTACTCTTTGGTCTACGGCATGGAGGCAGTTCTTCCAGTCGAAGTGGAGTTCCCTCCATGAGGGTTCTTGCCGAGTCCAAACTCAAGGAAGCAGAATGGGCGAAGCAATGCTACGAACAACTTAATCTCATCGACGAGAAGCGGCTCACAGCACTTTGCCACAGTCAATGCAATCAGCAAAGAATGGCCCGAACATTCAACAAAAAAGTTCGTCCTCGCGAGTTCAGCCCCGACGATCTGGTCTTGCAAAAAGTCTTGCACATCGCCCCAGATTCTAGGGGCAAGTTTGCTTACAAGTACGACGGTCCCTTCATCGTTAAAGAAGTCTTTGATGGAGGGGCAATCATTCTCAATGATATGGACGGGAACGAGAACGCTCTTCTGGTCAATGCTGATGCTCTTAAGAAATACTATCCGTGATGGTGTTTCTCTCATCCCACTGGAGGTGTTTTCTCAAATGCACATTACATTTTATCTTTCTTCGCATGTACAGTCCCCAGCACTTTTAATTTCGCTAACTCATGTACTCCCCTCTTTTGCTTTTTCCCTTTCTCTGAACCTTTCCTGAGAGAAAAAGAATGAATTTCCTGCTAGGTTGAAAACTTCTTTGAGGCGGCCTAGGCAAAAATTAGGGAATGAGGGGCACGGTTTAAAATCCTGCAAAGGGGAATCGTGGCAAAAGGAGAGCAGGAAACGAAATCCTCACTAGATCGAAAACCAGCAAAGGGCGGTCTAGGCAAAAGTTAGAGGAACTAAGAGGTGTGATCAAACCCAATCAGGGCGATCGTAGCAAAATGTGAGCTCTAAATGAGGGAAATGTCAAACAAAACACCTCACTGGGTCGTCACGCGTCTTGCGACCTAGGCAAAAGTAAGGGGCCTTCGGTAGCTCGACCACGAAATGACAGCTACACTCAGCGTGCAGCGGCAACAAATAGTGGTTTGGCAGTCTTCGATGCAAGCAAACTCTCTTTGACTCTCATAACATGAGACATGTTTCGACGTGCAGTCGAATCGTTGTATCATTGATTTGGAAGATCCCAATGATTCCCCCCTTTACCTTTATGCAAATTCTACGGGTCATGCCCGATCTGTAAAAATTCTTTCTTGTCAAGTCACAATCTAGTGGGATACGACCACCCCTTTAAATGGTCATCAAGTTCAAATCCCCAAAGCATTATTATTCAGACTTCTTTGCACATCTTCATTATGGCTGTAGAGTAGGACTGACAATCACTGTTAGCTCCCATGGTTCTATATGCAAGAACGAGGATGTGAACCCCGAAAGGAGTATTTCTTTGACGAATGCATGTCTGCCTTATGCCAAGGACCACAACCAAAATCCCAAGAGAAATCTTTTGGATAGCTCCGTGCATTCAGTTGTATCACAATCAGTTGGCAAGCAACGAAGTATTTTGCCACAGCATCGATTGCAACATAGACAAGCTCAGTGATGGAGGAACCACAATGATTCCTTCCACATCTCATGCAACCCCATAGCATTTACACCTTTCATTTTTGCAATGCACTTTTAATTGGCGTGCACCTTTTTATTTTCGCAATGCACTTTTAATTGGCGTGCACCTTCTCAGGAAAGCAGTGCACCTTTTATTTTTGCAATGCATTTTTAATTGGCGTGCACCTTCTCAGGAATGCAGTGCACCTTGCAACTTGCCGGGCAAACGCCCTGCACCTTTCAAAACCTGCCGAGCAAGCGCTCGTGCACCCCGTAATCCACCGGGCAATACGCCCCGTGCATATTGCAATCCCCTCGGGTCCGTCCCGACTTTAAATTTCTGTCAGGGGTCCATCCCGACTTTTAAATTTCTGTTTAGGGGTCCGTCCTCTCGGGTCCGTCCCAACTTTAAATTTCTGTCAGGGGTCCGTCCTGACTTTAAATTTCTGTTCAGGAGTCCATCCCCTTGGGTCTGTCTCGAATTTAAATTTATGTTCAAGGGTCCGTCCCAACTTTAAATTTATGTTCAGGGGTCCGTCCCGACTTTAAATTTCTATCAGGGGACCGAACTTTACATTTCTGCTTCAGGTATAACATCCCTTATATATCCAAAGCAAGAGGAAGAAGAAGGTCATTAGAGATGCTGAATTGATTATTGCTATCAAATTGTAGTGCTTCTGAAAGTCTTTGACTACATCCTCTCCTCGAGCACGCAGTCAAAGAGGGGCAAGCTATCAGCACTCTACTGTGGCTCACCAGTTCAGGCAATGCCTATCAACAGTAATTCAGATTACGGCTTGAGCATCGATACAGAAGAGGGCTCGACAAAGCAACAAATTGCTATTCATTCTCAAGTCAACAGAGTTGTGCAGATGATTCAAGCATATGACAGAAGAACATACAGAATCATCCAGCAACATACACAGCAAACAGACAACTCAGACAACATCCAAAACGGTATTTTCAGAATACATCGCCTACAATGCTATTTTTCACTGGTCCGTTAGACCATCAGAAGATAGTCAATATTGGGCTTCAAAAATTCCTCACGACGTCAAACAAATGAAAAGTGTCTCCGAACACATTTCGCAGATCAACTGCTCCATACAGAGCAATTTCAGAATACATACAACTTTTCAGTGGAAGTCCAAAAATGCCGGTTCATCTGAGAAAAGTTAATGCCTGATGTCAGATACAGTCATGTCCAACAATTATGCAGAGCATGATCATTACTTCAAACTGTCTTTCTGAAGTCATACAAACTCCTCTAATGACTCCCGAACGACAGTACAATAATACCTTTCAATGGAAAACCTTATCCGAAGACTGGTCTGACAGAACATCGGCAAACCAAGTTAGCCATGCATTGCCGAGAAAACTGCAGTGAACATACGCAATTGGGCAAATCAGACAGCAATATCTCTTTCAGTTTCCCGAGTGACCTCCGAAGAGTAGGAAAGTCCATTTTCAACGGAAATTCATAAATGGAGGTTCTTTTCGTGGAAACTTGACGTCGGATGGTTGGCAAACCCAGTGCTTCTCATCTTAACGCTCAACGTAAAATCCTTAAACGGAATCTGACAACCCATATAGACCCTCAGAACATCGTTTTAGGATTTTAGATGCAATTTTTCAGTCCTTCGAGTCCAGTTCTCAACGAATAGAGATTACAGTGATCTTCGGCTCGCCCAAGCAACTCAGAAAGCATTATGAGAAATTCGGCTTTGGACTCTTAGGACATCTCCGGCTTCACATTGACAATACCGGCTTATTGGTCAATAATTCAGTCTGACTGACAATGCATGTCAAAATGACCGATTCGGAATGCAGACACGAGATGCGCATTTCGAAATGGCTAACTTTGCTCTGAATGCCTGAAATGAGCAAAACCGGCTTTCGAGCCAAAAATCACACTAATCTTCCTTTGGGCAAAATGGAGGATTTCGGGCTCGATTAAATCGTTTTCGCGCGCATAATGACAATTCAACGTTCGTTTGATCCACCAACCTCGAACACGCGATCAATCGAGACCCGAACTTGGACCGAACTTACCTCACTACCCGTGGGACCCACGGCCAACTCATTGCCGCCTCACCCATGCCCATTGCCGTCCATGTCCATTGTCTTCTTCTCCATTGCTACTTGCCTTATCCTTCCATGGAAATATCAAACCTGCCATTCCATTCTTACACTCCATCTTCATAAATGCCCATCAATGTTCTTATCCCTTCCTCATCAATGCAATGGAAGAGGACTGGGTTGATTTTTCCTTAAGCCAACCGCCCCTCCCCTTAAGCATGCTTTAATTGTACTTTTTCACACTTAATTGTCATTAAGCTTAGCCTATATATGCATTTTATGTCATTAAGTTAATCACAAAGTCATCACACATCATCTCACTAGCTTTCTCACTCATCAAGAAGCTCTCAAACTCCCTTTTAGCTCCAGCAAAATCGCAGCTCAGGAAGAACAAGCAAAAACAAGCAAAACCAAGCAAAACCGGGCAAAGTCTTAAGTCGGAATCCATCCCGGCTTAAATCCAAACTTTACCAAACTTCATATCCCACATGTTTTCGACCCTCTCTATCCATTTCTGAGCTTAGATTTTAAGTTTGAAGTCTCTAAGCCATAGAACTAGCCTTGAACAGAATCTGGACAGATTTGATCCTTCTCGGGTCAAAAATGTCAACCCGGGTTTCAAACCTTTCCAAGTCGGTTTGAGCTACCAAAACCCATCAAACACCTCCCCACACAACCCTAGGGTGTCAAGGAGTCAAGAAATCCAAGAAAAATCTGTCGGTTTAACCCCAAGAAAAAGAAATAGCCCGACTGCCTAGTCGGGTCGAAATTTCTGACTGTTTGTGCGTTTTTCTTGCAGATCGGGTTGATCCAAGACTCTTCTCAGAAAAAGACCACCATAGTCACCTCCGAGGGTCAGTTAGGAGTCGGGAGCCATTGACCTTGCCTCAAAATTCTATCGGGAGCCTCCGTGGCGACGTCCGAACCGACTTGTGCTAGTCGGGTCTGTTCAGTTTCCACTCGGGGTTTGTGCAAGGCCAAAATAGCCCAAACCCGACCCAAAAAAGGTCCAACCCGACTTTTTGCAGTCCCATCCTGTATCTCGAGACTAGGTATGACTATTCTCGACATAGAGGAGCTAGGACTTTTACATTTTTGTTATGTTTACGTATAAGCCATTTTTATGCAAGTTTTACTTCCGAACTTTAATATTATGCAATTTTCTTATTATATCATGTATATTTATCATCGTTTAACGTGCTAACATGTCGAGAAACATTTAAATCGAAGTCGAGGAGACCGATTTAAACCCGAATGACCAAAGAGGCTCACGAGTTTCCTTTGAGAAAAGGTAACCGTGACCCCCTTGTTGGTTTTTCGGGTTATAATCGGTTTCCTTATCCCGATTTGAGTTGATTCCCGAATTTTTATGTTTTCCCACATCCATGAAGTCGGTATTGTTTTATCGATTCCCTAAATAACTTGTTTGTGCATGTTTGCATATTTGAATGCGTTATTTAAATCATGGTAATACCGACTTTTGTTTAAATGTGTCATTTATTGTGTTTGTTGCTTGAGCATGCGAGAAATGATTCGAAACGAGACGGGGCAAACTCGTGGAACCCGATGTGAGCCATGAGGCCTCTCAATTTTCTCCAAGGAGAAATGGCCGAGAGTCTCTTAGACTCGTACGGGTTGCACGAGACTTCCTCTCCCCGTTTTAAGTCTGTTCTCGGATTTTTGTGTAATTTGCAATCTACATTATTGTCGCAATATCGCATGAAAATGTCTTTTCCAAACAAAACGTGCATGGATTCGGGTATCAATGACTCATTTGGGTCCATTCGATTATGAGGGTATTTTCGGTCATTGGACCAAATTATCCTCGATCCTTATGGAATCGTCTTGGTCGCCGAGTCATGAATCGTTTTCATAATTAATGCATTTGGCACAACCCTTAAGCATTAATTTCATGAACGGGTTAATCGGGACGCTCACACGGTTAATTCATTCAACTTTAAACAACTTTGCACGAATTAGACATTAATCTGTAACTCGCGTCGACAAATTACAAAACAGTGTTAATGCCCTTTTCAAAATACGCATACTTCCAAACCCGAGACATGCAATACCAAGTAACATGGACATCTAGGAGAAACTTGTGTGTTTTAACTTGAGTTTCACCTGACTTCAGGTAATTCGGGTCGGAATACAGAAGCTCCTTTTATACCACTTCCGGATAGATCGACCAAATCTTTGGCTTTTACAGGGTTCTCGCATAACCCTGAAAGATCCAAGGAATTGGTCAACATCGATTACAGGCCGAGGTGGCCCGTATTGCGTTGTTTCCCTTTTCCGAAAATACATTTTCAAGTCAAGGGCAAGAACGTCATATTGTGATTGGCGACACCCCAAGGGTTAGTTTGATGGAAACATGATGGTATCGGAATAGGAATGGGCTACCTGTTCAGGCGCAGGTTCATCTGCATAGCCTTTCTTATTCCCACTGATGAGTTTCTGTCATCCTAGCATAGTTCAGGGTGCTAGTCGAGTATTCTGTATCAAAATACAATTACTTGACTAATCATTTCACTCGATCCAACTAAATGCTATAAAATGGTTAGGTGGAACTCTAGGTTCCAAATCTAGAGTCAAAACACAAGTTTGGATTAATTCAGTGGTAATTCAGTGTCACAACACCGAATCACTGTAAAAGCAATCCACACACATGAAACTTGACTAAGGTCATTCGATATGTCAGGTTCTCGAACCAAAGCCGAATGCTAAAACATTAGCACGCGTTTGTTTGTCTAGGGTAGGATTTGCATGCCAAAGTACCCCGGATTAACAATTTGCTAAGACATGTATATTTGACAGTAACAAACACTTTGTCTGTTATTAACATGTTGTGTGTTACCTTTTTGCACCTGTTTGCCATGCGGGTCGAGCCTGATCCCTAGGCCGAATAATATTAGGGTTCAACGCCCTAATCATCAATCACTGGGTCCAATACCCTAATCATCACTCACAGGGTCCAATGCCCTAATCATCACTGTGCGCACCCGAATTTAATCTCGTCGGGACACGCATGCGTGCGCCTAAGCAAACGCGGCTTGGGAGTGTCCACCTTCCCGGGGACGCGCGACGGACGCACGTGAGAAGGAGTCGCCACTTGCCATTTTACGACTCGAAGGTCGAGGGTCGGCAAGTTACCCAGGTCTAGGGGTACGGGGTACACCTAAATGCTAAGGCAATGGTCATGCGGAACCGAAAATTCCGAATTCGGGGGTTCTATTACATGCGGGCCTATATCCCGCACGCCCTTTCGGTACTCTAGTTTGCTAGGCTTGCCGTTTTGTTTATTTACCGCGTGATTTAGGGTCGCACTTGACTTGCCCGTTTTGACACCGTAAAGTCGATGGATTGATCAAGTTGGGCCAAGAATCCGAAAGATGAGTAGGCTTGTGCGTCGAGGAATCGGTTCACTATCTTAGCGTTACAGTTCATCGAACCGTGATGGTCGATTCCCTGCGCGAACCGAAACCGCGAGTATTCGAGCTTACTCATCTCTTGGTAATAATAGACCGACTTGACCGGTTCGACACTCGGACCTCTCGCTCGCCGATCGGGGATCCTTACAAGTGACCGAGTGAATATACAAATAAAATCCTCACAATGTTCTCTCGAATAATTACAAAGTGTAATTGAATAAGTAAATGGATCCCGATCGGTTTGCATTGGGCCAATATTCCGCTCCGGCTCACCGTGTGTTTTGAATAACCGATAAACTAATTAAGGCAACGCGGGCTCAAGGAGCCGGGGGTCGGGTCCGATCGTTCCAACGATTCGCAAGAGAACCGGTCGATTCCCACTGTAACCGTTGGACCGATCGAGCTCCCGGGTGATATCTAAATCCGTTTCACACGCTCAATCCAAATTGCCTTCCACATAGGCCGTGTTCAGAGTGTAACGGTGAATCGAGGCTAGATCCCATTCCGCACTCGGGTTGCACGCGCTCGGTGAATTAGGAGGCGTTGGACCTCATGTTTGGTGGTTTGGGGCATTGGACCCCGTGTAACATGTAACCTATGGGCTCGGGCCCGAATCGCGACAAATCAGCAAAAGCAAGAATAAAACAGAAGAAAACTGATAAAACTGATGAAATACAGACAACAACTGATAAGTATCGGTAAATACAGACAAGTTATGTATTAGGCCGAATGTACGTGATTTAATCAATTATTAACCGGGGTTGGTTAGCAAACAATGTATCTAACCTAGGCAAACATAGATGGTGGATTATAATAGGGTTCTAAGCCAATTATATGTGTGTGTTTGTTTTAAGACTCTCATTCAGTGAGATGACACTGTGGTTTCACCGAATTAGCCAAACTCGTATTTTGACTCTAGATTGGAATCTAATATTCCACCTACCCATTATCTAATGTTCGTTTAAGTCGAGTGCATGATTAAACCGATTTTTCGTAATTTGTAACTGAAATAAAATGTTCACCACCGAATCTACGATAGGAAGACAGAAACACCGAAAGTGAACGGAATGGGCCGTGCGAATGAAACTCGCACCCGAACGGGTTGCCCTTTCTCGCCCATAGATCGAGGTGTTTCCAACCCCCTAACGCCTAGGATATCGGTGAATCTCGGAATGACGATTATGCCATTGGATAATGAAACGTGTGATGTTCGTGTACAAATTGAAGATCGTGTGACACGAAGAAGTCTAGGGAGGACTCACGCGTCCCGACTCGAGCCGCCTCAAATCGGGCCCCGACTCGAGTCGTAGCACGCGAGTACTCGCTAGACGTCGATTCTATTTGTGTTACACATCTTGGTGTTTTGAAATTGTGGGCCTTTTAAGGAAAAGGGCGTTCTCGCCGTTCCGTGAGCCATCGACGCGCTTACGAATTAATAATCAATTTATCCAATTATTTAGTTCAAGATGATTTAATTAACCGAATGACGCGTCCCATTTCCCATTCGTAAAATTCTTCAGTGGTTATTGATTCACGTTGCGGTTATGGACTTGATGGGTGTTTTTCTAGAACTAACATGCATAATGAGTAACCGATACGAAACCGATGGATGAACAACAAGTATAATAACAAGGCAATTCTAAGAATCGACTTCCAAACGGAGGAAGAGACCGGTCTAGACTCGAGGGGATCCACGGGACGTTCGGTCCCATCCCGAGGGAAGTAGCCGAATGCTCCCTTGGCTCATCCCCGAGTCTTGGACGGTCTCTTGCACCGATTTCAATCGTCTCTTACATTCATAACGCATCAACCACGATGATTATGCATGTTTCGGTTATCTCGGTGGTCATAATCACATGGATTCATACACAACACTCACAAATGGAACGTGTAAATGAACAACGAGACGGTCTCGGCTCGGATGATAACGAAATAAGTAAACACGGGAACCGGCCCGTTTCGGAAAGTGAGAAGCTTCCTTGGACTCGTGTGGTCCAAGAGGACTCTCGGCCACCTCTTCTCAAAAGTGGCCGTGAGTCCTCGTGGCTCACACGAGTCAAAGGGAATTCTCCCATTCCGATCCGAGCCCTTTCCCGTCATGCCAACGCATTACACATGATAGATGGTGAGAGGACATAGGAATCGACTCGATTCGGGAGAAGAGAGGCCGCCATAGCTTCGGATGGGCCAAGGGAGCCCACGGGTCTCTCTTTAGAGACTAGGCCGTGAGCCCCCATGACCCAACTCGTAGCCAAGGGGTCTCTCCCGTCCGGATCCGAGTTGTTTCCTCTTCATTTAACCGTTTCTTAACCACGATTAGGGACTTTACTCATCTAGAGACGGTTTAATCCGGGAGGAGGAGAGGGTCACGGACCCTAGGAGGCCGAAGAGGCTCACGGCCCTCCTCCATGAGGCTCGGCCGAGAGGTTCTAGGGCCTCATCGAGTCCGTGTCGATCTCCTCCACTCGGATCCCAACCTTCCTAGCGTTATGCATGCAAGCTAATATAACATATGGACGTGAATAATAAAAAGAATGTACGTACGACGATGTATGGTATGCATGGAACATAGATCCGAAACAAAGGTACTATCCTCATGTTTCTCGGTATTTAAAGCCATACAAACACTCCATACAAGATAAGATTGAGGATCCTAGCTTATCTAAATTACAAAAGAACGTTACCTAGCCTCGGTGTACGAGGAGAAGAGTCGGGGACGTGGCCGTGGGAGTCGCTAGACTCGGTTTGAAGTCACGGATGGGTGACCCGGGTGAAAGACAGCCGCTGCCAGTCGGGGAAAAACAAGTCGGCATGCTTTCTCCGGTCACGGCAGGGTACAAGGTCGGGTTAGTTGGACTCCTAAGAGGCAGATCTACACGACCATGGGTAGACCCGAGCGTGCCAAGGCCTGAACAAACCCGAAAATGTGAGAGAAAACTCGGTAAAAATGAGGAAAACCCGGTTAGAGAGAAACGGGTGAATGGTGGTTGTGCACGGTTGATCGGCCCTCGGACCGTGACCACCTCTTCACGGGGGAGGGTGAGGGTTGTGAGGAACCCTTTGGACGTGATGGCACGACTCGCCGAAAATCGAAAATCTAAGCCCGGAAATGGACTTAGGGGGTGGGAAATATGTGGGATAGGGAAGTTTGATGATTTTTGGCTTAAGCCGGGTCGGGTAGTCACCAGAATACCGGGTGGTTTTCCGATGGTTTTGGCCGGTTTCGGCCTTGGCTTGGGCTGGACGAAAGTGGGGGAGAGGGCTGAAGCTTGAGAGGTTTGTGGAGAGAGATTGGCTTGAGAGAGAAGGAGAATGGAGAAGTGATTAGGCTTAATGGTGAAAGGGCTTATAAAGGGAAGCTTAATGATGCAATTGAACAAAGTTAAGTGGGGTTAGGGCATGCTTAGGGGGCTGCCGAAATTTTGGAAGTGGATTAGGGTGGGGTAGATGTCTTGTAGAGTGTGGGGAAAGGAAAGGAAAGAGTGATGGGTGTGATAGGATGTGATAGGAAGTGAAAGATGTGGGGGGAAAATTCAAACTTGTGGATGGGAGAGCTTTGAGCCGCCGGCCATGGGGTTAAGCCGCGGCTAATTGCGGCTGAGCCGACCTTGAAGGGTTGAGCCGTGGCTTGGGGTTGAGCCGCGGCTTGGCGGCTTGGCTTGGCTGAGCTGTGGGTCCCATTCGATTGAGAGAAAAGCCGGAAAATGCTTGAGACTCGATTGAGCGCGCGTCCGATCTCTGATGTCCAATTAATTTATGGATTTGGAATGCTTGAATGACGAGGATTTGAATGAGCCTAATATCGCCATGCATCGTGTGGACGAACGTTCGGGCGACTCGGTGCCTTGGGAGTCGGTTTTGCCCTGTTTGGACGTTCGGAGTGGAGTTTAGCGTCCCTCGATCCCCGATTGTTCTTTGTGCATCCTTGCATTCGTTTTGGCGATCCTTTTGCCCCGTGAGTGATTGTCGGCTCGTCGTCCTTGGTCGGGGACCATTGGCCCGGGAAGACCTAGGGACTTTGACCGGGGTTTTCTCAGTGTGCCCTGAATGCCTTGAGGCGCTCGGGAATTATTGTGAGGTGTTCAGAGATCGTTGTGGTCTCTGCTTTCCGTGGAAATACCCGAAGGCTCGCCGGGAGGCGTTCTTGACCACTGAAACGTCCCTCGGGAAGCCGAGTCGGGTTCCGGAAGGTCATCTAAGCTTGTTCCCCGACTTTGATGGTCCCTGGGTGCCCATAGGCCTGCTTTGAGGGGCCGTTTGCTTGTCAGTGGAGCGAACCCCGGGAGCTTTGTCAGAAAAGGCGTCCGTGGGGGATCGGGTGTCCCGGCTTAAGCAGGATGCCCCGGAAATGCGCCCGGACGTGTCATTGGTCACTTTGGCACTGAGAGGGATTTTTGAAGCCCCATATTGGGCACCTTTCGGTGCTTCGGTGACTCGGTGATGAATAGTGCCACAGTGCCAGCTCCGCTGTCTTCGGGATTCCTTATCCGTTCATTCTTCTGACTGCTCTCTTCCGTCTTTCTCAGTGGGCTGTGCTCTTCTCCTATTGCTCATGACCCCGTGCCCACATATTTGCCTCCGATTGTCGGGTGATGAATAGTGCCTCGGGCTTCGGTTGGGAATCCTCGCGTGGGAAGCCGGTGGGCCAAAATGGGGTGCTGACAATCACTCACAGGGTTCAATGCCCTATTCAGTGAGAGCGTGCGAGCCAAGCGCAACTTAATTCATGCGGTAAATAATAAAACATGCAAGCCTAGCAAATCAGAGTACCGAAAGGGCGTGCGGGATATAGGCTTGCACGTAACATGAAGCCCCGAACTCGGACTTTCCGGTTCCGCACAGATCAATGCCTTAAACAACAACTAGGTGTTCAATACCCCTAGACCTGGGTAACTTATCCACCCTCGACCTTCGGGTCATAAAATGATAAGTGGTGACTCCTTCCCATGAGTGTCCATCACGCGTCCCCACGGGAAGGTGGACACTCCCAAGCCGCTCGATCTAAAAGCGCGTATGCGGGCCCCGACGAGAGTTCACATTTGGGTTCGTACAACCGCGTTGAGAGAGGAGTGATTTCTGATAACTTATACTCACTCCTAATCTTCCTAAAGCACCTTCATACATTTACATTCATAAAAAAAAAGCACGAACTGCCTTCTAAACCACAAAGGCAGTCCCTATCTGGTTGGCTTGGTCATGTCTCACATCTAAACATGTAAAAATAACGAGTAGACCTGAGGTTCAGTTCATTCAATACATTGTACACCAGGAAGAAGAAAGGGTTGTATTGCTAAAAGAGTACTCGATAAGTATGACCGTAGAACCAACAGCTATTACTCTTCGATCTTCTCTCCTACCCAAAATTGGACCATAAAAAATCTTCGCAAGGCGCCCAAAATTCCATTGCGAGGAAGAATTAAAGCACCACCAGTCCGGACCTGAACATATAATCGGTGCAGCTATTTCTCAGTATAATAAAAGTACATTTTCTGGAGAATGATGGGCCATATCTATTCTTAGAAGCAACACCGGCAATACAACAGATACAATACAAGTTTATGCACATACCTCTCTTGAAAGCGCAGGATCTTCGGAGGACATGGCTGTAAAATAAACATTTAAAGAGTTGTTAATACAACGACCTCTTATGGGTATGTTGAAACAGTAGAACGAGGATCCCGGTTGTAAATCAGTCCTGGACGGGATCGCTCTTCTTAACTGAACTTTGGTATGAAAATTTGTTTGTGAATGTGAGTTCTAAATTCAGAGTAGCCTTTCCCCAAATCATGTAAACAAATTCTTGAAGGATCCAAAAAATTAGAAGTGCAGAGCCTTTTCTCTACCAAGAATCCTTTTATATTTGCAAAATTTCCGGGAGAGTTGCCCACCCGTAGTCACGCAAAACACCAGAGTGAGGCTGAGCTCGAGCTTTTCCATGCTTTTGTTGGGGAAACAAGGAAATACCTCTAATACGTGATGCGCTGGCGCCTTACGAGCTCAGAGGTCGTATGATTTATCAGAATAAGGTGGCTGCAATGAAGATGTGAAGAGATCGGAAAAGTTAAAAAATACTTGGATGTGAGAGTACATGGTTAACTGTCGGTGTCCGATATTTCGAGCCCCTTCTGTTACAACTTGCAATCCTATGGTGCACGATATAAGGAAGGATGCCTCTCTTGGTTACAATGAAAGAACTGATATTGAGTTTTCTTTGGCTATATTAGTTCTACACAAAGGTGTATGCTGGCTTAATAAAACCAACATTTCAAGTTGGAAAGAGTAGTAGGGGTGGCGATAGTGTTGTTAGCAGAGCATGGGCTGATAGAATAAACAAGTCGAAAAGGACATAGAATTAGGGGAGGTTTGTACTTCGTACAACAACAATGTCAAGTGAAGCCGTGGGGTAAGCCTTTATGGATATGGGTCCGGTGGGAGTCGCAAAAATAACATAATGTCAAACAATAATTGCGATTGATCATATCTTCACTGACGCGAGTCTGTTCAAGTAGTTTGACACTTATTTTTCTTAATTAAAATTTCGGTTTCAAGTATTATAAATGTAGAAAACCCACACTGTTAGAATTTACCTGGAATACTATTTGCAAGCCGGACTCGATAGGGACAGAAGAAAGCATTTGCCTGGAGTATTTTAAATGATATACAAATAACACCTGGACTAGTGAAATAATCTCAATGGCCCTGGGCGTGTCAAGATTAGGCCCTAAGCATAACTGCGCTGAGAGAAAATGTAAAATTTGTGAATTTTTTGACATTTACGCAAAAAATTTACTTTGACCCCGAGAGGAATGAGAATTTCATCCTAACTAAATGGATGTTTTATCTTTTGTGTGAACACACCGTTACCATCTACCTACTTTATAAGAATTATTCAAATTAATATGAATGTGACGTGATAATGTACTAACTTATACTGAACTGTATGTTATTATATGCAGCGGCAACAATCTTTACTTATCCATATCAATTCCTCAAGTACGTAGAGCAAATAAATTCAAAGTATGGACCAAGCAAAGCCGATACGAGCGGCCTAACGTAAAAAGAAAAAAAATGCTATTATTATCTAGTCATCGACTCAAACTTCATATGCTTCGTTTCTTAGTACGTAAAATATGAGAAATGCCACCCGTGAAACAGCTGCTCTCCATTAAACGTGCTACACATCAAGATACGGGAATAAAAGCAGAATCCAAGAAGGTCTGACCGATCCAACAAAATGTTGGATTGACAGTAGCTCCCATTATCGTATATAAAAATTCGTAGTCTATTTTTTTCGGTGGATAGAAAATGAGGTCTAAACGGAAAACAAATAAAAATTAAGAAAAACAAAGAAAGGCATGGAAATCCAATGATTTAGCTTCTAGGTCGATCTTAATTTCATAGTCCATTAATGGGAGAAAATTTCCAAGGGCTTGGACTTCCGCGATAAATGAGGTCCGTCATTGCAAATAGAGATAAGGAGCAAAGTGGAGGAGCCGAAGTTGAATTCATCGTCGTATTATATAGTAGGGGTATATCTACATATATGTATACATGAACGAACCCTTTTTCCTATGGGAACTCTGAGGAAGATGGGTTTGAAGCGAACGGCAAAGCAAATGTTCCAGTCGTATTGGAGGGTGATAGTTCATTCATATACGTGGTGCATATACGTATGCCAACCATTAGTGGCCCTGGCACCTGGCAAGGAGTATCATGACGGAGGTCCATCATTGCAAATAGAGATAAGGAGCAAAGTGGAGGAGCCGAAGTTGAATTCATCATCGTATTATATAGTAGGGGTATATATGGGTATATCTACATATATATACATGCACGAACCCTTTTTCCTATGGCAAAGCAAATGTTCCAGTCGTATTGGAGGGTGATTAATGGATACTTCGTATGCTGATGATCAAACTAACAATCAATATCAGCAATAATGTTTAATATCTTCTTATATATTGATCATGTATGGCTTGCAGCAACTACAACTATGGCCCGGCAAGAAGAGCTATTGGTTACGATCTGGGGCAATTGATAACTCTATGAAAATAGAGTTATTCTGCACTTTTAACGGGTATTATTGGAGCTAGTTTATTGAGATTAGGTTTTTAGTTAATTTTTTATTCATTTGCATTATTAAAGGGTATAGGAGTTTCTATTAGTTTTTTTATTTGTTTTTAGGTAATTTTCGGAGTTAGTTCGGTAATTGAGCTTTCGCAGTCTCAAAGTTTTCGGAGTTTTTGGCCAGGTTAAACTCGAATTTTTGGTGCAAATTACATATGGATGGACAGCTTGTCGAGTTAGAAGCGCACAGTCGGAAAAATCTGATTCGGACGGCCCCAGCCGAGGAAATAAAGGCTGCAGCCTTTCAAATCAGTTCAAATCTACCCAATTTCACTCTCTTCCTGAATTTTACATGGGTATTAAAGATCCAAAGTTGAGGAAACTTGTAAAGTGATTCTTGAGATTATTTTTTGGGCATAGAAAGATACATTTTAAATCTTTGGAGATTAGCAATTGAATGTCTAATTAGGAAATTACATGTAAGAGAGATTTTTGGAGTTTTGAAAGGGTTGCTTATAAATGTGAAGAGAAGAGACTGTAGAAAGTGTGGATTATGGAGGAGAGGAAGAAACCACAGATAAGAATTCGATTTAGATTTTAAGGAGTTTTATTAATATTTTTGTTGATCTCTTTTGAATGTAATGACTATATTGAATTCGTCTATGTGTTTTCTAATTCATATAAGCTAATTTCATATGCTAGGACTATGATTGAACCTACGCGTAATTAGTTTGTTTATTTTCTATTAATATAATTAGTTTTCGATCTTGATCTATTTATTTTATTTTGCACTTAAAGCTTATAATTGTCTAATTAAAAATTGTTATGATATGTTAATCTGAATGAACTTAGAAAATGGATTTCGGGTTTAGATTAGGGATAGAGTAGCCTCAGCTCAATATCGAGGAATCAAGGTAAGGTAGTAATATACTTACATACCTTAGGTAGCCAATTCAGTTAGAACTGAATGAGTTTATCTTAATTGCAAATCTTGTAGGAATATAGGGGATTGGAAAGAGTAGTAGTGTTGGCGATAGGCGTTGTTAGCAGATCGTGTGCTTGATAGAATAAGCGAGTTGAAAGGGACATAGAATTAGGGGAATTGTGGACTTCGTACCCCCAACAAAGTCAAGTCAAGCCCCTAGGAAAATCTTTATCGATATGGTTTCCGTAGGTGTCATATAAATAACGGAAAGACAAACAGTAATTGTGATTGATCATATCTTTACCGGCGTGAGTCAGTTCAAGTCGTTTCCCACTTATTTTCCTCAATTAAAGTTTCGGTTCGAGTATTGTAAATGGAAAAAAAATCAATGCTAAGAGAATTTGCGGGGAACACTATTTGCAAGCCGGACTCGATAGGGTAGGAAGAAAGCATTTGCCTGGACTATGCTGAATGATATATAGATAACACCTAGAATAGTAAGATAATGTCGATGGCCCAGGACATGTCGAGATTATGCCCCAAGCAGAGCCGCGATGAGAGAGGAGTGATTTCCGATAACTTATAGTCACTCCAATCTTCTTGAAGCACCTTCATACATTTACATTCATAAAAAAAAAAAGAAGCACGAACTACCTTCTAAACCACAAAGGCAGTCCCTTTCTGGTTGGCTTGGTCATGTCTCACATCTAAACACGGTAAAAATAACGAGTAGACCTGAGGTTCAGTTCATTCACTACATTGTACACCAGGAAGAAGAAAGGGTTGTATTGCTAAAAGAGTACTCGATAAGTATGATCGTAGAACCGACAGGTATTACTCTTCGATCTTCTTACCTGCCCAAAATGTGACCATACAAAATCTCCGCAAGGCACCCAAAATTCCATTGCGAGAAAGAATTAAAGCACCACCGGTCCGGACCCGAACATATAATCAGTGCAGCTATTTCTCAGTATAATAAAAGTACATTTTTTGGAGAATGATGGGCCACATCTATTCTTAGAAGCAACACCGGCAATACAACAGATACAGTACAAGTTTATGCACATACCTCTACTGAAAGCGCAGGATCTTTGGGGGACATGGCTGTAAAATAAACATTTAAAGAGTTGTTAATACAACGACCTCTTATGGGTATGTTGAAACAGTAGAACGAGGATTCCGATTGTAAATCAGTCCTGGACGGGATCGCTCTTCTGAACTGAACTTTGGTATGAAAATTTGTTTGTGAGTTCTAAATTCAGAGTAGCCTTTCCCCAAATCATGTAAACAAATTCTTGAAGGATCCAAAGAATCAGAAGTGCAGAGCCTTTTCTCTACCAAGAATCCTCCTATATTTGCAAAATTTCCAAGAGAGTCGCCCGCCCGTAGTCACGCAAAACACCAGAGTGAGGCTGAGCTCGAGCTTTTCCATGCTTTTGTTGGGGAAACAAGGAATTACCTCAAATAGGTGATGCGCCGGCGCCTTACAAGCTCATAGGTCGTCTGATTTATCAGAATAAGGTGGCTGCAATGAAGTCGTGAAAAGATCAGGAAAGTTAAAAAAAACTTGGATGTGAGAGTACATGGTTAACTGTCGGTGTCCGATATTTCGAGCCCCTTCTGTTGCAACTTGCAATCCTATGGTGCAATGAAAGAATTGATATTGAGTTTTCTTTGGCTATACTAGGACTTTTCCGTGTTGCTTTAGTTACTTTTCTCTATACCTATTACGTTTATGGACCAGCTGTGATATATCTTATAACAGAAAAAAGAGTGTATTCAGAGAAATTTGAAAGACCATCAAGGGATGAAATGGGATAAGGATGTCTTAAGTCAAACTCGTTGATTCTATATATCTACAAACGAAATTTTCCATTTGTGCATTGTTCATCCTTCAATTATGGCACTGATGGTGGACGGAGCCCCAATTCCATCACAATTTAGTATTTAGAACAATTAGTATAAGATGGTTCGAAACCCTAAAACACCTTTTCAAAAAAATTTACCCTGATCCTAAGAGGAATGAGAATTTCATCCTAACTAAATATATGGACGTTTTATCTTGTCTATGAACCCACCGATACATTGATCCTACTTTAGAAGAAATATTCAAATTAATATAAATATGACGTGATAATGTACTAACTTTTACTGAATTATATGTTACAATATGCATCGGCAACAATCTTCACTTATCCGGATCAATTCCTCAAGTACGTAGAGCAAATGAATTCAAAGTATGGAGCAAGCAAAGCCGATACGAGCGGCCAAACGTCAAAAATGCTATTATTAGCTAGTCACTCAAAAACATCATATGCTTCGTTTCTTAGTACGTATAATATGAGAAATGCCCCACCCCCCCCCCCCCCCCCCCCCCCCCCCCCGGCGAAACCGTTGCTCTTCTTGAAACTGCTATACATATCAGGATATGGGCTTAAAAGCAGAATCCCACCGACAAAAAAATATAAATTAAATAAATAATTAATTAAAAAAGAAGAAGGTTTGACCAATCCGACAAAATGTTGTTGGTCGAACTTTAAATAATTAATGGTCGAACTTTCTTCCATAAAAAAAAGAAAAAGAAAAAAGAAAGTAAAAGAAAAATATCTCTTTCCCCTTATTTACTGGTAATTCTATAAATATCATACCAGCTGCTGAGCTTGCCATAAACATCCCTCAATTGAATCACCGAGAAGGGAAAAGGAAAGATGTTCAAACTAAGTTGTCTAATACTTCTCCCTCTGGTCTCACTCTTTCTCTCTGCATCCTGTGGGAGGGTGCAGTCCGAGGACATAAGCGGGATCATCAGCCGGGATTTGTTCAATCGGATGCTGAAGCACAGCAACGATGCTGCATGTCCTGCGAAGGGCTTCTACACATACGATGCTTTCATTGCCGCAGCCAAGTCATTCTGCAGCTTTGGGACTACCGGTGACATCGCCACCCGGAAGAGGGAGATTGCTGCCTTCCTAGGACAGACTTCTCACGAGACCACAGGTTTCTTAATATGCTATACTTTCTACTAAGCTTTGCAGCAGTTTGGCATGCTATTTCCCGCCCCGCCCTTCGATTATATACATTATGAATATATATTTGAAATTTGATCAAATCGAGATAACTTAGGCCATTTATATATGTGTGTGAAGGCGGGTGCGCAAGTTCACCAGACGGTCCGTACGCATGGGGGTACTGCTTCAGGCAACAGAACGGCAACCCTGGCGACTATTGCGTAGCCAACCAGCAGTGGCCCTGCTCTCCCGGCAAAAAGTACTATGGCCGTGGTCCGATGCAAATCTCCTAGTAAGTAATAAACCGACACTTGATATGCTGATGGTCAAACTAAAAATTAGTGATAGTATTTAATATCTTCTTATATATTGATCATATATTGGCTGCAGCAACTACAACTATGGCCCGGCAGGAAGAGCTATTGGTTATAACCTGCTTAGAAACCCGGATGCGGTGGCAACCGATCCGGTCATCTCATTCAAGACGGCTCTTTGGTTTTGGATGACCCCGCAGTCCCCGAAGCCCTCGTGCCACAGCGTCATCACGGAGCAGTGGACTCCTTCCAACGAAGACTCCGATGCGGGACGGGTCCTGGGCTACGGTGTCATCACCAACATAATCAACGGGGGGATTGAGTGCGGGAAGCCAACTCCGAGCCAGGTGCAGGACCGGATCGGGTTCTACAAGAGATACTGCGACCTGCTACACGTGGGATATGGGAATAATCTTGAATGTTCTGACCAACTTTCATTTGCTTAGTTAGGCAAACAATCCCACGGCCTTACCCTATAGAGAGTGTTTGAATAAAGCAAACTCCCGCGCCGTATGTGTATGTGCGAAAGTTTGCCTTGTAAATCTTTTGGATAGCAGACAGCATCCCATATGCAAGGTCGATCAATAAATTTGATCAGATTAATTATCCGGGCCACGGTTCATCGGTTTCCATTGAAGTTAATGTTACCTCATTCATATATAATTAATTACTAACAAATAACGGATAGACCGAAAATAATCTTGGTTATTGAATCAATTAACCATATAAATTATCGGTGCCACCGGCACTATTAGAAGTTCAACCAGCTAAAATCAATCACGAAACATATTAGTTCTAGACAAAGGTGTATGCTGGCTTAATAAAACCAACATTTCAAGTTGGAAAGAGTAGTAGGGGTGGCGATAGTGTTGTTAGCAGAGCATGGGCTGATAGAATAAACAAGTCGAAAAGGACATAGAATTAGGGGAGTTGTGGACTTCGTACGACAACAATGTCAAGTGAAGCCGTGGGGTAAGCCTTTATGGATATGGGTCCGGTGGGAGTCGCAGAAATAACATAAAGTCAAACAATAATTGTGATTGATTATATCTTTACCGACGCGACTCCGTTCAAGTAGTTTGACACTTATTTTTCTTAATTAACATTTCGGTTTCGAGTATTATAAATGTAGAAAACTCACACTGTTAGAATTTACCTGGAATACTATTTGCAAGCCAGACTCGATAGGGTCAGAAGAAAGCATTTGTCTGGACTATTTTAAATGATATACAGATAACACCTGGACTAGTGAGATAATCTCGATGGCCCTGGGCGTGTCAAGATTAGGCCCTAAGCATAACCGCGCCGAGAGAAAATGTAAAATTTGTGATTTTTTTGACATTTACCAAAAAAATTTACTTTGACACTGAGATAATTGAGAATTTCATCCTAGCTAGATGGATGTTTTATCTTTTGTGTGAACACACCGTTACCATCTATCTACTTTATAAGAATTATTCAAATTAATATGAATGTGATGTGATAATGTACTAACTTATACTGAACTGTATGTTACTATATGCATCGGCGACAATCGTCACTTATCCGGATCAATTCCTCAAGTACGTAGAGCAAATAAATTCAAAGTATGGAGCAAGCAAAGCCGATAAGAGCGGCCTAACGTAAAAAGAAAAAAAATGCTATTATTATCTTGTCACCGACTCAAACTTCATATGCTTCGTTTCTTAGTACGTAAAACATGAGAAATGCCACCCGTGAAACAGCTGTACTACTTTAAACGTTCGACATATCAGGATACGAGAATAAAAGCAGAATCCAAGAAGGTCTGATCGATCCAACAAAATGTTGGATTGACAGCAGCTTCCATTATCGTATATAAAAATTCGTAGTCTATTTTTTTCGGTGGATAGAAAATGAGGTCTAAACGCAAAACAAATAAAAATTAAGAAAAACTAAGAAAGGTATGGAAATCCAATGATTTAGCTTCTAGGTCGATCTTAAATTCATAGTCCATTAATGGTAGAAAATAGAGATAAGGAGCAAAGTGGAGGAGCCGAAGTTGAATTCATCATCGGATTATATAGTAGTTGTATATATGGGTATATCTACATATGTATACATGAACGAACCCTTTTTCCTATGGGAACTCTGAGGAAGATGGGTTTGAAGCGAACGGCAAAGCAAATGTTTCAGTCGTATTGGAGGGTGATAGTTCCTTCATATACGTGGTGCATATATGTATGCCAACCAGCATTGGCCCTGGCACCTGGCACCTGGCAAGGAGTATCATGACGGAGGTCCATCATTGCAAATAGAGATAAGGAGCAAAGTGGAGGAGCCGAAGTTGAATTCATCATCGTATTATATAGTAGGGGTATATATGGGTATATCTACATATATATACATGCACGAACCCTTTTTCCTATGGCAAAGCAAATGTTCCAGTCGTATTGGAGGGTGATAGTTCATTCATATACGTGGTGCATATACGTATGCCAACCAGCAGTGGCCCTGGCCCCTGGCATCTGGCTCGGAGTATCATGACGGAGGTCCATCATTGCAAATAGAGATAAGGAGCAAAGTGGAGGAGCCGAAGTTGAATTCATCATCGTATTATATAGTAGGGGTATATATGCGTATATCTACATATATATACATGCAGGAACCCTTTTTCCTAATGGAACTCTGAGGAAGATGTGTTTGAAGCGAACGGCAAAGCAAATGTTCCAGTCGTATTGGAGGGTGATAGTTCCTTCATATACGTGGTGCATATATGTATGCCAACCAGCAGTGGCCCGATACTAATCTCCTATTAAGTAATTACTCGATACTTCGTATGCTGATGATCAAACTAACAATCAATATCAGCAATAATATTTAATATCTTCTTATATATTGATCATGTATGGCTTGCAGCAACTACAACTATGGCCCGGCAAGAAGAGCTATTGGTTACGATCTGGGGGCAATTGATAACTCCATGAAAATAGAGTTATTCTGCACTTTTAACAGGTGTTATTCGAATTGAGATTAGGATAGTTTGAGTAGATTTTTAGTTAATTTTTCATTCATTTGCATTATTAAAGGGTATAGGAATTTCTATTAGTTTTTGGTTTGTTTTTAGGTAATTTTCGGAGTTAGTTCAGTAATAGAGCTTTCGCAGTCTCAAAGTTTTCGGAGTTTTTGGCCAGGTTAAACTCGAATTTATGGTGCAAATTTCATATAGATGGACAGCTTGTCGAGTTAGAAGCGCACAGCTAGAAAAAACTGATTCGGACGGCCCCAACAGTGGAAATAAAGGCTGCAGCCTTTCAAATCAGTTCAAATCTACCCAATTTCACTCTCTTCCTGAATTTTACATAGGTATTAAAAATCCAAAGTTGAGGAAACTTCTAAAGTGATTCTTGAGATTATTTTTTGGGCATAAAAATATACATTTTAAATCTTTGGAGATTTGCAATTGAATGTCTAATTAGGAAATATGTAAGAGAGATTTTTAGAGTTTTGAAAGGGTTGCTTATAAATGTGAAGAGAAGAGATTGTAGAAAGTGTGGATTACAGAGGAGAGGAAGAAATCGTAGATAAGAAATCGATTTAGATTTTAAGGAGTTTTATTAATACTTTTGTTGATCTCTTTTGAATGTAATGACTATATTGAATTCGTCTATGTGTTTTCTAATTCATATAAGCTAATTTCATATGCTAGGACTATGATTGAACCTATGCATAATTAGTTTGTTTATTTTCTATTAATCTAATTAGTTTTCGATCTTGATCTATTTATTATATTTTGTACTTAATGCTTATAATTGTCTGTTTAACAATTGTTATGATCTATTAATCTGAATGAACTTAGAAAATGGATTTCGGGTTTGGATTAGGGATAGAGTAGCCTCAGCTCAATCTCGAGGAATCAAGGTAAAATAGTAATATACTCACATACTTTAGGTAGCCAATTCAATTAGAACTTAATGAGTTTATCTTAATTGCAATTCCCGTAGGAATATAGGGGATCGGAAAGAGTAGTAGTGTTGGCAATAGGCGTTGTTCACAGATCGTGTGCTTGATAGAATAAGCAAGTCGAAAGGGACATAGAATTAAGGGAGTTGTGGACTTCGTACCCCAACAAGGTGAAGTCAAGCCACTAGCAAATTTTTATGGATATGGTTTCGATGGGAGTCTATAAATAATGGAAAGACAAACAGTAATTGTGATTGATCATATCTTTACCGGCGTGAGTCAGTTTAAGTCGTTTTACACTTATTTTTCTTAATTAAAGTTTCGGGTTCGAGTATTGTGAATGGAAAATAATCAATTCTGGGAGAATTTGCGCGGAATACTATTTGCAAGACGGACTTGATAGGGTAGGAAGAAAGCATTTGACTGTACTATGCTGAATATATATAGATAACACCTGGAATAGTAAGATAATGTCGATGGCCCAGGACATGTCGAGATTAGGCCCCAAGCAGAGCCGCGATGAGAGAGGAGTGATTTTCGATAACTTATACTCACTCCTAATCTTCCTAAAGAACCTTAATATATTTACATTCATTAAAAAAAAAAAAGAAGCACGAACTGCTTTCTATACCGCAAAGGCAGTCCCCATCCGGTCGGCTTGGTCATGTCTCACATCTAAACACGGTAAAAATAACGAGTAGACCTGAGGTTCAGTTCATTCACTACATTGTGCACCAGGAAGAAGAAAGGGTTGTATTGCTAAAAGAGTACTCGATAAGTATGATCGTAGAACCGACAGGTATTACTCTTCGATCTTCTTACCTGCCCAAAATGTGACCATACAAAATCTCCGCAAGGCACCCAAAATTCCATTGCGAGAAAGAATTAAAGCACCACCAGTCCGGACCCGAACATATAATCGGTGCAGCTATTTCTCAGTATAATAAAAGTACATTTTTTGGAGAATGATGGGCCACATCTATTCTTAGAAGCAGCACCGGCAATACAATAGATACAGTACAAGTTTCTGCACATACCTCTACCTCAAATACGTGATGCGCTGGCACCTTACGAGCTCATAGGTCGTCTGGTTTATCAGAATAAGGTAGTTGCAATGAAGATGTAAAGAGATCAGAAAAGTTAAAAAATATTTGGATGTGAGAGTACATGGTTAACTATCGGTGTCCGATATTTCGAGCCCCTTCTGTTGCAACTTGCAATCATATGGTGCACGATATAAGGAAGGATGCCTCTCTTGGTTATAATGAAAGAACTGATATTGAGTTTTCTTTGGCTATACTAGGACTTTAACGTGCTGCTTTAGTTACTTTTCTCTATACCTATTACGTTTATGGACCAGCTGTGATCTATCTTAAAACAGAAAAAAAGAGTGTATTCAGATAAATTTGAAAGACCGTCAAGGGATGAAATTAGATAAGGATGTCTTCAGTCCAACTCGTTGATTCTATATATCTACAAATGAGATCTTCCATTTGTGCATTCTTCATCTTTCAATTATGGCACTAATGGTAGAGGGAGCCCCAATTCCATCTCAATTTAGTATTTAGAAAAATTAATATACGATGGTTCGAAACCCTAAAATACCTTTTCAAAAAAATTTACCCTGATTCTAAGAGGAATGAGAATTTCATCCTAACTACATATATGGACGTGTTATCTTGTCTATGAACCCACCGATACATCGATCCTACTTTACAAGAAATATTCAAATTAATATGAATATTACGTGATAATATACTGACTTATACTAAATTATATGTTACTATATGCATCGGCAACAATCTTCACTTATCCGGATCAATTCCTCAAGTACGTAGAGCAAATGAATTCAAGGTATGGAGCAAGCAAAGCCGGTACGAGCGGCCAAACGTCAAAAATGCTAGTCACTCAAAAACATCATATGCTTCGTTTCTTAGTACGTATAATATGAGAAATGCCCCCCGTGAAACCGTTGCTCTCCTTGAAACTGTTATACATATCACGATATGGGCTTAAAAGCAGAATCCCACCGACAAAAAAATAAAAATAAATAAATAAAAAAGAAGAAGGTTTGACCAATCCAACAAAATGTTGTTGGTCGAACTTTCTTCCAAAAAAAAAGAAGAAAAAGAAAAAAGAAAGTAAAAGAAAAATATCTCTTTCTCCTTATTTATTGGTAATTCTATAAATATCATACCAGCTAATGAACTTGCCATAAACATCCTCAATTGAATCACCGAGAAGGAAAAAGGAAAGATGTTCAAACTAAGTCGTCTAATACTTCTCCCTCTGGTCTCACTCTTTCTCTCCACATCCCGTGGGAGGGCGCAGTCTGAGGACTTAAGCGGGATCATCAGCCGGGATTTGTTCAATCAGATGCTGAAGCACAGGAACGATGCTGTATGTCCTGCGAAGGGCTTCTACACATACGATGCTTTCATTGCCGCAGCCAAGTCATTCTCCAGCTTTGGGACTACCGGTGACATCGCCACCCGGAAGAGGGAGATTGCTGCCTTCCTCGGACAGACTTCTCACGAGACCACAGGTTTCTTAATATGCTATACTTTCTGCTAAGCTTTGCAGCAGTTTGGCATGCTATTTCCCACCCCGCCCTTCGATTATATACATTATGAATATATATTTGAAATTTGATCAAATCGAGTTAACTTAGGCCATTTATATATATGTGTGAAGGCGGGTGGGCAAGAGCACCAAACGGTCCGTACACATGGGGGTACTGCCTCAGGCAAGAGGAAGGCAACCCTGGCGACTACTGCGTAGCCAACCAGCAGTGGCCCTGCTCTCCCGGCAAGAAGTATTATGGCCGTGGTCCAATGCAAATCTCCCAGTAAGTAATAAACCGATACTTGATATGCTGATGGTCAAACTAAAAATCAGTAATCGTGTTTAATATCTTCTTATATATTGATCATATATTGGCTGCAGCAACTACAACTATGGCCCGGCAGGAAAAGCTCTTGGTTACAACCTGCTTAGAAACCCGGACGTGGTGGCAACCGATCCGGTCATCTCATTCAAGACGGCTCTTTGGTTTTGGATGACCCCGCAGTCCCCGAAGCCCTCGTGCCACAGCGTCATCACGGAGCAGTGGACTCCTTCCAACGCAGACTCTGATGCGGGACGGGTCCTGGGCTACGGTGTCATCACCAACATAATCAACGGGGGGATCGAGTGCGGGAAGCCAACTCCGAGCCAGGTGCAGGACCGGATCGGGTTCTACAAGAGATACTGCAACCTGCTACAGGTGGGATATGGGAATCATCTTGACTGTTCTGACCAACTTTCATTTGCTTAGTTAGGCAAACAATCCCACGGCCTTACCCTATAGAGAGTGTTTGAATAAAGGAAACTCCCGCGCCGTATGTGTATGTGCGAAAGTTTGCCTTGTAAATCTTTTGGATAGCCGACAGCATTCCATATGCAAGGTCGATCAATAAAAATGATCAGATTAATTATCCGGGCCACGGTTCATCGGTTTCCATTGAAGTTAATGTTACCTCATTCATATATAATTAATTACTAACTAATAACGGATTGACTGAAAGTAATCTTGGTTATTGAATCAATTAACCATATAAATTATCCGTGCCACCGGTACTATTAGAAGTTCAACCAGCTAAAATCAAACACGAAACATATTAGTTCTGGACAAAGGTGTATGCTGGCTTAATAAAACCACCATTTCTAGTTGGAAAGAGTAGTAGGGGTGGCGATAGTGTTGTTAGCAGAGCATGGACTGATAGAATAAGCAAGTCGAAAAGGACATAGAATTAGGGGAGTTGTGGACTTCGTACGACAACAAAGTCAAGTCAAGCCGCTGGGTAAGCCTTTATGGATATGGGTCCGGTGGGAGTCGCATAAATAACATAAAGTCAAACAATAATTGTGATTGATCATATCTTTACCGACGCGATTCTATTCAAGTAGTTTGACACTTATTTTTCTTAATTAAAATTTCAGTTTCGAGTGTTATAAATGTAGAAAATTCACACTGTTAGAATTTACCTGGAATACTATTTGCAGGCCAGACTCGATAGGGTCAGAAGAAAGCATTTGCCTGGACTGTGCTAAATGATATACAGATAACACCTGGACTAGTGAGATAATCTCAATGGCCCCGGGCGTGTCAAGATTAGGCCCTAAGCAGAACCGCACTAAGAGAAAATGTAAAATTTGTGAATTTTTTGACATTTACCAAAAAACTTTACTTTGACCCTGAGAGAAATGAGAATTTCATCATAAGTAGATGGATGTTTTATCTTTTGTGTGAACACACCGTTACCATCTATCTACTTGACAAGAATTATTCAAATTAATATGAATGTGACGTGATAATGTACTAACTTATACTGAACTATATGTTACTATATGCATCCGCAACAATCTTCACTTATCCGGATCAATTCCTCAAGTATGTAGAGCAAATAAATTCAAAGTATGGAACAAGCAAAGCTGATACCAGCGGCCTAACGTAAAAAGAAAAAAAAAATGCTATTATTATCTAGTCATCGACTCAAACTTCATATGCTTCGTTTCTTAGTACGTAAAATATGAGAAATGCCACCCGTGAAACAGCTGCTCTCCATTAAATGTGCTACATATCAGGATACGGGCATAAAAGTAGAATCCAAGAAGGTCTGACCGATCCAACAAAATGTTGGATTGACAGCAGCTCCCATTATCGTATATAAAAATTCGTAGTTTATTTTTTTTTATGGATAGAAAATGAGGTCTAAACCCAAAACAAATAAAAATTAAGAAAAACAAAGAAAGGTATGGAAATCCAATGATTTACCTTCTAGGTCGATCTTAAATTCATAGTCCATTAATGGGAGCAAAGTGGAGGAGCCGAAGCTGAATTCATCATCGTATTGTATAGTAGTGGTATATGTGGGTATATCTACATATATATATACATGCACGAACCCTTTTTCCTATGGGAACTCTGACGAAGATGGGTTTGAAGCGAACGGCAAAGCAAATGTTCCAGTCGTATTGGAGGGTGATAGTTCATTCATATACGTGGTGCATATACGTATGCCAACCAGCAGTGGCCCTGGCACCTGGCAAGGAGTATCATGACGGAGGTCCATCATTGCAAATAGAGATAAGGAGCAAAGTGGAGGAGCCGAAGTTGAATTCATCATCGTATTATATAGTAGGGGTATATATGGGTATATCTACATATATATACATGCACGAACCCTTTTTCCTATGGGAACTGTGAGGAAGATGTGTTTGAAGCGAACGGCAAAGCCAATGTTCCAGTCGTATTGGAGGGTGATAGTTCCTTCATATACGTGGTGCATATACGTATGCCAATCAGCAGTGGCCCGATACCAATCTCCTATTAAGTAATTAGTCGACACTTCGTATGCTGATGATCAAACTAACAATCAATATCAGCAATAATATTTGATATCTTCTTATATATTGATCATGTATGGCTTGCAGCAACTACAACTATGGCCCGGCAAGAAGAGCTATTGGTTACGATCTGGGGCAATTGATAACTCTATGAAAATAGAGTTATTCTGCACTTGTAACGGGTGTTATTGGAGCTAGTTTATTGAGATTAGGTTAGTTTGAGTAGGTTTTTAGTTAATTTTTCATTCATTTGCATTATTAAAGGGTATAGGAGTTTCTATTAGTTTTTGGTTTGTTTTTAGGTAATTTTCGGAGTTAGTTCAGCAATTGAGCTTTCGCAGTCTCAAAGTTTTCAGAATTTTTGGCCAGGTTAAACTCGAATTTATGGTGCAAATTGCATATGGATGGACAACTTGTCGAATTAGAAGCGTACAGTCAGAAAAAACTGATTCGGACGGCCCCAACAGTGGAAATAAAGGCTGCAGCCTTTCAAATCAGTTCAAATCTACCCAATTTCACTCTCTTCCTGAATTTTACTTGGGTATTAAAGTTCCAAAGTTGAGGAAACTTCTAAAGTGATTCTTGAGATTATTTTTTGGGCATAGAAAGATACATTTTAAATCTTTGGAGATTAGCAATTAAATGTCTAATTAGGAAATTACATGTAAGAGAGATTTTTGGAGTTTGGAAAGGGTTGCTTATAAATGTGAAGAGAAGAGACTGTAGAAAGTGTGGATTACAGAGGAGAGGAAGAAACCATAGATAAGAAATCGATTTAGATTTTGAGGAGTTTTATTAATACTTTTGTTGATCTCTTTTGAATGTAATGACTATATTGAATTCGGCTATGTGTTTTCTAATTCATAGAAGCTAATTTCATATGCTCGGACTATGATTGAACCTACGCGTAATTAGTTTGTTTATTTTCTATTAGTCTAATTAGTTTTCGATCTTGATCTATTTATTCTATTTTGTACATAATGCTTATAATTGTCTGATTAACAATTGTTATGATCTGTTAATCTGAATGAACTTAGAAAATGGATTTCGGGTTTAGATTATGGATAGAGTAGCCTCAGCTCAATCTCGAGGAATCAAGGTAAGGTAGTAATATACTTACATACCTTAGGTAGCCAATTCAATTAGAACTTAATAAGTTTATCTTAATTGCAATTCTCGTAGGAATATAAGGGATTGGAAAGAGTAGTAGTGTTGGCGATAGGCGTTGTTAGTAGATCGAGTGCTTGATAGAATAAGCTAGTCGAAAGGGACATAGAATTAAGGGAGTTGTGCACTTCGTACCCCAACAAAGTCAAGTCAAGCCACTAGGCAAATCTTTATGGATATTGTACGGACCCGAATGTGGACTCTCGTCGGGGCCCGCATGCGCGCTTTTGGATCGCGTGGCTTGGGAGATTTTCCACCTTCCCGTGGAGACGTGTGACGGACACGCGTGAGAGAAGGAGTCGCCACTTATCATTTTACGACCCATAGGTTGAGGGCGGATAAGTTACCCGAGGTCTAGGGGTATGGAACACCTAGTTGTTGTTAAGGCATTGGTCTGTGCGGAACCGGAAAGCCCGTGTTCGGGGGTTTATGTTACGTGCGGGCTTATATCCCGCACGCCCTTTCGGTACTCTAGTTTGCTAGGATTGCATGTTTTATTATTTACCGCGTGAATTAAGTTGCACTCAGCTCGCACGTTTTGACACCGGAGATTCAGTGAACTAAACGATGTCGGTGGAGAAGCCGAGAGAGAAGTAAACTCGTGTGTCGGGGAATTGGTTCACAATCTTGCGTTACAGTTCATCGAACCATGGAGGTTGAATCCCTGCGTGAACCAGAACCGCGAGTTCTGGGGATTACTTTTCTTTGGGCAAGCATTAGACTGATTCGATTAATTCGACTCTCGGACCGTTCGCTTACCGATTGGAATTCTTACAGAATGAATGTACAGAATAAAAGTCCTCACAATACTCTCGAAAACAATAAATACAAATTACAAATGGCCGAATTCCAGTCGACTCGCGTTCTGTTATTATTCCACTCTAACTCACCATGAGTTTAAGGAAACATCGAAAAACTGAAATTTAATGCACGCTCTCACTTAATAGGGCGTTGGACCCTGTGAGTGTTGATTAGGGCGTTGGACCCTGTGACCGATAATTAGGGCGTTGAACCCTAATATCGTTCGGCCTAGGGATCAGGCTCGACCCGCATGACAAACAGGTGCAGAAAGGTAACACACAACATGTTAATAACAGACGAAGTGTTTGTTACTGTCAAATATACGTATCTTAGCAAGTTTATTGATCCAGGGGTGTTTTTGCAAGCAAATGCCTTATGTTAAGCAAAGAATCATGCAAAACATTTTACATTCGGCTTTGTTTTGAGAACTTGACAAAGAGAGTCAAATCTCGTGTGTGTGGATTGCTTTTACAGTGATTCGGTGTTGTGACACTGAATTACCACTGAATTGATCCAAACTTGTATTTTGACTCTAGATTTGGAACCTAGAGTTCCACCTAACCATTTTCTAGCATTTGATTAAGTCGAGTGAAATGATTAGTCATGTAATTGTATTGTCGATACAGAATAGCCTATTAGCACCCTAAACGATGCTAAGATGACGCCAAATCACAAAATGATGTTCTTGCCCTTGATTTGAAAATTTGTTTTCAGAAAAGGGAAACAACACAATACGGATTTGAAAGTATGAGGGTTTTAAAAAGGGCATTAACACTATTTTGTAATTCGTCGATGCGAGTTACAAATTAATGTCTTGTTCGTACAAAGTTGTTTAAATTGAATGAATTAATCGTATGAGCGTCCGGATTAACCCGTTCGTGGAATTAATGCTCAAGGTTATTGCCGAATGCATTAATTGTGAAAACGATTCGTGATTCGATAACCGAGATGGTTTCACAAGGATCGAGGATAATTTGGTCAAATAACCAAAGATACCCTCATAACCGAATGAACCCAAATAAGTCATGGATATTCGAATCCATGCATGTTTTGCTTGAAAGACATTTCATGTGAGGTTCTTGATATAAAGAAACTTGTAAATTGCACGGGATCCGAGAACGGACTTAAAACGGGAGGAGGAAGCCTCATGAAACCCGAATAACTCCATGAGACTCTTTGCCAATTCTCATTGGAAAAAGCCGAGAGGTCTCATGGCCCATATTATGTTCCACAAGGTTTCCACGTCTTGTTTTGAATCATTTTTTGCATGCTCAAACAACAAAAACGATAAATGACACGTTTTGACAAAAGCCAGTATTGCCATGATTTGTTTAACACATTCAAACGTGGAAACATGCACAAACATGTTATTTATAAAAACGATAAAAAAATACCTACTTCATGCACGTAAGAAAACACGAGAACACTCAAGACTCGTGCTTGGATTAGGCTAAGAAGGCCGATCTTAACCCGAGGAAAGCCTCGGTCACCTCTTCTTGAGGCAAACCTGAGAGCTCTTTTGCTTGTTTCGGGTCGGGATGGTCTTCCGAGTGACGATTCAAACGTTTCCCGACATGTTAGCACGTTAATCGAGGATGAACATGCATAGAATAATATGAAAATGCATAAAAATATAAACTTGCATATAGAATATGTCATATACTCCATATCACTCCATAGCCAAGCAAAAATATAAAAAACCCAAACTCCTTTAAGTCGAGAATATTTTACCTAGCCTCGGGATACGAGGAAAGAGTCGGGGAAGTGCTCGAGAGTCGGGTGACTCGGTTGAATGCCTGGAAGGATGCTCGGGTGCAAAAGATGCATGTTCGGGCAAGGAAAGGCACACGGAAGGACGTCAGGTGTGTAGGCAGGGCACGCTGGCGCGCGGCTAGCGGGCGTGCGTGCGGGCGCGTGGCTGTGCGCGGGTACTGTTCACCCGAGAGCACAGTCTTCGCCCAAAATGAAGAAATCAACCTGAAATGATGAGCAAATGACTTCAAACAAAAAATCTACGTTCATAAATGAACTCCTTGGGTTCAAAACATGTGGTCCATGGAGTTTGAGAATTTTTGAACTTAAGTCGAGATGATGAACATCCGCTTCCGGTTAAGAAACTCAAAGCTTTCTTTGGATTTTCTTCGGTTTTTCTCTCTTGGTTTTGAAGTGTTAAAGCTTGCTGGTTTTATCTATGGAGTTGAGAGCTTTTCTTGAGGGAGAAAGCTTGGAGAGAGTGTGCAAGAAGAGAAGTCATTAACTTAATCACTTTTGGCAATTTATAGGCAAATCTAATGACACAATTAGTGAAACAAAGCATCATTAGTGGGCATGCTTAGGGGGGGTTTGATTAAGGAAATATCTAGCCCTATCCTCTTCCATTTGCATTAATGAAGAACAGATCAAACCATTAATGGGCATTGAATAAGAGTTGGAGTGTTGTCTTCAAACTCCTTGGATATTTTGGGCTAAGAGTGGAAGAGGATAAGGCTTGGCAAATTTCGGCCATCCTTAGGCAAACCGTGGGGTCCCACAGTCGAAGAGGAAAAACCGGGAGAAAGCTCGGGTCTCGATTGGTTGCGTATTCGAAGTTCGTGGTTTGAATTGAACGTCGAATTGTCGATATACGCGAGGAAACGGATTTAATGAGTCCGATATTGGCATTTTCCGTGAGAAATTGCCAAATATCTATATGAGGCTCGAAAGCCGGTTTTGCTCATTTTACGCATTTAGAGCGAGGTTACCCACTTCTGACAGCATATCTTGTATTTGCATCCCACGTCGGTCATTTTGAAATAAATTGTAAAATTTCATGGGCACTTGACCCTTAAGCCGGTAATACAAATATGGAGCTGGAGATGTCCTAGGAGGCCGAAACTGGATTTCTCAGATTGCTTTCTGAGTAGCTTGGGCGATCCGGAGATCACTGTGATCTCTGTTTGTTGTGATTGGGCCTCTAAGGACATGAAAAGTGCATCTGAAACCCTTAAAGAACTGCTCCGGGGGTCTAGATGAGTTGTGTGATTCATTCCGACGATTCCACATTGAGCCTTGAGAAGGCTAGCACTGTGTAAGGTAGGCATTCGGCGTTAAGTTTCCCCAAAGAGGACCTCCGGATATAGATTTCCACTGAAAATGGCTTTTTGTGCTGCTCGGAGGTTACTCGGGAAACTGAGATGGGTTTTGCTGTCTGATTTGCCCAATTGCGTTTGTCCGCTGGAGTTTTTGGGGCAATACATGGTCAACTTCATTTGTCGTTATTCCATCAAATCAGTCTCTGATTATGCTCTTCCGAAGAGGGGTATGCCCGTTTTGTCGCTCGGAAGTCATTTAGGGTGTTTGTATGGCTTCCAAAAGGCAATCTGAAGTAGTACTCGTGCTCTGTATGATTGTGGGGGTATGACCGAATCTGATATTTGGAATTAACTTTTCTCCGAGAAATCGGCATTTTTGGACTTCCACTGAAAAGTTGTCTGTATACAGAAAGTTCTTCTTTATAGAGCAGATGATTTGCGAAATGCGTTTGAAGACACTTTTCATCTGTTTGGCATTGATGTGAATTTTTGAAGTCCAATATTGGCTATCTTCCGACGGTCGAGCGAACTATCGGAAAATAGGATTATCCATGTGGTACACTGGATATGTCGGTTTTTGACATTGTTGAGCTCTCTAGTCACTTTGTTGCCTTTTGGTGACCCCCGGAGTCCTTCTGTCATATGCCTATGTTATCTGCTCAATTTTGCCGACTTGAAGATGAATAGTAATCTCTTGCTCTGTCAAGCCGTTTTTTGTATTCTTGCTCAAGTTATAGTCTGGACCATTGTTGATATTGTTGTTTGGAATAGTGAGCCAAAATGGGGTGCTGACAGCTTGCCCCTCTTTGACTGCATGCTTGAGTAGAGGATGCAGGCAAAGACTTCAAAAGTACCCCAATTTGATAGCAATGATCGATATGGAACTTCATATAGCAATCTTCTCCCTTTTGCTTTGGATATGTAGGAATGTTATATCTGATGCAGAAATGTAAAAGTCGAGACGGACCCGAGGGGATGGGCCCCTGACAGAAGTTTAAAGTCAGGACGGACCCGAGGGGACGGACCCCTAACTGAAATTTAAAGTCAGGACGGACCCGAAGGGGACAGACCCCTGAACAGAAATTTAAAGTCAGGACGAACCCGAAGAGGACGGACCCCTGAACAGAAATTTAAAGTCGAGACGGACCCCTGACAGAAATTTAAAGTCGGGACAAACTCAAAGGGGACGGACCCTTGAACAGAAATTTAAAGTCGGGACGGACCCAAGGAGTTTGCAATATGCACGAGGCGCATACCGAATGAATTATATGGTTCAAAGGCGCCTACCCAATGGACTTGCGGGGTGCCGGGCGTTTTGCCCGGCGGGTTGCAAGGTGCGGGGAAATTTATTGTCGGGACGGACCCGAGGGGACGGACCCCTGACAGAAATTTAATGTCGGGACGGACCCGAAGGGGACGGACCCCTGAACATAAATTTAAAGTCGAGACGGACCCGAGGGGACGGACCCCTGATAGAAATTTAAAGTCGGGACGGACCCGAGAGGACGGATCCCTGACAAAAATTTAAAGTCAGGACAGACCCCTGAACATAAATTTAAAGTCGGGACAGACCCGAGGGAACGGACCCTTGAGGGGATGGACCCCTGATAGAAATTTAAAGTCGGGATAGACTCGAAGGGAACGGACTCCTGAACAGAAATTTAAAGTCGGGACGGACCGAAGGGGACGAACCCCTAAACAGAAATTTAAAGTCGGGACGGACCCGAAGGGGACGGACCCCTGAACAGAAATTTAAAGTCGGGACCCACCCGAGGGGACGAACCCCTGACATAAATTTAAAGTCGGGACGGATCCAAAGGGGACGGACCCCTGACAGAAATTTAAAGTCGGGAAAGACCCGAAGGGGACGGACACTTGAACAGAAATTTAAAGTCGGGACGGACCCGATGGGATGGACCCCTAACAGAAATTTAAAGTCGGGACAGACCCGAGGGGACGGACCCTTGACAGAAATTTAAAGTCCGGACGGACCCGAAGGTGTTGCAAGGTGCATTGCATTCCTGAGAAGGTGCACACCAGTTAAAAGTGCATTGCGATAATGTAAAGGTGCAGAAAATAAATGTAAACACTAGGGAGTTGCGTGAGGTGTGGAATGAATCATTGTGATTCTTCCATCGTTGAGCTTGTCCGTGCTGCAATTGATGTTGTGGCATAATGCTTCATTGTTCGCTAACTGATTGTGATGCCATTGAGTGCATGGAGTGCTATCCTGAAGATTTCTCCTCGAATTTTGGCTGTGGTCCTTGGCATAAGGCAGACATGCATTCGTCAAAGAGAGACTCCTTTCAGGATTCACATCCTCGTTCTTGCATATAAAACCATGGGAGCTAACAGTAGTTGTCAGTCCTACTTTACAGCCATAATAAAGATGTGCAAAGAAGTCTGAATAATAATGCTTTGGGGATTTGAACTTGATGACCATTTAAAGGGGTAGTCATATCCCGCTAGATTTGTGACTTGACAAGAAAAGCTTTTTACAGAACAGGCATGACCTGCAGAATTTGCATAAGGGTAAATGGAGGAATCTTTGGGATCCTCCAAATCAAGGATACAAAGATTCGACTGCATGTCGAAACGTGTCTCATGTTCTAAGAGTCAAAGAGAGTTTGCTTGCATCAAAAACTGCCAAACCACTACTTG
Organism: Punica granatum; assembly: GCF_007655135.1. NCBI lineage: Eukaryota > Viridiplantae > Streptophyta > Magnoliopsida > Myrtales > Lythraceae > Punica > Punica granatum. Next base: position 5,847,512 of record NC_045129.1, read on the forward strand.
TTGCTGCTGCACACTGAGTGTAGCTGTCATTTCATGGTCGAGCTGCCAAAGGTCCCCTAATTTTTTCCCAGGTCGTAAGAAGCGTGACGACCTAGTGGGGTGTTTTGTTTGACATTTCCCTCATTTAGAGCTCACCTTTTACTACGATCGCCCGTATTGGGTCCAATTGCACCCCTCGGTTCCTCTAACTTTTGCCTACACCGCCCATTTCGGGTTTTCAGCCAAGCGAGGATTTTGTTTCATGCTCTACTTTTGCCACGGTTCCCCTTTGCGGGATTTTAAACCGTGCATCTCATTCCCTAATTTTTGCCTAAGCCGCCTCAAAGAGGTTTTCAACCTAGCGGGAAATTCATTCTTTTTCTCTCAAGAAAAGTTCAAAGAAAGGGAAAGAGCAGAAGAGGGGAGTACATGAGTTAGCAAAATTAAAAGTGTTGGAGACTGTATATGCAAAGAAAGATAAAATGTAATGTGCATTTGAGAAAAAACCCACAATGAGATGAGAGAAACACCATCACGGATAGTATTTTTTAAGAGCATCAGCATTGACCGGAAGAGCGTTCTTGTTTCCGTCCATATCATTGAGAATAATTGCCCCTCCATCAAAGACTTCGTTAACGATGAAGGGACCGTCGTACTTGTAAGCAAACTTGCCCTTGGAATTTGGGGTGATGTGTAAAACTTTTCACAAGACGAGGTCACTGGGGCTGAACTCGCGAGGACGAACTTTCTTGTTGAATGTTCGGGCCATTCCTTGTTGATAGTATTGACCGTGGCAAAGTGCTGTTAGCCGCTTCTCGTCAATGAGATTAAGTTGTTCGTAGCGTTGATTCGCCCATTCTGCTTCCTTGAGATTGGACTCAGCAAGAACCCTCATGGAGGGAATTTCCAATTCGATTAGAAGAACTGCTTCCATGCCGTAGACCAAAGAATACGGGGTTGCCCCGGTAGATGAACGGATAGAAGTCCGATACACCAAGAGTGCGAACGGGAGCATCTCGTGCCAGTCCTTGTAATTCACCGTCATTTTTTCGATTATTTTCTTTATGTTCTTATTCGCTGCCTCTACCGCACCATTCATTTGTGGACGATATGGAGAGGAATTGTGATGTTGGATTCTGAACTGTGCACAGAGCTCGTCAATGAGCTTATTATTCAAGTTATTGGCATTGTTGGTGATGAGAGTCGAAGGGACCCCGTACCGCGCAATGATGTCGCGTTTGAGAAAGTGAGCCACGGCCTTTGCAGTGACCAACGCAAGGGTGATAGCTTCGATCCACTTAGTAAAGTAATCGATAGCTACCAGTATGAACAAGTGTTCATTGGATGCTTTGAGGTTGACAGGACCGATCACATCCATGCCCCACATTGAAAAGGGCCACGGAGCAGCCATTGGATGCAGCTCGTTGGGTGGTGCTCTGATCTGATTCGCGTAGACTTGACACAAGTGACAGTGCCTGACATGCTTGACGCAGTCAGTCTCCATGGTAGACTAGAAGCACCCGAGTCGCATGAGCTTCTTTGCTGGCATGAGCCCATTCATGTGAGGTCCACAATTTTCCTCATGCACTTCTTCCATGAAGGGTTGTGCCTCGTTCTCATCAACACACCGAAGTAGTGTAGCATCGAGTGAACAGCGGTAGAGAGTCTCACTACTCAGGAAAAAATGTGCTGCAATGTGTCGGAGAGTCCTCCGGTCATGATGATCGGTGAACGCTGGGAATTGACCTATTTGCAGCAAGTGCTTGATGTCTGCGTACCACGGTTTGCCGTCAACTGCATCAATACATCGCAATGGGCAGGGCCTTGAGCAATCTCAAACTCGAGGGGCTCGATGAGATTCTCCTTCGTAATGCTCACCATGGATGCAAGCGTCGCAAGTGCATCTGCGAACTGGTTCTTCATGCGTGGTGTGTACGTAAATGAGATATCCTCGAAGTTCTCTGTCAACTCTTCAAGGTACTCATGATACGACGCGAGCTTCGGATCTTTCGTCTTCCATTGTTTGAGCGTCTGGAAGATTGTGAGCATAGAATCGCCAAACACTTTTAGCTCCTTGACTTTGAGGTCGATCGCCGCCTGCAAGTCGAGGATACAAGCTTCGTATTCGGCTATGTTGTTGGTGCAAGGGAAATCAATCTTCACTGCAACAGGGAAATGGCGCCCCTCAGGGAATATCAGCACTGTACCAATACCAGACCCGGTGGAATTGACTTTGCCGTCAAAGTACATCTTCCATCCTAGAGTCTCTTCCTCATCGCTCACTTGGAGGATCCTTTCGTCTGGAAAATCAGAGTTTATCGGTGTGTCGTCCTCAATCGAAAACTCTGCTAAATGATTTGCAATTGCTTGGCCCTTCCCTGATGTGCGTGATACGTACTCGATGTCGTACTCCGTCAGTTGGCAACGCCATTTTGCTACGTTCCTCATGGAGGATGGACTGCCGAGTAGATATTTCAACGGATCTGCCTTTGATATCAGGCGAACAGTATGGTAGAGAGTGTATTGCCGGAGTCTTTGCATGACCCACACAAGTGCGCAACACATTTTCTCTATCTCAGGTTAGTTAGACTCCCCTTCAGTGAACTTTTTTCTTAAATAATAAATTGCTCGCTCTGCGTGAGAGGAATCGTCCTTTTGCCCTAACATGCATCCGATGGATTGTCGGCATACTGTCAGGTACAAAATGAGAGGACGATCCGGTGAAGGTGGAACCAACACCGGCGGCTGAACTAGGTATGCCTTGACTGTATCAAAAGCTTTCTGATACTCGTCATCCCATTCGACTGCTGCATTTTTGTGAAGCAAACGGAAGATTGGTTGGCACTTGTCTGTTAAATTTGTAATGAAACGCGCGATGTAATTCAGCCGTTCTAGGAAGCTGCTTACTTCGCGCACTGTCGATGGAGGGGGCAATTCCATGATCGCCTTGACCTTGTCGGGGTCAACCTCGATGCCTTTCTCACTGACTACAAACCCTAGCAATTTCCCTGACTTGACGCCGAAGGTGCATTTCGCTGGGTTGAGTCGGAGCTTGTACTTCCTGAGACGATTGTATAGCCGCTTGAGGTTGACCAGATGATCTTCACCTTCTTTGGACTTTACAATCATGCTGTCGACGTAGACCTCTATCTCTTTATGCATCATGTCATGAAAGAGAGTGACCATTGCCCGCTGATAGGTTGCCTCGGCGTTTTTTAGACCGAAAGGCATGACCTTGTAACAGAACATCCCCCACATCGTGATGAACGTCGTTTTGATCTTATCCTCCTCGGCCATCTGAATCTGATTGTATCCTGAGAAACCGTCCATGAAGGAGAATTGTGTGTGGCGTGCTGTATTGTCCACCAATACGTCGATATGGGGCAGCGGGAAGTTGATGCAGACTCTGACTTTCCCGTTCTTCTTTTCCACCGGCACAACGTTCGCTACTCATTCAGAGTAATTGCATACCTCCAAGAATCCCGCATCCACCTGATTGACGACCTCCTCTTTAATGCGGAGAAGAAGATCAGCTCGTTGACGCCGTAAGTGTTGACGTTTGGGCGGAAATCTTTCAGTGTCGAGTGGGAGGAAATGCTTTACGATTGAGGGGTCTAAGCCTGGCATATCAGTATAAGACCAAACAAAGACCTCTTGATACTCTGTCAAAAAATCGATCATTCGGGCTCTCTGTACGGGGTCGAGACTCGTCCCGATCCTTAGGGTGCGCTGTTCTTCTGTAGTGCCTATGTTGATCTCTTCGGTTGGCTTGATTGAAGTGAGTTGATGGTTTTCAAGACGATGCAAACTCTCTTCTATCTCAGGCACGCGACCGTCCTCGTCAAGTCCTTCCCCGAAGTATATGGGTAAGGACTTTTCTGAGGTGTGTTTCGGATGAATTCAAATCGTTGCATTGGTGATTTGGATTCGATTGGAGCCTAGACACGAAAGCGAATTGTTTTAGAAATTAAAGATGCTAAAAGTAAGTGCAAGAGAGAGAGAATTTAGACATAGAAATTCAAAAAGCATGCAGGGATTTTATTAACAAGCCATAACAAAAACCCCTCTTCCGTTATGTAGCTTATGGCGTTGCCGACATACAGGTAGCATTATATATAAAGACCGTCTTACACATCGGCAACTATGGCCGAGTAGAGCGGAACTGAAGTCTGGTTGGTAAGCTCCTCATCCTCCCGTACAAGGCGGATATGAACCCTGGAAGATGTCTCCTCAGTGACGGCATATATGACTCCCATGATTTGTGGTGGTGCGGGAAAAAACTGTGAGAGCGGTGGAACCGGAATGCCCCTGAAGAGCTTTTCGTAATGTGCAGCAAGGCGGTGGAGATGCTTTCCACAACGAGCCTGTACGATCTCATGACAAGAGGGGCGAAAGCCGAGTCCCCTCCTATTGCGGTATTCCTCCATTTCAATTGGTCGGAGGATTCCTTGTGCACGTGCCCCGAGTCCAGTTCTGGGGACGTAGTCGTTCTTCAACAGAACTTTCCCAATCATGCGATCGGTCCGTGATGGATTGACTTATCCGTAATCCCGAATCACGGAAATGGCGTCGAAAGAGTGAAAGGGAAGATTCTGATCTTTTCCAATGCTAATGTAAGGGACTGCTGTCTCCTTATAGACTACGTAATCTTCTTCGCCATTGACAGTGATGAGCTTGCCTTCGACAAAGAACTTCAACTTCTAGTGCAGCGATGAAGGAACAGCGTCGACGGTGTGAATCCATGGTCTCCCGAGCAAGAGGCTAAAAGCATTGGGTATCTCGAGGATCTGAAAGGTGATAGAGAATGAGCAAGGACCCACATCGATCAGGAGGTCGATTTCTCCGTTCACTTCTCTCCTGGAGCCATCAAAGGCTTGAACAGTGGTCTTACTTGCACGGATGCGACTCATATCCACGTTCATCTGTTTCAGCGTGGAGACGGGGCAAACGTTGAGAGCAGAGCCGTTGTCGATCATGACTCGACCAACGACGTGATTGTTGCACTTGCAGACTATGTGCAATGCCCGCAAGTGTCCCTGACCTTCGGATGGAAGCTCATCATCGGCAAAGGAGATCTGATTCGAAAAGATGGAGTTCACAGTCTCCTCGATCCTATCCTGTGCAGTATCTTTTGGGACTTGTGCCGCAGTGAGAATTTTCAACAAAGCATTCCGATGCGGCTCGGAGCTCAAAAGCAATGCAAGTAGCGAGATGTGGGCTGGTGACTGGCCCATTTGCTCCACCACTTTGTACTCGCTTGCTTTGATCACCTTCATGAAAGCTTCAGCTTCCAAATAGGTGACCTTCTTTGTAAGGAGTGGCACGGCTTCTGGAACGGCTGAGAATGCGGTAGCAGGAGCCTTCCCTTTGTCAGCAGGCTCTGGACCCTGTTAAACTCGTCCTGAGCGCGTGACACCCATCGAGCTCATTTCTAGTTCTGCATTGGCAACCTCACCCTCATATGTCCAGGGAACTCGGCTATCCTGGTATGGCTCCTTTGCAAGAACCTCGATAACGAACGGGATGGCAGCAATTGCAACTTCTGTCGGAGCATGGTTGATGACGAACGGAATTGGAGTCTTCTGCGTGTCCTCGTCTTCTCCGATAGCGGCGATGCTAATCATGTTGATAGAAGGTCCTGAACTTGATCCATGATCGGGGAGGGGGTTTGTGCGGACATTCGGTGGCTTCACCTAATTAAAAGAGATCTGCCTTGTGTCAATCATCTCCTGAATTTTATTTCGGAGTGTCTAGCAATTGTCCAGGGTGTGACCAGGAGCACCTTGATGGAATTCACAGTGCAAGTTTTGATTCTGCACTGCGGGGTCAAAGTTGGGACCGAGCGCTTCTGTTTTGATCTTATTGCCAGCGAGAAGATGCCTGAATATGTGGGAGGGACGAGCTGGTAGAGTGGTGTACTGCTTGCGCAGACTCGATGGAGCAGTATTACCCTATTGAGTTCCCAAGGCTAGAGCACGTTGAGCCGACTGAGGAGATCTCGAAGCCTGGGGTCTACCTTGTTGAGCCCGAGCAGGATCGTATTGTTGCGGAGGTTGTGACTGGATAACAGTTGGTGAGGTTGGGAAATAAGCCTGCGATGTTTGGCAGGGCTGGAGATAATGCACGGGATGTGCATATGCCTGAGAAGTCTACAATGCAGGAGTATAGTCCACTAAAATCGGCTGTGAAGCCTGATGTCCGGAGGTTCCAACAATCTATTTCTTCGATGTCTCTCCATCCTTCTTCCTCGATGGGCCTTCAATTTTCCCTAACTTAACACCCATGTCAAGCTTCTTTCCTGCCTTGATTAGATCCGAGAAGGAGGAGGTTTGAGCCAGGAGATGTGAGTAGTATGCACCCTTGAGCGTGGAGTGAAATAGCTGAACTTGTTGTGGCTCAACGATTGGAGGAATGTGCTTTGCCGCTTTTCCCCTCCACTCCATTGCATATACTTCGAAAGCTTGACCCTCTCTCATCTCTGTCATGCTGAGATCAAGAAGAGTAGAGGGTGTCTCCGCACAAAATCGATACTGGTTGAGGAACTTCTGAGACAGATCTGTTCGTGTAGGGATGTCGCCGGCATTCAGAGTCATAAACCAATCTAGCGCCGATCCCATAAGACTGTCTTGGAAAGTCTGAATGACAAATTCATCGTAATCCCAGTATGAGAGCATTTTGCTCTGATAGTGATGGAGATGATGCCGAAGGTCTCTGATCCCGTCGTATCTCTTGAAATCTGGAATTTTGATCTTAGGGGACAGCCGCATGCTCGGGAAGAGATTCTAGTTACAGTCACCGAAATCGAAACTGGAATTGCCTACTTGGAGGGCCCGAATGGTTTCCTTCATTCTCTTTATTCTCCTCTCCTGTTCATTCTCCGCTTCGGGAGGAATGTTTGTCGATAGAGCTAGAGGGGCAACCTGAGTAGGCGTGCCTAGTTCAGTGGAAGGAATGTTTAGAGGCGATGGAGCAGGGTAAGAAAAGCTTATTTGGGGTTGTGGAGCTTGGAAAGGAAATTAGTCTGCAGTGGGAACAGGAGCCTGTGTAATCGTGACCGGAGGAATTGTCGGTGGTGGAACAGTATAGATTGGAGGATGCATTGACACGGTTAGTGGTGGCAGTGTATGCATAGTCGAATCCGCGGATAAGAGAGCCACTGGTGCCAGCAGAACTACTGTTGGAGCAGGTGGTGGCGGTAGAGGATCACTGATCAGATGGACCGTCGGTGCATACGCCATTGCAGAGAATGATGCGTTTTCAACCTCCGAAACAAAGGTTAGAGGGACTGTTGGATTTGGATCGACAATTGGCCTGTGCTCCGGAGGCGGAGTAAAGCTCGATGAAGCCTGATTCTCATTCCTGAGCATAGCCATGAGCTCTGTCATGTTGGTGGCCATGTTGGTCGCCAAGTGGTTCACCATTCCTTCTAGCGCCGTAAAACGTGTGGGATTGACAAGGTTGGACGCCGTCTGTGCTGTTGGTGGACGATGTCCGATAGGGATGCCTGGATGCGCTGTAGATATGTCCGCGGGTATTGGAGGTGATATAACTTGTGTCTGTGGTGTTTGAAAATGTGTCGGCGTTGGCGGAGTATCCTGTTCATGAATGGCGAGTTGTTGATCTTCTGCCATCCTTACTCGTACAAGAGTCGGATATCGATGAGACGCCAGTTGTTAGCACCTGTATGTATAAATATGTAAGTGCGATTGCAGCATGCTGACAAAATTTTAACATGTAAATGACTAGGTGTTATGAAATGCATAGCTTCGAAAACACTAATGTCATTACATCAGTTCGATTTACGTTCCATAATTTATAAAGATAGTCCATTTAAAAGAAAGGAACATAAACATAAAACCGACATCCTACTACGCCCGATAGCTGAGTGAGCGTTGCATAGGTCCGAGTAGGGTAAAAAGACGCCGTAAACTGCTAAACCTAAGGATGGGAGACCTTGCGCTTTTTCGCCCACACTCGGTCCAATGTAACGCTCAAACGCGCTATCTCCCTATCTTGGTTCGCTGTGCGAGTTTAAGCTAGCTCCCTCTGAAGCTCTCTGTGGTCAGTGAGCTCTAAACGTGTATCCAAAAGCTCGCAGCGGAGTCGATCTCGCTCCTCCCTGATGGACTGCAACTCCATGCGCATGGCCCCTTGGATGGAACTCTCTTCGTCTGGAATGTCTACTTGTGGTGCTTGCGAAATTCGTGAATTGCGTAGCTGACGAACAAGTGCAAGTCTGTGCGGATGGAACTGAGCCACATATGCTGCAGTAGCTGAGAAAGCTCGCTCATCATCAGTGGGATGCTCCGGGAAGTAAAGTCCCTGAACGATGCGAGTGTCCCACAAGTGTCGAACTTCCCGAACCCGTATAAAGCTATCTGGAAGTGAAGTTGTCGTGTCTGCCCACATCAAGCGGTATGGAGTGCGATCCACCTCTGTAGGGATATCCTGTAGACCACCGAGTTGTCTGATGACTCGGGCTGGAAAGATACTTGTGCTCCCTAAATGACTGATCAAAGGGAGTTCTGTGACCGAAGGACATCCAATGGTCATGGGACCGCCGGGATTCCAACGTGCAGCCCATAGAAACTGTGCCGGGGTGAGACCTTCCATTAACAGCTTCCAATCGGTGTAATCACGGTCGGAAGGTCGAAAACCTGAAGTAGACGAGCGATGAGTGAACGCTCGTCGGTGATGTAGGAAAAATGATGGGATGAGCAGAACGGCTTAATGTGTGCAAGAAGCCAAATCTACAGTAGATGCGGAGCTCCTCTCATTCTACCACGTCGAACCTCTCGTACATAATCAAGAGACTGAATAGTCTCAACCAAGACGGCTTCCACATAACTATGGCCTCCTACCATTTGGAGGATGACTTGGGCAAACGCCTCGTCTATGAGGTTCGACGAGTGCGGGAACAAAATAGTCCCGAAGATGAGCAAGAGGAACCCGTGACAGGCGTCACGCTGATACAATTCTCCCCTGACATTGAGAGAACGAATATGTATGAAGTCTATGAGCCATGCGGTCCTAACGCTATGCTCCCATCCATACCGAAGTTCATGACAAATTTCTTCGTCGCGAAGATCTAAAAGAACAGCTAGTCTACTCTGTATCGTGGCGAACTAGTTGGGCACCATGATGTCGCAAGTCGGCATGGACCGCTGGATTAGTGCCGCATATTCCTCTACTGTAGGAACTAGCTCTGTCCCCTGAAAGCTGAATACAGCCCGCTGAGTGTCCCAAAAACTGATAGTTGTTCTGAGCAAGGTCTAGTCAATGGGGGAATCAGCAAGTAGTGGTAAGTCTCCTGCGATGAGTCGGAGAAATGAGCGGTCAACAGGGCGGAATGTTCTCCAAAGGCGCATGATGTCCACTGCTAGTGTGACGATGACATCGAGCCTAAGACAGGGATGCGAGCGATCCATCCTTACCTAAATGGAGAGAATGTCGGTTCAATGTTTAAAACCAAACCGATGCAATGTCCTAGGTTGTTTTGAAAACATGTATGCAGTGCAGAAAAGTAAAGTATAACTGTATCTGTTACAATGTACATCGCTCATTGTAGAAAAACAACAAAAGGCCCGCCTAAAAGAAAACTAGGGGCCGACTCAAAGATCGAACTTTGGGTCGGTTGACGACATGAAGGTTTATTTTGGTCCAGCATGACAGTCCTTGTTTATGCATGATTTCAGTGTTCTACTGGGAAAACCACTAACTAGGGATGGGGGATCCCGATTCAAGGGGATCAATTCCTTGAAATCGAGCGAGGATCTTTGGGGGCCGGTTCGGTGGCAGAGCCGACTCGATCCGTTCCCTTACTCGGAACCTCTGACTAACCTAGCTTCCTAGATCGGTGCCCGTGGGATTTCAGGCGTTTGGTACTTAAAATTGCTAGGATGATGCAATGCAAGTGCAGAAAAGTAAATGTGCGTAAAATAAATGTGCGGAAAGCGATAAATAAACATGCAAGCAAAGCAAACGGATCGAGCCTGAACCCACTAAGTATGTCCCCAGTGGAGTCGCCAAGTTGTACGGACCCGAATGTGGACTCTTGTAGGGGCCCGCATGCGCCCTTTTGGATCGCGCAGCTTGGGAGATTGTTTACCTTCCCGTGGGGACGTGTGACGGACACGCGTGAGAGAAGGAGTCACCAGTTATCATTTTACGACCCGTAGGTCGAGGGCGGATAAGTTACCTGTGTGGAACACCTAGTTGTTGTTAAGGCATTGGTCTGTGTGGAACCGGAAAGTCCGTGTTCGGGGGTTCATGTTACGTGCGGGCCTATATCCCGCACGCCCTTTCGGTACTCTAATTTGCTAGGGTTGCATGTTTTATTATTTACCGCGTGAATTAAGTTGCACTCAGCTCACACGTTTTGACACTGGAGATTCGGTGAACTAAACGATGTCGGTAGAGAAGCCGAGAGAGAAGTAAACCCGTGTGTCGGAGAATTGGTTCACAATCTTGCGTTACAGTTCATCGAACCATGGAGGTTGAATCCCTGCATGAACCAGAACCGCGAGTTCTTGGGATTACTTTTCTTTGGGCAAGCATTAGACCGATTCGATTAATTCGACTCTCGGACCGTTCGCTTACCGACTGGAATTCTTACAGAATGAATGTACAGAATAAAAGTCCTTACAATGCTCTCGAAAACAATAAATACAAATTACAAATGGACGAATTCCAATCGACTCGCGTTCGGTTATTATTCCACTCTAACTCACCATGAGTTTAGGGAAACACCAAAAAACTGAAATTCAATGCACGCTCTCACTGAATAGGGCGTTGGACCCTATGAGTGTTGATTTGGGCGTTGGCGTTGGACCCTGTGATTGATGATTAAGGTGTTGAACCCTAATATCATTCGGCCTAGGGATCAAGCTCGACCTGCATGACAAACAGGTGCAGAAAGATAACACGCAACATGTTAATAACAAACAAAGTGTTTGTTACTGTTAAATGTACGTATCTTAGCAAGTTTATTGGCCCAGGGGTGTTTTTGCAAGCAAATGCCATATGTTAAGCAAAGAATCATGCAAAACATTTTACATTCGGCTTTGTTTTGAGAACTTGACAAAGAGAGTCAAATCTCGTGTGTGTGGATTGCTTTTACAGTGATTCGGTGTTGTCACACTGAATTACCACTGAATTGATCTAAACTTGTATTTTGACTTTAGATTTGGAACCTAGAGTTCCACCTAACCATTTTCTAGCATTTGGTTAAGTCGAGTAAAATGATTAGTCAGGTAATTGTATTGTCGATACAGAATACCCGACAAGCACCCTAAACGATTCTAAGATGACACCAAATCACAAAATGATGTTCTTGCCCTTGATTTGAAAATTTGTTTTCAGAAAAGGGAAATAACACAATATGGATTTGAAAGTATGAGGGTTTTGAAAAAGGCATTAACACTGTTTTGTAATTCATCGACGCGAGTTACAAATTAATGTCTTGTTCGTACAAAGTTGTTTAAATTGAATGAATTAATCGTATGAGCGTCCCGATTAACCCGTTCGTGGAATTAATGCTCAAGGTTATTGCCGAATGCATTAATTGTGAAAACGATTCGTGATTCGATAACCGAGATGGTTTCACAAGGATCGAGGATAATTTGGTCAAATAACCAAAGATACCCTCATAACCGAATGAACCCAAATAAGTCATGGATATTCGAATCCATGCATGTTTTGCTTGAAAGACATTTCGTGTGAGGTTCTTGATATAAAGAAACTTGTAAATTGCACGGGATCCGAGAACGGACTTAAAACAGGAGGAGGAAGCCTCATGGAACCCGAATAACTCCATGAGACTCTTGGCCATTTCTCATTGGAAAAAGCCGAGAGGTCTCATGGCCCGTATTAGGTTCCACGAGGTTTCCACGTCTTGTTTTGAATCATTTCTCGCATGCTCAAACAACAAACACGATAAATGACACGTTTTGACAAAAGCCGATATTGCCATGATTTGTTTAACACATTCAAACATGGAAACATGCACAAACATGTTATTTATGGAACCGATAAAACAGTACCGACTTCATGCACGTAAGAAAACACGAGAACACTCGGGAATCGTGCTTGGATCGGGCTAAGAAGGCCGATCTTAACCCGAGGAAAGCAAGCCAAGCCTCGGTCACCTCTTCTTGAGGCAAACCCGAGAGCTCTTTTGCTTGTTTCGGGTCGGGATGGTCTTCCAAGTGACGATCCAAACGTTTCCCGACATGTTAGCACGTTAATCGAGGATGAACATGCATAGCATAATGTGAAAATACATAAAAATATAAACTTGCATATGGAATATGTCATATACTCCATATCACTCCATAGCCATGCAAAAATATAAAAAGCCCTAACTCCTCTAAGTCGAGAATATTTTACCTAGCCTCGGGATACGAGGAAAGAGTCGGGGAAGTATTCGAGAGTCGGGTGACTCGGTTGAACGCTTGGAAGGATGCTCGGGTGCAAAGAATGCACGTTCGGGCAAGGAAAGGCGCGCAGAAGGACGTCAGGCGCGCAGGTAGGGCACGCGGCAGGCGGGCGTCCGCGTAGGTGTGCGCGCTGGCATGCTCGTGGCAGTGCGCGGGTACTGTTCACCCGAGATCATGGTCTTCGCCCGAAATGAAGAAATCAACCTGAAATGATGAGCAAATGACTTTAAACAAAAAATCTAAGTTCATAAATGAACTCTTTGGGTCCAAAACATGTGGTACATGGAGTTTGAGAATTTTTGAACTTAAGTCGAGATGATGAACATCGGCTTCCGGCTTAAGAAACTCAAAGCTTTCTTTGGATTTCCTTCGGTTTTTCTCTCTTGGTTTTGAAGTGTTAAAGTTTGCTGGTTTTATCTATGGAGTTGAGAGCTTTTCTTGAGGGAGAAAGCTTGGAGAGAATGTGCAAGAAGAGAAGTCATTAACTTAATCACTTTTGACAATTTATAGGCAAATCTAATGACACAATTAGTGAAACAAAGCATCATTAGTGGGCATGCTTAGGGGGGGCGGTTTGATTAGGGCAATATCTAGCCCTATCCTCTTCCATTTGCATTAGTGAAGAAGAGATCAAAGCATTAATGGGCATTAATGGGCATTGATGAAGAGTTGGAGTGTTGTCTTCAAACTCCTTGGATATTTTGGGCTAAGAGTGAGCAAGAGTGGAAGAGGATAAGGCTTGGCAAATTTCGGCCATCCTTAGGCAAACCATGGGGTCCCACAACCAAAGAGGAAAAATCGGGAGAAAACTCGGGTCTCGATTGGTCGCGTATTTGAAGTTCGTGGTTTCAATTAAATGTCGAATTGTCGATATACGCGAGGAAACGAATTTAATGAGTCCGAGATTGGCATTTTCCATGAGAAATTGCAAAATATCTGTATGAGGCTCGGAGCCGGTTTTGCTCCTTTTACGCATTTAGAGCGAGTTTACTCACTTCTGACAGCATATCTTGTATTTGCATCCCACGTCGGTCATTTTGACATAAATTGTCAAATTACATGGGCACTTGACCCTTAAGCCGGTAATACAAATATGGAGCCGAAGATGTCCTAGGAGGCCAAAACTGGATTTCTCATATTACTTTCTGAGTTGCTTGGGTGATTCAGAGATCATTGTGATCTCTGTTTGTTGAGATTGGGCCTCTAAGGACATGAAAAGTGCATCTAAGACCCTTAAAACAATGCTCATGGGGTCTAGATGAGTTGTGTGATTCATTCCGACAATTCCACATTGAGCCTTGAGAAGGCTAGCACTGTGTAAGGTAGGCATCCAGCGTCAAGTTTCCCCAAAGAGGACCTCTGGATATAGATTTCCACTAAAAATGGTCTTTTGTGTTCCTCGGAGGTTACTCGGGAAACTGAGAAGGCTTTTGCTGTCTGATTTGCCCAATTGCGTCTGTCCGCTGGAGTTTTTGGAGCAATATAGGGTCAATTCATTTGCCGTTATTCCATCAAATCAGTCTCAGGTTATGCTCTTCCGAAGAGGGATATGCCCGTTTTGTCGCTCGAAAGTCATTCGGGGTGTCTGTATGGCTTCCAAAAGATAATCTGAAGCACTGCTCGTGCTCTATATGATTGTAAGGCATGGCTGAATCTGATATTTGGAATTAACTTTTCTCCGAGAAACTAGCATTTTTGGACTTCCATTGAAAAGTTGTCTGTATACAGAAATCTGTTATGTATAGAGCAGATGATTTGCGAAATGTGTTTGAAGACACTTTTTCATGTGTTTGGCATTGATGTGGATTTTTGAAGTCCAATATTGGCTATCTTCCTACGGTCGAGCGAACTATCGAAAAATATGACTATCCATGTGATACACTGAAAATGCCGGTTTTGGACATTGTTGAGCTCTCAAGTCACTTTGTTGCCTTTTGGTGACCTCTGGAGTCTTTCTGTCATATGCCTATGTTATCTGCTCAATTTTGTCGACATGAGGATGAATAGTGATTTCTTGCTCTGCTGAGCCATTTTCTGTATTCTTGCTCAAGTTATAGTCTGGACCATTGCTGATATCGTTGTATGGAATGGTGAGCCAAAATGGGGTGCTGACAGATATGGTTCCAGTGGGAGTTGTATAAATAACGGAAAGACAAACAGTAATTGTGATTGATCATATCTTTACCGGCGTGAGTCGGTTCAAGTCGTTCCACACTTATTTTCCTTAATTAAAGTTTCGGGTTCGAGTATTGTGAATGGAAAAAAATCAATGCCAGGAGAATTTGCGCGGAATACTATTTGCAAGTAGGACTCAATAGGGTAGGAAGAAAGCATTTGCTTGGACTATGCTGAAAGATATATAGATAACACCTGGAATAGTAAGATAATGTCGATGGCCCAAGGCATGTCGAGATTAGGCCCCAAGCAGAGCCGCAATGAGAGAGGAGTGATTTCCGATAACTTATACTCACTCCTAATCTTCCTAAAGAACCTTCATACATTTACATTCATAAAAAAAAAAAAAAAAAGCACGAACTGCCTTCTAAACCACAAACGCAGTCCCTATCTGGTTGGCTTGGTCATGTCTCACATCTAAACACGGTAAAAATAACGAGTAGACCTGAGGTTCAATTCATTCACTACATTGTGCACCAGGAAGAAGAAAGGGTTGTATTGCTAAAAGAGTACTGAATAAGTATGATCGTAGAACCGACAGCTATTACTCTTCGATCTTCTCACCTGCCCAAAATTGGACCATGCAAAATCTCCTCAAGGCGCCCAAAATTCCATTGCGAGGAAGAATTAAAGCACCACCAGTCTGGACCCGGACATATAATCGGTGTGGCTATTTCTCAGTATAATAAAAGTACATTTTTTGGAGAATGCTGGGCCACATCTATTCTTAGAAACAGCACCGGCAATACAACAGATACAGTACAAGTTTCTGCACATACCTCTTTTGAAAGCGCAAGCTCTTCGGGGGACATGGCTCTAAAATAAACATTTAAAGAGTTGTCAATACAACGACCTCCTATGGGTATGCTGAAACAGGATCCCGGTTGTAAATTAGTCCTGGACGGGATCGCTCTTCTGAACTAAACTTTGGTATAAAAATTTGTTTTGGAATGTGAGTTCTAAATTCAGAGCAGCCTTTCCCCAAATCATGTAAACAAATTCCTAAAGGATCCAAAAAATCAGAAGTGCAGAACCTTTTCACTACCAAGAATCCCCTATATTTGCAAAAATTCCAGGAGAGTCGCCCGAAGTCATGCAAAACACCAGCGTGAGGCTGAGCCCGAGCTTTTTCATGCTTTTGTTGGGGAAACAAGGAATTACCTCAAATACGTGATGCACTGGCGCCTTACGAGCACATAGGTCATTTAATTTATCAGAATAAGGTAGCTACAATGAAGATGTGAAGAGATCAGAAAAGTTAAAAAATACTTGGATGTGAGAGTACATGGTTAACTGTCGGTGTCCGATATTTCGAGCACCTTCTGTTGCAACTTGCAATCCTATGGTGCACGATATAAGGAAGGATGCCTCTCTTGGTTACTCTGAAAGAACTAATATTGAGTTTTCTTTGGCTATACTAGGACTTTTCCGTGCTGCTTTAGTTACTTTTCTCTATACCTATTACGTTTATGGACCAGCTGTGATCTATCTTAAAACAGAAAAAGAGTGTATTCAGATAAATTTGAAAGATCGTCAAGGGATGAAATTAGATAAGGATGTCTTCAGTCCAACTCGTTGATTCTATATATCTACAAATGAAATCTTCCATTTGTGCATTGTTCATCCTTCAATTATGGCACTGATGGTGGACGGAGCCCCAATTCCATCACAATTTAGTATTTAGAACAATTAATAGAAGATGATTCGAAACCCTAAAATACATTTTCAAAAAAATTTACCCTGATCCTAAGAGGAATGAGAATTTAATCCTAGCTAGATATATGGACGTTTTATCTTGTATATGAACCCACCGATACATCGATCCTACTTTACAAGAAATATTCAAATTAATATGAATATGACGTGATAATGTACTGACTTATACTGAATTATATGTTACTATATGCATCGGCAACAATTTTCACTTATCCGGATCAATTCCTCAAGTACGTAGAGCAAATGAATTCAAAGTATGGAGCAAGCAAAGCCGGTTCGAGCGGCCAAACGTCAAAAATGCTATTATTAGCTAGTCACTCAAAAACATCATATGCTTCGTTTCTGAGTACGTATAATATGAGAAATGCCCCCCCCCCCCCCCCCCCCCCCCCCCCCCCCCCCCCCCCCCCCCCCTCCCCGGCGAAACCGTTGCTCTTCTTGAAACTGCTATACATATCAGGATATGGGCTTAAAAGCAGAATCCCACCTACAAAAAAATAAAAATAATTAAATAAATATTTAAAAAAGAAGAAGGTTTGACCAATCCAACAAAATGTTATTGGTCGACTTTAAATAATTAATGGTCGAACTTTCTTCAAGGAAAAAAGAAAGTAAAAGAAAAATTTCTCTCTCTCCTTATTTATTGGTAATTCTATAAATATCATACCAGCTGATGAACTTGCCATAAACATCCCTCAATTGAATCACCAAGAAGGGAAAAGGAAAGATGTTCAAAATAAGTTGTCTAATACTTCTCCCTTTGGTCTCACTCTTTCTCTCCACATCCCATGGGTGGGCGCAGTCCGAGGACATAAGCGGGATCATCAGCCGGGATTTGTTTAATCAGATGCTGAAGCACAGGAACGATGCTGCATGTCCTGCGAAGGGCTTCTACACATACGATGCTTTCATTGCTGCAGCCAAGTCATTCTCCAGCTTTGGGACTACCGGTGACATCGCCACCCGGAAGAGGGAGATTGCTGCCTTCCTCGGACAGACTTCTCACGAGACCACAGGTTTCTTAATATGCTATACTTTCTGCTAAGCTTTGCAGCAGTTTGGCATGCTATTTCCCACCCCGCCCTTCGATTATATACATTATGAATATATAATTGAAATTTTATCAAATCGAGTTAACTTAGGCCATTTATATATATGTGTGAAGGCGGGTGGGCAAGAGCACCAAACGGTCCGTACACATGGGGGTACTGCCTCAGGCAAGAGGAAGGCAACCCTGACGACTATTGCGTAGCCAACCAGCAGTGGCCCTGCTCTCCCGGCAAGAAGTATTATGGCCGTGGTCCGATGCAAATCTCCTAGTAAGTAATAAACCGACACTTGATATGCTGATGGTCAAACTAAAAATCAGTAATAGTATTTAATATCTTCTTATACATTGATCATATATTGGGTGCAGCAACTACAACTATGGCCAGGCAGGAAAAGCTATTGGTTACAACCTGCTCAGAAACCCGGACGTGGTGGCAACCGATCCAGTCATCTCATTCAAGACGGCTCTTTGGTTTTGGATGACCCCGCAGTCCCCGAAGCCCTCCTGCCACAGCGTCATCACGGAGCAGTGGACTCCTTCCAACGCAGACTCCGATGCGGGACGGGTCTTGGGCTACGGTGTCATCACCAACATAATCAACGGGGGGATCGAGTGCGGGAAGCCAACTCCGAGCGAGGTGCAGGACCGGATCGGGTTCTACAAGAGATACTGCGACCTGCTACAGGTGGGATATGGGAATAAACTTGACTGTTCTGACCAACTTTCATTTGCTTAGTTAGGCAAACAATCCCACGGCCTTACCCTATAGAGAGTGTTTGAATAAAGCAAACTCCCGCGCCGTATGTGTATGTGCGAAAGTTTGCCTTGTAAATCTTTTGGATAGCCGACAGCATCCAATATGCAAGGTCGATCAATAAAAATGATCATATTAATTATCCGGGCCATGGTTCATCGGTTTCAATTGAAGTTAATGTTACCTCATTCATATATAATTAATTACTAACTAATAACGGATAGACTGAAAGTAATCTTGATTATTGAATCAATTAACCATATAAATTATCGGTGCCACCAGTACTATTAAAAGTTTAACCAGCTAAAATCAAACACGAAACATATTAGTTTTGGACAAAGGTGTATGCTGGGTTAATAAAACCACCATTTCAAGTTGGAAAGAGTAGTAGGGGTGGTGATAGTGTTGTTAGCAGAGCATGGGCTGATAGTATAAGCAAGTCGAAAAGGACATAGAATTAGGGGAGTTGTGGACTTCGTACGACAACAAAGTCAAGTCAAGCCGCTGGGTAAGCCTTTATGGATATGGGTCCGGTGGTTGTCGCATAAATAACATAAAGTCAAACAATAATTGTGATTGATCATAGCTTTACCGACGCTAGTCCGTTCAAGTAGTTTGACACTTATTTTTCTTAATTAAAATTTCGGTTTCGAGTATTATAAATGTAGAAAATTCACACTGTTAGAATTTACCTGGAATACTATTTGCAAGCCAGACTCGATAGGGTCAGAAGAAAGCATTTGCTTGGACTATGCTAAATGATATACATATAACACCTGGACTAGTGAGATAATCTCGATGGCCCCGGGCGTGTCAAGATTAGGCCCTAAGCAGAACCGCGCTGAGAGAAAATGTAAAATTTGTGAATTTTTTGACATTTACCAAAAAAATTTACTTTGACCCTGAGAGGAATGAGAATTTCATTCTAGCTAGATGGATGTTTTATCTTTTGTGTGAACACACCGTTACCATCTATCTACTTTACAAGAATTATTCAAATTAATATGAATGTGACATGATAATGTACTAACTTATACTGAACTATATGTTACTATATGCATCGGCAACAATTTTCACTTATCCGGATCAATTCCTCAAGTATGTAGAGCAAATAAATTCAAAGTATGGAGCAAGCAAAGCCGATAAGAGCAGCCTAACGTAAAAAGAAAAGAAATGCTATTATTATCTAGTCATCGACTCAAACTTCATATGCTTCGTTTCTTAGTACGTCAAATATGAGAAATGCCACCCGTGAAACAGCCGCTCTCCTTTAAATGTGCTACATATCAGGATACGAGCATAAAAGCAGAATCCAAGAAGGTCTGACCGATCCAACAAAATGTTGGATTGACAACAGCTCCCATGATCGTATATAAAAATTCGTAGTCTATTTTTTTTCGGTGGATAGAAAATGAGGTCTAAACCCAAAACAAATAAAAATTAACAAAACCAAAGAAAGGTATGGAAATCCAATGATTTAGCTTCTAGGTCGATCTTAAATTCATAGTCCATTAATGGGAGAAAATATAGATAAGGAGCAAAGTGGAGGAGCCGAAGTTGAATTCATCATCGTATTATATAGTAGTGGTATATGTGGGTATATCTACATATATATATATATATATATACATGCACGAACCCTTTTTCCAATAGGAACTCTGAGGAAAATGTGTTTGAAGCGAACGGAAAAGCAAATGTTCCAGTCGTATTGGAGGGTGATAGTTCATTCATATACGTGGTGCATATACGTATGCCAACCAGCAGTGGCCATGGCATCTGGCAAGGAGTATCATGACCGAGGTCCATCATTGCAAATAGAGATAAGGAGCAAAGTGGAGGAGCCGAAGTTGAATTCATCATCGTATTATATAGTAGGGGTATATATGGGTATATCTACATATATATACATGCACGAACCCTTTTTCCTATAGGAACTCTGAGGAAGATGTGTTTGAAGCGAACGGCAAAGCAAATGTTCCAGTCGTATTGGAGGGTGATAGTTCATTCATATACGTGGTGCATATACGCATGCCAACCAGCAGTGGCCATGGCATCTGGCAAGGAGTATCGTGACCGAGGTCCATCATTGCAAATAGAGATAAGGAGCAAAGTGGAGGAGCCGAAGTTGAATTCATCATCGTATTATATAGTAGGGGTATATATGGGTATATCTACATATATATACATGCACGAACCCTTTTTCCTATAGGAACTCTGAGGAAGATGTGTTTGAAGCGAACGGCAAAGCAAATGTTCCAGCCGTATTGGAGGGTGATAGTTCATTCATATACGTGGTGCATATACGTATGCCAACCATTAGTGGCCCTGGCACCTGGCAAGGAGTATCATGACGGAGGTCCATCATTGCAAATAGAGATAAGGAGCAAAGTGGAGGAGCCGAAGTTGAATTCAGCATCGTATTATATAGTAGGGGTATATATGGGTATATCTACATATATATATATATATATATATATATATGCACGAACCCTTTTTCCTATGGGAACTCTGAGGAAGATGTGTTTAAGGCGAACGGCAAAGCAAATGTTCCAGTCGTATTGGAGGGTGATAGTTCACTCATATACGCGGTGCTTATATGTATGCCAACCAGCAGTGGCCCTGGCACCTGGCAAGGAGTATCATGACCGAGGTCCGATACAAATCTCCTATTAAGTAATTAATCGACACTTCGTATGCCGATGATCAAACTAACAATCAATATCAGCAATAATATTTAATATCTTCTTATATATTGATCATGTATGGCTTGCAGCAATTACAACTATGTCCCGGCAAGAAGAGCTATTGGTTACGATCTGGGGGCAATCGATAACTCTATGAAAATAGAGTTATTCTGCACTTTTAATGGGTGTTATTGGAGCTAGTTTATTGAGATTAGGTTAGTTTGAGTAGGTTTTTAGTTAATTTTTCATTCATTTGCATTATTAAAGGGTAAAGGAGTTTCCATTAGTTTTTGGTTTGTTTTTAGGTAATTTTCGGAGTTAGTTCAGCAATTGAGCTTTCGCAGTCTCAAAGTTTTCGGAGTTTTTGGCCAGGTTAAACTCGAATTTATGGTGCAAATTGCATATGGATGGACAGTTTGTCGAGTTAGAAGCGCACAGTCAGAAAAAACTGATTCGGACGGTCCCAACAGTGGAAGTAAAGGCTGCAGCCTTTCAAATCAGTTCAAATCTACCCAATTTCACTCTCTTCCTGAATTTTACATGGGTATTAAAGTTCCAAAGTTGAGGAAACTTCTAAAGTGATTCTTGAGATTATTTTTTGGGCATGGAAAGATACATTTTAAATCTTTGGAGATTAGCAATGGAATGTCTAATTAGGAAATTACATGTAAGAGAGATTTTTGGAGTTTTGAAAGGGTTGCTTATAAATGTGAAGAGAAGAGACTGTAGAAAGTGTGGATTACAGAGGAGAGGAAGAAACCATAGATAAGAAATCGATTTAGATTTTGAGGAGTTTTATTAATACTTTTGTTGATATCTTTTGAATGTAATGACTATATCGAATTCGTCTATGTGTTTTCTAATTCATATAAGCTAATTTCATATGCTAGGACTATGATTGAACCTATGCGTAATTAGTTTGTTTATTTTCTATTAATCTAATTAGTTTTCGATCTTGATCTATTTATTCTATTTTGTACATAATGCTTTTAATTGTCTGATTAATAATTGTTATGATCTGTTAATCTGAATGAACTTAGAAAATGGATTTCGGGTTTAGATTAGGTATAGGGTAGTCTCAGCTCAATCTTGAGGAATCAAGGTAAGGTGTTGGCGATAGGCGTTGTTAGCAGATCGAGTGCTTGATAGAATAAGCTAGTCGAAAGGGACATAGAATTAAGGGAGTTGTGCACTTCGTACCCCAACAAAGTCAAGTCAAGCCACTGGGCAAATCTTTATGGATATGGTTCCGGTGGGAGTCGTATAAATAACGGAAAGACAAACAGTAGTTGTGATTGATCATATCTTTACCGGCATGAGTCGGTTCAAGTCGTTTAACACTTATTTTCCTTAATTAAAGTTTCGGGTTCGAGTATTGTAAATGGAAAAAAATCAATGCTAGGAGAATTTGCGTGGAATACTATTTGCAAGCCGGACTCGATAGGTTTGGAAGAAAGCATTTGCCTGGACTATGTTGAATGATATATAGATAACACCTCGAATAGTAAGATAATGTCGATGGCACAGGGCATGTCGAGATTAGGCCCTAAGCAGATCGGCGATGAGAGAGGAGTGATTTCCGATAACTTATACTCATTCCTAATCTTTCTAAAGCACCTTCATACATTTACATTCATAAAAAAAATAAAAAATAAAAAAAAAGCACGAACTGCCTTCCAAACCACAAAGGCAGTCCCTATCTAGTTGGCTTGGTCATGTCTCACATCTAAACACGGTAAAAATAACGAGTAGACCTGAGGTTCAGTTTATTCACTACATTGTGCACTAGGAAGAAGAAAGGGTTGTATTGCTAAAAGAGTACTTGATAAGTATGATCGTAGAATCGACCGGTATTACTCTTCGATCTTCTCACTTGCCCAAAATTGGACCATCCAAAATCTCCGCAAGGCGCCCAAAATTTCATTGCGAGGAAGAATTAAGCACCACCAGTCCGGACCTGAACATATAATCGATGCAGCTATTTCTCAGTATAATAAAAGTACATTTTTTGGAGAATGATGGGCCACATCTATTCTTAGAAGCAGCACTGGCAATACAACAGATATAGTACAAGTTTCTGCACATACCTCCCCTGAAAGCGGAGGCCCTTCAGGGGACATGGCTGTAAAATAAACATTTAAAGAGTTGTCAATACAACGAGGATCCTGGTTGTAAATCAGTCCTGGACGGGATCGCTCTTCTGAACTGAGCTTTGGTATGAAAATTTGTTTTGGAATGCGAGTTCTAAATTTAGAGTAGCCTTTCCCCAAATCATGTAAACAAATTCCTGAAGGATCCAAAAAATCAGAAGTGCAGAGCCTTTTCTCTACCAAGAATCCTCCTATATTTGCAAAAATTCCAGGAGAGTTGCCTGGAGTCACGCAAAACACCAGAGTGAGGCTGAGCTCGAGCTTTTCCATGCTTTTGTTCGGGAAACAAGGAATTACCTCAAATACGTAATGTGCTGGCGCCTTACAAGCTCATAAGTCGTCTGATTTGTCAGAATAAGGTAGCTGCAATGAAGATGTGAAGAGATCAAAAAAGTTAAAATACATGCATGTGAGAGTACATGATTAACTGTCGGTGTCCGATATTTCGAGCCCCTTCTGTTGCAACTTGCAATCCTATGGTGCACAATATAAGGAGGGATGCCTCTCTTGGTTACAATGAAACAACTGATATTGAGTTTTCTTTGGCTATACTAGGACTTTTCTGTGCCGCTTTAGTTACTTTTCTCTATACCTATTACGTTTATGGACCAACTGTGATCTATCTTAAAACCGAAAAAAGAGTGTATTCAGATAAATTAGAAAGACCGTCGAGGGATGAAATTGGATAAGGATGTCTTAAGTCCAGCTCGTTGATTCTATATATATCTACAAATGAAATCTTCCATTTGTGCATTGTTCATCCTTCAATTATAGCACGGATGGTGGACGGACCCCCAATTCCATCACAATTTAGTATTTAGAACATTTAATATAAGATGGTTCGAAACCCTAAAATACTTTTTCAAAAAAATTTACCCTGATCCTAAGAGGAATGAGAATTTCATCCTAGCTAGTTATATGGACGTTTTATCTTGTGTATGAACCCACCGATACATTGATCCTACTTTACAAAAATATTCAAATTAATATGAATATGATGTGATAATGTTCTAACTTATACTGAATTATATGTTACTGTATGCATCGGCAACAATCTTCACTTATCCGGATCAATTCCTCAAGTACGTAGAGCAAATGAATTCAAAGTATGGAGCAAGCAAATCCGATACAAGCGGCCAAATGTCAAAAATGCTATTATTAGCTAGTCACTCAAAAACATCATATCAGGATATGGGCTTAAAAGCATAATCCCACCGACAAAAAAATAATAAATAAACAATTAAAAAAGAAGAAGGTTTGACCAATCCAACAAAATGTTGTTGGTCGAACTTTAAATAATTAATGGTCGAACTTTCTTCTAGCAAAAAAGAAAGTAAAAGAAAAATATCTCTTTCTCCTTATTTATTGGTAATTCTATAAATATCATACCCGCTAATGAACTTGCCATAAACATCCCTCAATTGAATCACCGAGAAGGGAAAAGGAAAGATGCTGAAACTATGTTGTCTAATACTTCTCCCTCTGGTCTCACTCTCTGTCTCCGCATCCCGTGGGAGGGTGCAGTCCGAGGACATAAGCGAGATCATCAGCCGGGATTTGTTCAATGAGATGCTGAAGCACAGGAACGATGCTGCATGTCCTGCGAAGGGCTTCTACACATACGATGCTTTCATTGCCGCAACCAAGTCATTCTGCAGCTTTGGGACTACCGGTGACATCGACACCCGGAAGAGGGAGATTGCTGCCTTCCTAGGACAGACTTCTCACGAGACCACAGGTTTCTTAATATGCTATACTTTCTGCTAAGCTTTGCAGCAGTTTGGCATGCTACTTCCCGCCCCGCCCTTCGATTATATACATTATGAATATATATTTCTAATTTGATCAAATCGAGTTAACTTAGGCCATTTAAATATATGTGTGAAGGCGGGAGGGAAAGAGCACGAGACGGTCCGTACACATGGGGATACTGCTTCAGCCAAGACAAAGGCCACTCTAAAGACTATTGCGTAGCCAACCAGCAGTGGCCCTGCTCTCCCGGCAAGAAGTATTATGGCCGTGGTCCAATACAAATCACCTAGTAAGTAATAAACCGACACTTGATATGCTGATGATCAAACTAAAAATCAGTAATAGTATTTAATATCTTCATATATATTGATCATATATTGGCTGCAGCAACTACAACTATGGCCCGGCAGGAAGAGCTATTGGTTACAACCTGCTTCAAAACCCGGACGCGGTGGCAACCGATCCGGTCATCTCATTCAAGACGGCTCTTTGGTTTTGGATGACCCCGCAGTCCCCGAAGCCCTCCTGCCACAGCGTCATCACGGAGCAGTGGACTCCTTCCAACGCAGACTCCGATGCGGGACGGGAACTAGGCTACGGTGTCATCACCAACATAATCAACGGGGGGATCGAGTGCGGGAAGCCAACTCCGAGCCAGGTGCAGGACCGGATCGGGTTCTACAAGAGATACTGCGACCTGCTACAAGTGGAATATGGGAATGGTCTTGACTGTTCTAACCAACTTCCATTTGCTTAGTTAGGCAAACAATCCCACGGCCTTACCCTATAGATAGTGTTTGAATAAAGGAAACTCCCGCGCCGTAAGTGTACGTGCAAAAGTTTGCCTTGTAAATCTTTTGGATAGCCGACAACATCCCATATGCAAGGTCGATCAATAAAAATGATCAGATTAATTATCCGGGCCACAGTTCATCGGTTTCCATTGAAGTTAATGTTTACCTCATTCATATATAATTAATTACTAACTAATAACGGATTGACTGAAAGTAATCTTGGTTATTGAATCAATTAACCATATAAATTATCGGTGCCACCGATACTATTAGAAGTTCAACCAGCTAAAATCAAACACGAAACATATTAGTTCTAGACAAAGGTGTATGCTGGGTTAATAAAACCACCATTTCAAGTTGGAAAGAGTAGTAAGGGTGGCGATAGTGTTGTTAGAAGAGCATGGGCTGATAGAATAAGCAAGTCAAAAAGGACATAGAATTAGGGGAGTTGTGGACTTCGTACGACAACAAAGTCAAGTCAAGCCGCTGGGTAAGCTTTTATGGATATGTGACGCAACGTACAACGCGAGTAACCGTCACAGACCCGTTGATTGGCGCACGAATACCGAAACTACGACCTTCTATACATGTTGATTCTACGAATACTAGGAAATAGGCATCAAACTCGAATCGATCCGAGATTGGACAAAGCACGAAAGTTCTGAATTTTATTGATAATCCAAAAGATGACTCCTTTTGCCCTAGGGCTTACAACGTTTAAATAGAGAAAACGACAATAAATCGAAAGAAACAAAATATCCTTAGAAATTAACTATCTCCTAAAATATCGAAATATTCTTAAAGATAAATTAACAAAATATCCTTAAAGATAAACTATCTCTTAAAATATCGAAATATTCTTAATTATAAATTATTTCCTAAAATAGCAAAAAACGCCATAATTAACATAAATTGCCCGTTTGAGGCCCTAAACGATGGAATTTAACCTAAATCTCGTCTTTTCACGGCCATAGGCCTTGAGTTTTGCTCCTGAGGCTGTTTCCTTCGAAATAGGATCGTCAGAATCTATTTTTCTCCAAGTACCGACTTGTCAGGTCTTCTGCCGCATCATTCTCTCCTGGGTGGAGAGAATTCGCCCTCGAATTCGCCCTAGGAGTCCAAAGATAAAATTATCCACACAAACATACACATCTTCCATACTTGACCGGAAACCGATGTTAGCATAATCTGAGTACTTTCCAGTACTCTCAATGTCGAGAGCACATACAGTATTACCAATCTCGAACTTTTCACCATAATCCGAAAATTTTCCAGCTGTTAAGAATTTTCCTGTGCTCCCGAAACCAAAGCTGTGTTGGGTTTCTTCGAGGTTCTCTACAGGTTCCTCCACTCTAGAGATACCAATCGAGCAAAGATGCTGATCTTCGGGAGGAGTGTCAGACATGTCAACTGGCTGCACTAAAACAATCTTGCAACCTAAACAATACCTTCCTCCAGTGATTCCGACTGTCACACAGGCCGCAGACCAGCAGTAAGCAAAAGCGCCCTCATGGAAGCTTGATCCTTGAAGACCACTATCATCGATGTTGAAATCTGTCACATTCTCCTCCTCCTCATCGAACTTGGGCTCTCCATTACCCCCCGCTATAAAAAATGCGTCATCGGACGGATCCTCTTCGAAAAACAAAGTCGCATCCCCAGTAAAATTGGAATCATACTCGATATCTTCCAAGTCTGCAGTCGGATTAGGGTTTTCTCAATTCTGGTTCTCCATAAGTGTAGTGTACGGACCCAAATGTGGACTCTTGTCGGGGCCCGCATTGCGCGCTTTTGGATCGTGCGGCTTGGGAGTGTCCACCTTCCCATGGGGACGCGTGATGGACACGCGTGAGAGAAGGAGTCACCACTTATCATTTTACAACCCGTAGGTCGAGGGGGGATAAGTTACCCGGGTCTAGAGGTATGGAACACCTAGTTTGTCGTTAAGGCATTGATCTGTGCGGAATCGGAAAGTCCATGTTCGGGGGTTCATGTTACGTGCGGGCCTATATCCCGCACGCCCTTTCGGTACTCTGGTTTGCTAGGCTTGCATGTTTTATTATTTACCGCTTGAATTAAGTTGCGCTCGGCTCGCACGTTTTGACTCCGGAGATTCGGTGAACCAAACGATGTCAGTTGAGAAGCCGAGAGAGAAGTAAACCTGTATGTCGGGGAGTTGGTTCACAATCTTGCGTTACACTTCATCGAAACATGGAGGTTGAATCCCTGCGTGAACCAGAACCGCGAATTCTTGGATTTACCTTCCTTTGGGCAAGCATTAAACCGATTCGATTAATTCAACTCTCGGACCGTTCGCTTACCGACTAGAATTCTTACAGAATGATTGTACAAAATAAAAGTCCTTACAATGCTCTCGAAAACAATAAATACAAATTACAATTGGTCGAATTCCAATCGACTCGCGTTCGGTTATTATTCCACTCTAACTCACCATGAGTTTAGGGAAAAGACCGAAGAACTGAAATTCAATGCACTCTCTCACTGAATAGGGTGTTGGACCCTATGATTGTTGATTAGGGCGTTGGACCCTACGATCGATGATTAGGGCGTTGAACCCTAATATCATTCGGCCTAGGGATCAGGCTCGACCTGCATAGCAAACAAGTGCGAAAATATAACAATCAACAGGTAAATAACAGATAATGTGTTTGTATTCACCGAATGTACGTGGATTAACAAGTTTATTAATCCAAGTGTGTTTTTGCAAGCAAATGCCATATGCTAAGCAAACAACGCGTGCCAATGTTTTAGCATTCGGCTTTGGTTTGAGAACCTGACATATCGGGTGTCCGTAGTCAAGTTTCGTGTGTGTGGATTGTTTTTATAGTGATTCGGTGTTGTGACACTGAATTACCACTGAATTAACCCAATTCGTGTTTTGACTCTAGATTTGGAACCTAAAGTTCCACCTAACCATTTTCTAGCATTTGGTTAAGTCGAATGAAATGATTAATCAGGTAATTGTAATTTTGATACAGAATACCCAACTGACATCTTAAACGATACTAAGATGACGCTAAATCACAAAATGATGTTCTTGCCCTTGATTTGAAAATTTGTTTTTCAGAAAAGGAGAACAACACAATACGGATTTGAAAGTATGAGGGTTTTGAAAATGGCATTAACACCGTTTTGTAATTCGTCGACACGAGTTACAAATTAATGTCCAATTCATGCAAAGTTGTTTAAATTGAATGAATTAACCATGTGAACGTCCCGATTAACCCGTTCGTGGAATTAATGCTTAAGGTTATGCCGAATGCATTAATTATGAAAACTATTCGTGACTCGGCAACCAAGACGATTCCATAAGAATCGAGGATAATTTGGTCCAATGACCGAAACTACCCTCGTAACCGAATAGACCCGAATGAGTCATCGATACTCGAATCCATGCATGCTTTGTTTTGAAAAGACATTTTCATGCGATATTGCGACGATAATGTAAATTGCAAATTACACGAAAGCCGAGAACGGACTCAAAACAGGAAGAGGAAACCTCATGCAACCCCGATTGAGTCTAAGAGGCTCTCGGTTACTTCTCCTTGGAGATAGCCGAGAGGTCCCATGGCCCGAATGGGGTTCCACGAGGCTTTCCGGTCTCGTTTCGAATCATTCTCGCATGCTTAAACGACAAACATGATAAATGACACGATTAAACGAAAGTCGGTATTGCCATGATTTGAATAACGCATTCGAATATGCAAACATGCACAAACAAGGTATTTAGGAATCGATAAAACAATACCAACTTCATGCATGTAAGAAAACACGAGAAAACTCGAGCATCGAACTTGGATCGAGCTAAGAAGGCCGTTCTTAACCCGAGGAAAGCAAGCCAAGTCTCGGTTACCTCTTCTTGAGGCAAACCCAAGAGCTCTTTTGCTTATTTCGGGTCGGAAGGTCTTCCGAGGGTCGATCCAAACGTTTCCCGACATGCTAACATGTTATATGATGACGAGCATGCATAATATAACATGAAAGTGTATAAAAATTAAGTTTTGCAAATTAAACATGCATAAAACGCCATATTACGCCATAGCCATGCAAATAATGTAAAAAGTTCTAACTTCTCAAAGTCGAGAATGTTTTACCTAGCCTCGGGATGCGAGGAAAGAGTCGGGGAAGTATTCGAGAGTTAGGTGACTCGGTTGAACACTTGGAAGGGTGCTCGGGTGCAAAGGATGCACGTTCGACAAGGATAGGCGAGCAGGAAGACATCAGGCGAGCAAGCGCGTGGGCAGGCGCGCGACTGGGCTCGCGAGGCGGGCGGCGAGTGCACGGCGGGTCCAAAACATGTGGTCCATGGAATTTGAGAATTTTTTAACTTAAGTCGGGATGATAAACATCGGCTTCCGACTTAAGAACTCAAAGCTTTCTTCGAGTTTTCTTCGGTTTTTCTCTCTTGGTTTTGAAGTGTTGAAACTTGCTGGTTTTGACTATGGAGTTGAGAGCTTTTCTTGAGGGAGAAAGCTTGGAGAGAGTGTGCAAGAAGGAAAGTGATTAACTTAATGACAAATATGCAATATATAAGCAAAGCTAATGACACAATTAGCAAAAGCGAGTGCTCTTAACCCCCATGTTTAGCAAATTTCGGCCACTTAATGAGGATGAGGATGAATGTGAGCCAAATATCCTTCATATGGAAGAGCCAAGAGCGTTGATGAGCATTGATGAAGGCTTGAGTGTTGTCTTCAAACTCCTTGGATATTTTCATGCAAGAGTGCAAGTTGGCTTCTTGCATTGAAGAAGAAGAAGAAGCTTCTAGAGCAAAGGGTGACTCATCTTGGGCAGCCCGTGGGTCCCACGACCGAAGAGGAGAAACCGGGAAAAAGCTCGGGTCTCGATTGATCGTGCATTCGAAGCTCGTGGTTCGAACTGAATGTTGAATTATTGATATACGCGAGGAAACGGATTTAATGAGTCCGAGATTAGCATTTTTCATGAGAAATTGCCAAATGTTTGTATGAGGCTCGGAAGCCGATTTTGCTCCTTTTATGGAGGTTACCCACTTCTGACAGCATATTTTGTATCTGCATCCCACATCGGTCATTTTGACATAAATTGTCAAATTACGTGGGCACTTGACCCTTAAGCCGGTAAATGCAAATATGGAGCTAGAGATGTCCTAGGAGGCCGAAACTGGATTTCTCAAATTGCTTTCTGAGTTTCTTGGGCAATCCGGAGATTACCGTGATCTCTGTTTGCCGAGATTGGGCCTCTAAGGATATGAAAAGTGCATCTTAGATCCTTAAAGCACCGCTCAGGGGGTCTAGATGAGTTGTTTGATTTATTCCGACGATTCCACATTGAGCCTTGAGAAGGCTAGCACTGTGTAAGGTAGGCATCCGGCATCAACTTTCTCCAAAGAGGACCTCTGGATATGGATGTCCACTGAAAATGGCCTTTTGTGATCCTGGGAGGTTACTCGGGAAACCGAGAAGGGTTTTGCTGTCTGTTTTGCCCAATCGCGAATGTCCGCTGGAGTTTTCAGGGAAATGTAGTATGAACTTCATTTTCCGTAATTCCGTTAGACCAGTCTCCGGTTATGCTCTTCCAAAGAGGGGTATGCCCGTTTTGTCGCTCGGAAGTCATTCGGGGTGTATGTATGGCTTTCAAAAGACAATATGAAGCACTCCTCGTGCTCTGTATGATTGTGGGGCATGGCCGCATTTGATATTTGGAATTAACTTTTCTCCATGAAACCGACATTTTTGGACTTCCACTGAAAAGTTGTTTATATACAGAAAGTTGTTTTGTATAGAGCAGATGATATGCGAAATGCGTTTGAAGACACTTTTCATCTGTTTGGCGTTGATGTGGATTTTTGAAGTCCAATATTGGTTATCTTCCGACGATCAAGCGAACTATCGGAAAATAGGATTGTCCATGTAGTACACTGAAAATGCCGGTTTCGGACATTGTTGAGCTCTCTAGTCACTCTGTTACCCTTTGGTGACCCCTGGAGTCCTTCTGTCACATGTGGATGTCTTCTGCCCAATTTTGCCGACATGAGGATGAATAGTGATTTCTTGCTCTGCCGAGCCATTTTCTGTATCCCTGC
This sequence comes from Punica granatum, assembly GCF_007655135.1. Classification (NCBI taxonomy): domain Eukaryota; kingdom Viridiplantae; phylum Streptophyta; class Magnoliopsida; order Myrtales; family Lythraceae; genus Punica; species Punica granatum. The sequence goes on from NC_045129.1 coordinate 5,879,089, forward strand.
TCAAGTCATAGTCTGGACCATTGCTGATATCGTTGTTTGGAATGGTAAGCCAAAATGGGCTGCTGACATGCAGTGATCTGCTGTGTTAGCTGCTTCATCATACAATCCATCCTCTGCTCCAGATGTCGCAAATTGTAACCGTCATGAACATCTTCCACACGATCCCTCCTCTTGGGCGGCATCGTTGATCCAAGATCAACCATAGGCTCTAATACCAACTGACGCAACGTACAACGCGAGTAACCGTCACAAACCCGTTAATTCGCACACGAATACCGGAACTACGACCTTCTATACCTGTTGATTCTACGAATACCAGGAAATAGGCATCAAACTCGAATCGATCCGAGATTGGACAAAGCACGAAAGCTCTGAATTTTATTGATAATCCAAAAGATGACTCCTTTTGCCCTATGGCTTACAACGTTTAAATAGAGAAAACGAGAACAAATCGAAACAAACAAAATATCCTTAAAAATAAACTATCTCCTAAAATATCGAAATATTTTTAAAGATAAACTAACAAAATATCCTCAAAGATAAATTATCTCCTAAAATATCGAAATATTCTTAAAGATAAAATATTTCCTAAAATAGCAAAAAACGCCATAATTAACATAAATTGCCCGTTTGAGGCCCTAAACGATGAAATTCGGCCTAAATCTCGTCTTTTCATGGCCAAAGGCTTGAATTTTGCTCCTGAGGCTAATTCCTTCGAAATAGGGTCGTCAGAACCTATTTTTCTCCAGGTACCGACTTGCCAGGTCTTCTGCCACACCAATATCGGTCCGGTGGGAGTCACATAAATAACATAAAGTCAAACAATAATTGTGATTGATCATATCTTTGCCGACGCGAGTTCGTTCAAATAGTTTGACACTTATTTTTCTTAATGAAAATTTCAGTTTCGACTATTATAAATGTAGAAAATTCACACTGTTAGAATTTACCTGGAATACTATTTGCAAGCTAGACTCGATAGGGTCAGAAGAAAGCATTTGCCAACACTATGCTAAATGATATACAGATAACACCTGGACTAGTGAGATAATCCCGATGCCCCCGGGCGTGTCAAGATTAGACCCTAAGCAGAACCGCGATGAGAGAAAATGTAAAATTTGTGAATTTTTTGACATTTACCAAAAATATTTACTTTGACCCTGAGAGGAATGAGAATTTCATCCTAACTATATGGATGTTTTATCTTTTGTGTGAAGACACCGTTACCAACTATCTACTTTACAAGAATTATTCAAATTAATATGAATGTGACGTGATAATGTACTAACTTGTACTGAACTATATGTTACTATATGCATCGGCAACAATCTGCACTTATCCGGATCAATTCCTCAAGTATGTAGAGCAAAATACTTCAAAGTATGGAGCAAGCAAAGCCGATACGAACGGCCTAACGTAAAAAGAAAAAAAATGCTATTATTATCTTGTCATCGACTCAAACTTCATATGCTTCGTTTCTTAGTACGTAAAATATGAGAAATGCCACCATTGAAACCTCTGCTCCCCTTTAAACGTGCTACATATCAGGATACGGGCATAAAAGCAGAATCCAAGAAGGTCTGACCGATCCAACAGAATGTTGGATTGACAGCAGCTCCCATTATCGTATATAAAAATTCGTAGTCTATTTTTTTTTTGGATAGAAAATGAGGACTAAACCCAAAACAAATAAAAATTAAAAAAAACTAAGAAAGGTATGGAAATCCAATGATTTAGCTTCTAGGTCGATCTTAAATTCATAGTCCATTAATGGGAGAAAATTTTCCAAGGGCTTGGACTTCCGCTATAAATGAGGTCCGTCATTGGAAATAGAGATAAGAAGCAAAGTGGAGGAGCCGAAGTTGACTTCATCATCATATTATATAGCAGTGGTTTATATGGTTTACATGCACGAACCCATTTTCCTATGGGAACTCTGAGGAAGATGTGTTTAAAGCGAACGGCAAAGCAAATGTTCCAGTCGTATTGGAGGGTGATAGTTCATTCATATACGTGGTGCATATACGTATGCCAACCAGCAGTGGCCATGGCACCAGGCAAGGAGTATCATGACCGAGGTCCATCATTGCAAATAGAGATAAGGAGCAAAGTGGAGGAGCCGCAGTTGAATTCATCATCGTATTATATAGTAGGGGTATATATGGGTATATCTACATATATATACATGCACGAACCCTTTTTCCTATGGGAACTCTGAGGAAGATGTGTTTGAAGCGAACGTCAAAGCAAATGTTCCAGTCGTATTGGAGGGTGATAGTTCATTCATATACGTGGTGCATATACGTATGCCAACCAGCAGTGGCCATGGCACCTGGCAAGGAGTATCATGACCGAGGTCCATCATTGCAAATAGAGATAAGGAGCAAAGTGGAGGAGCCGAAGTTGAATTCATCATCGTATTATATAGTAGGGGTATAAATGGGTATATCAACATATTTATACATGCACGAACCCTTTTTCCTATGGGAACTCTGAGGAAGATGTGTTTGAAGCGAACGGCAAAGCAAATGTTCCAGTCGTATTGGAGGGTGATAGTTCATTCATATACGTGGTTCATCATGACCGAGGTCCGATACAAATCTCCTATTAAGTAATTAATCGACACTTCGTATGCTGATGATCAAACTAACAATGAATATCAGCAATAATATTTAATATCTTCATATATATTGATCATGTATGGCTTACAGCAACTACAACTATGGCCCGGCAAGAAGAGCTATTGGTGACGATCTGGGGGCAATCGATAACTCTATGAAAATAGAGTTATTCTGCACTTTTAACGGGTATTATTGGAGCTAGTTTATTGAGATTAGGTTAGTTTGAGTAGGTTTTTAGTTAATTTTTCATTCATTTGCATTATTAAAGGGAATAGGAGTTTCTATTAGTTTTTGGTTTGTTTTTAGGTAATTTTAGGAGTTAGTTCACTAATTGAGCTTTCGCAGTCTCAAAGTTTTCAGAGTTTTTGGCCAGGTTAAACTCGAAGTTTTGGTGCAAATTGCATATGGATGGACAGCTTATCGAGTTAGAAGTGCACAGTCAGAAAAAACTGATTCGGACGGCCCCAGCCGTGGAAATAAAGACTGCAGCCTTTCAAATCAGTTCAAATCTACCCAATTTCACTCTCTTCCTGAATTTTACATGGGTATTCAAGATCCAAAGTTGAGGAAACTTCTAAAGTGATTCTTGAGATTATTTTGTGGGCATTGAAAGATACATTTTAAATCTTTGGAGATTAGCAATTGAATGTCTGATTAGGAAATTACATGTAAGAGAGATTTTTGGTGTTTTGAAATGGTTGCTTATAAATGTGAAGAGAAGAGACTGTAGAAAGAGTGGATTACGGAGGAGAGGAAGAAATTACTCATATCGCCCGGAGTCACGCAAAACACCAGAATGAGGCTGAGCTCGAGCTTTTCCATGCTTTTGTTCGGGAAACAAGGAATTACCTCAAATACGTGATGCGCTGGCACCTAACGAGCTCATAGGTCGTCTGATTTGTCATAATAAGGTAGCTGCAATGAAGATGTGAAGAGATCAGAAAAGTTAAAAACACTTGGATGTGAGAGTACATGGTTAACTGTCGGTGTCCGATATTTCGAGCCCCCTCTGTTGCAACTTGCAATCCTATAGTGCACGATATAAGGAAGGATGCCTCTCTTGGTTACAATGAAACAACTAATATTGAGTTTTCTTTGGCTATACTAGGACTTTTCTGTGCCACTTTAGTTACTTTTCTCTATACCTATTACGTTTATGGACCAGCTGTGATCTATCTTAAAACCGAAAAAAGAGTGTATTCAGATAAATTTGAAAGACCGTCAAGGGATGAAATTGGATAAGGATGTCTTAAGTCCAACTTGTTGATTCTATATATCTGCAAATGAAATCTTCCATTTGTGCATTGTTCATCCTACAATTATGGCAATGATGGTGGACGGAGCCCCAATTCCATAACAATTTAGTATTTAGAACAATTAATATAAGATGGTTCGAAATCCTAAAATACCTTTTCAAAAAAATTTACCCTGATCCTAAGAGGAATGAGAATTTCATCCTAGCTAGATATATGGATGTTTTATCTTATGTGTGAACCCACCGATACATCGATCCTACTTTACAAAAAATATTCAAATTAATATGAATATGACGTGATAATGTTCTAACTTATACTGAATTATATGTTATTGTATGCATCGGCAACAATCTTCACTTATCTGGATCAATTCCTCAAGAACGTAGAGCAAATGAATTCAAAGTATGGAGCAAGCAAAGCCGACACGAGCGGCCAAACGTCAAAAATGCTATTATTAGCTAGTCACTCAAAAACATCATATGCTTCGTTTCTTAGTACGTATAATATGAGAAATGCCCCCCCGTGCAACCGTTGCTCTCCTTGACACTGCTATACATATCAGGATATGGGCTTAAAAGCAGAATCCCACCGACAATAAAATAATAAATGAATAATTAAAAAAGAATATAGTTTGACCAATCCAACAAAATGTTGTTGGTCGAACTTTAAATAATTAATGGTCGAACTTTCTTCAAAGAAAAAAGAAAGTAAAAGAAAAATATCTCTTTCTCCTTATTTATTGGTAATTCTATAAATATCATACCAGCTAATGAACTTGCCATAAACATCCCTCTATTGAATCACTGAGAAGGGAAAAGGAAAGATGCTGAAACTATGTTGTCTAATACTTCTCCCTCTGGTCTCACTCTCTGTCTCCGCATCCCGTGGGAGGGTGCAGCCCGAGGACATAAGCGAGATCATCAGCCGGGATTTGTTCAATGAGATGCTGAAGCACAGGAACGATGCTGCATGTCCTGCGAAGGGCTTCTACACATACGATGCTTTCATTGCCGCAACCAAGTCATTCTGCAGCTTTGGGACTACCGGTGACATCGAAACCCGGAAGAGGGAGATTGCTGCCTTCCTAGGACAGACTTCTCACGAGACCACAGGTTTCTTAATATGCTATAGTTTCTGCTAAGCTTTGCAGCAGTTTGGCATGCTACTTCCCGCCCCGCCCTTCGATTAAATACATTATGATTATATATTTCTAATTTGATCAAATCGAGTTAACTTAGGCCATTTAAATATATGTGTGAAGGCGGGAGGGAAAGAGCACGAGACGGTCCGTACACATGGGGATACTGCTTCAGCCAAGACAAAGGCCACTCTAAAGACTATTGCGTAGCCAACCAGCAGTGGCCCTGCTCTCCCGGCAAGAAGTATTATGGCCGTGGTCCAATACAAATCACCTAGTAAGTAATAAACCGACACTTGATATGCTGATGATCAAACTAAAAATCAGTAATAGTATTTAATATCTTCATATATATTGATCATATATTGGCTGCAGCAACTACAACTATGGCCCGGCAGGAAGAGCTATTGGTTACAACCTGCTTCAAAACCCGGACGCGGTGGCAACCGATCCGGTCATCTCATTCAAGACGGCTCTTTGGTTTTGGATGACCCCGCAGTCCCCGAAGCCCTCCTGCCACAGCGTCATCACGGAGCAGTGGACTCCTTCCAACGCAGACTCCGATGCGGGACGGGAACTGGGCTACGGTGTCATCACCAACATAATCAACGGGGGGATCGAGTGCGGGAAGCCAACTCCGAGCCAGGTGCAGGACCGGATCGGGTTCTACAAGAGATACTGCGACCTGCTACAAGTGGAATATGGGAATAGTCTTGACTGTTCTAACCAACTTCCATTTGCTTAGTTAGGCAAACAATCCCACGGCCCTACCCTTTAGATAGTGTTTGAATAAAGCAAACTCCCGCGCCGTAAGTGTATGTGCGAAAGTTTGCCTTGTAAATCTTTCGGATAGCCGACAGCATCCCATATGCAAGGTCGATCAATAAAAATTATCAGATTAATAATCCGGGCCACGATTCATCGGTTTCAATTGAAGTTAATGTTACCTCATTCAAATATAATTAATTACTAACTAATAACGGATAGACTGAAAGTAATCTTGGTTATTGAATCAATTAACCATGTAAATTATCGGTGCCACCGATACTATTAGAAGTTCAACCAGCTAAAATCAAACACGAAACATATTAGTTCTAGACAAAGGCGTATGTTGGCTTAATAAAACCACCATTTCAAGTTGGAAAGAGTAGTAGGGGTGGCGATAGTGTTGTTAGTAGAGCATGGGCTGATAGAATAAGCAAGTCGAAAAGGACATAGAATTAGGGGAGTTGTGGACTTCGTACGGCAACATGGTCAAGTCAAGCTGCTGGGTAAGCTTTTATGGATATGGCTACGGTGGGAGTCGCATAAATAACATAAAGTCAAACGATAATTGTGATTGATCATATCTTTACCGACGCGAGTTCGTTCAAGTAGTTTGACACTTATTTTTCTTAATGAAAATTTCGGTTTCGACTATTATAAATGTAGACAATTCATACTGTTAGAATTTACCTGAAATACTATTTGCAAGCCAGACTCGATAGGGTCAGAAGAAAGCATTTGCCAGGACTATGCTACATAATATACAGATAACACCTGGACTAGGGAGATAATCTCGATGGCCCCAGGCGTGTCAAGATTAGGCCCTAAGCAGAACCGCGATTAGAGAATATGTAAAATTTGTGAATTTTTTGACATTTACCAAAAATATTTACTTTGACCCTGAGGGGAATGAGAATTTCATCCTAGCTAGACGGATGTTTTATCTTTTGTGTGAACACACCGTTAACATCTATCTACTTTACAAGAAATATTCAAATTAATATGAATGTGACGTGATAATGTACTAACTTGTACTGAACTATATGTTACTATATGCATCGGCAACAATCTTCACTTATCCGGATCAATTCCTCAAGTACGTAGAGCAAAAAACTTCAAAGTATGGAGCAAGCAAAGCCGATACGAGCGGCCTAATGTAAAAAACAAATGCTATTATTATCTAGACATCGACTCAAACTTCATATGCTTCGTTTCTTAGTACGTAAAATATGAGAAATGACACCCGTGAAACCGCTGCTCTCCTTTAAATGTGCTATATATTAGGTTACGGGCATAAAAGCAGAATCCAAGAAGGTCTGACCGATCCAACAGAATGTTGGATTGACAGCGGCTCCCATTATCGTATATAAAATTTCGTAGTCTATTTTTTTTTGATGGATAGAAAATGAGGTCTAAATCCAAAACAAATAAAAATTAAGAACAACTAAGAAAGGTATGGAAATCCAATGATTTAGCTTCTAGGTCGATCTTAAATTCATAGTCCATTAATGGGAGAAAATTTTCCATGGGCTTCCAAGATAAATGAGGTCCGTCATTGCAAATAGAGATAAGACGCAAAGTGGAGGAGCCGAAGTTGAATTCATCATCATATTATATAGTAGTGGTATATATGGGTATATCTACATATATATACATGCACGAACCCTTTTTCCTATTGGAACTCTGAGGAAGATGGGTTTGAAGCGAACGGCAAAGCCAATGTTCCAGTCGTATTGGAGGGTGATAGTTCATTCATATACGTGGTGCATATACGTATGCCAACCAGCAGTGGCCATGGCACCTGGCAAGGAGTATCATGACCGAGGTCCATCATTGCAAATAGAGATAAGGTGCAAAGTGGAGGAGCCGAAGTTGAATTCATCATCGTATTATATAGTTGGGGTATATGTGGGTATATCTACATATATATACATGCACGAACCCTTTTTCCTATGGGAACTCTGAGGAAGATGTGTTTGAAGCGAACGGCAAAGCAAATGTTCCAGTCGTATTGGAGGGTGATAGTTCATTCATATACGTGGTGCATATACGTATGCCAACCAGCAGTGGCCATGGCACCTGGCAAGGAGTATCATGACAGAGGTCCATCATTGCAAATAGAGATAAGGAGCAAAGTGGAGGAGCCGAAGTTGAATTCATCATCGTATTATATAGTAGGGGTATATATGGGTATATCTACATATATATACATGCACGAACCCTTTTTCCTATGGGAACTCCGAGGAGGGTGTGTTTGAAGCGAACGGCAAAGCAAATGTTCCAGTCGTATTGGAGGGTGATAGTTCATTCATATACGTGGTGCTGATGATCAAACTAACAATCAATATCAGCTATAATATTTAATATCTTCTTATATATTGATGATGTATGGCTTGCAGCAACTACAACTATCGCCCGGCAAGAAGAGCTATTGGTTACGATCTGGGGGCAATTGATAACTCTATGAAAATAGTGTGATTCTGCACTTTTACTGGGTATTATTGGAGCAAGTTTATTGAGATTAGGTTAGTTTGAGTAGGTTTTTAGTTAATTTTTCATTCATTTGCATTATTTAAGGGCATAGGAGTTTCTATTAGTTTTTGGTTTGTTTTTAGGTAATTTTAGGAGTTAGTTCACTAATTGAGCTTTCGCAGTCTCAAAGTTTTCGAAGTTTTTGGCCAGGTTAAACTCGAATTTATGGTGCAAATCACATATGGATGGACAGCTTGTCGAGTTAGAAGGGCACAGTCAGAAAAAACTGATTCGGACGGCCCCAGCCGTGGAAATAAAGACTGCAGCCTTTCAAATCAGTTCAAATCTACCCAATTTCACTCTCTTCCTGAATTTTACATGGGTATTCAAGATCCAAAGTTGAGGAAACTTCTATAGTGATTCTTGAGATTATTTTGTGGGCATTGAAAGATACATTTTAAATCTTTGGAGATTAGCAATTGAATGTCTAATTAGGAAATTACATGTAAGAGAGATTTTTGGAGTTTTGAAAGGGTTGCTTATAAATGTGAAGAGAAGAGACTGTAGAAAGTGTGGATTACGGAGGAGAGGAAGAAACCATAGATAAGAAATCGATTTAGATTTTAAGGGTTTTTCTTAATACTTTTGTTGATCTCTTTGGAATGTAATGACTATTGAATTCGTCTATGTGTTTTCTAATTCATATAAGCTAATTTCATATGCTAGGACTATGATTGAACCTACGCGTAATTAGTTTGTTTATTTTCTATTAATCTAATTAGTTTTCGATCTTGATCTATTTATTCTATTTTGTACCTAATGCTTATAATTGTCTAATTAACAGTTGTTATGATCTGTTAATCTGAATGAACTTAGAAAATGGATTTCGGGTTTAGATTAGGGATAGAGTAGCCTCAGCTCAATCTCGAGGAATCAAGGTAAGGTAGTAATATACTTACTTACCTTAGGTAGCCAATTCAATTAGAACTTAAAGAGTTTATCTTAATTGCAATTCTCGTAGGAATATAGGGGATTGGAAAGAGTAGTAGTGTTGGCGATAGGCGTTGCTAGCAGATCGTGTTTTTGTTAGAATAAGCAAGTCGAAAGGGACATAGAATTAGGGGAGTTTGGACGTCGTACCCCAACAAAGTCAAGTCAAGCCACTGGGCAAATCTTTATGGATATGGTTCCGGTGGGAGTCGTATAAATAACGGAAAGACAAACAGTAATTATGATTGATCGTATCTTTACAGGCGTGAGTCAGTTCAAGTCGTTTCACACTTATTTTCCTTAATTAAAGTTTCGGGTTCGAGTATTGTGAATGTAAAAAAATCAATGCTAGGAGAATTTGCGTGGAATACTATTTGCAAGCCGGACTCAATAGGGTTGGAAGAAAGAATTTGCCTGGACTATGCTAAATGATATATAGATAACACCTCGAATAGTAAGATAATGTCGATGGCGCAGGGCATGTCGAGATTAGACCCCAAGCAGAGCCGTGATGAGAGAGGAGTGATTTCCGATAACTTATACTCACTCCTAATCTTTCTAAAGCACCTTCATACATTTACTTTCATAAAAAAATAAAAATAAATAAAAAGCACGAACTGCCTTCCAAACCACAAAGGCAGTCCCTGTTGGCTTGGTCATGTCTCACATCTAAACACGGTAAAAATAACGAGTAGACCTGAGGTTCAATTCATTCACTACATTGTGCACTAGGAAGAAGAAAGGGTTGTATTGCTAAAAGAGTACTTGATAAGTATGATCGTAGAACCAACGGGTATTACTCTTCGATCTTCTCACCTGCCGAAAATGAGACCATACAAAATCTCCGCAAGGCGCCCAAAATTCCATTGCGATGAAGAATTAAAGCACAGGAACATATAATCGGTGCAGCTATTTCTCAATATAATAAAAGTACATTTTTTGGAGAATGATGGGCCACATCTATTCTTAGAAGCAGCACTGGCAATACAACAGATATAGTACAAGTTTCTGCACATACCTCTACTGAAAGCACAGGCTCTTCGGGGGACATGGCTGTAAAATAAACATTTATAGAGTTGTCAATACAACGACCTCCTATGGGTATGCTAAACCAGTGGAACGAGGATCCTGGTTGTGAATCAGTCCTGGACGGGATCGCTCTTCTGAACTGAGCTTTGGTATGAAAATTTGATTTGGAATGCGAGTTCTAAATTCAGAGTAGCCTTTCCCCAAATCATGTAAACAAATTCCTGAAGGATCCAAAAAATCAGAAGTGCAGAGCCTTTTCTCTACCCAGAATCCTCCTATATTTGCAAAAATTCCGAGAGAGTCGACCGAAGTCACGCAAAACACCAGAGTGAGGCTGAGCTCGAGCTTTTCCATGCTTTTGTTGGGGAAACAAGGAATTACCTCAAACACGTGATGCGATGGCGCTTTACGAGCTCATAGGTCGTCTGATTTGTCATAATAAGGTAGCTGCAATGAAGATGTGAAGATATCAGAAAAGTTAAAAACACTTGGATGTGAGAGTACATGGTTAACTGTCGGTGTCCGATATTTCGTGCCCCTTCTAATGCAACTTGCAATCCTATGGTGCACGATATAAGGAAGGATACCTCTTGGTTACAACGAAACAACTGATATTGAGTTTTCTTTGGCTATACTAGGACTTTTCTGTGCCGCTTTAGTTACTTTTCTCTATACCTATTACGTTTATGGGCCAGCTGTGATCTATCTTAAAAGCGAAAAAAGAGTTTATTCAGATAAATTTGAAAGACTGTCAAAGGATGAAATTGGATAAGTATGTCTTAAGTCCAACTCGTTGATTCTATATATCTACAAATGAAATCTTCCATTTGTGCATTGTTCATCCTTCAATTATGGCACTGATGGTGGACGGAGCCCCAATTCCATCACAATTTAGTATTTAGAACAATTAATATAAGATGGTTCGAAATCCTAAAATACCTTTTCAAAAAAATTTACCATGATCCTAAGAGGAATGAGAATTTCATCCTAGCTAGATATATGGACGTTTTATCTTGTGTGTGAACCCACCGATACATCGATCCTACTTTACAAAAAATATTCGAATTAATATGAATATGACGTGATAATGTTCTAACTTATACTGAATTATATGCTACTGTATGCATCGGCAACAATCTTCACTTATCCTGATCAATTCCTCAAGTACAGAGAGCAAATGAATTCAAAGTATGGAGCAAGCAAAGCCGATACGAGCGGCCAAACGTCGAAAATGCTATTATTAGCTAGTCACTCAAAAACATCATATGCTTCGTTTCTTAGTACGTATAATATGAGAAATGCCCCCCGTGAAACCGTTGCTCTCCTTGAAACTGCTATACATATCACGATATGGGCTTAAAAGCAGAATCCCACCGACAAAAAATAATAATTAATTAATTAATTAATTAAAAAAGAAGAAGGTTTGACCAATCCAACAAAATGTTGTTGGTCGAACTTTCTTCAAGGAAAAAAGAAAGTAAAAGAAAAATATTTTTTTCTCCTTATTTATTGGTAATTCTATAAATATCATACCAGCTAATGAACTTGCCATAAACATCCCTCAATTGAATCACCGAGAAGGGAAAAGGAAAGATGCTGAAACTATGTTGTCTAATACTTCTCCCTCTGGTCTCGCTCTCTGTCTCCGCATCCCGTGGGAGGGTGCAGTACGAGGACATAAGCGACATCATCAGCCGGGATTTGTTCAATGAGATGCTGAAGCACAGGAACGATGCTGCATGTCCTGCGAAGGGCTTCTACACATACGATGCTTTCATTGCCGCAACCAAGTCATTCGGCAGCTTTGGGACTACCGGTGACATTGCCACCCGGAAGAGGGAGATTGCTGCCTTCCTAGGACAGACTTCTCACGAGACCACAGGTTTCTTAATATGCTATTCTTTCTGCTAAGCTTTGCAGCAGTTTGGCATGCTATTTCCCGCCCCACCCTTCGATTATATACATTATGAATATATATTTGAAATTTGATCAAATCGATTTAACTTAGGCCATTTAAATATATGTGCGAAGGCGGGAGAGCAAGAGCACGAGACGGTCCGTACACATGGGGGTACTGCTTCAGTCAAGACAAAGGCAACCCTGACGACTATTGCGTAGCCAGTCAGCAGTGGCCCTGCTCTCCCGGCAAGAAGTATTATGGCCGTGGTCCGATACAAATCTCCTAGTAAGTAGTAAACCGACACTTGATATGCTGATGATCAAACTAAAAATCAGTAATAGTATTTAATATCTTCTTATATATTGATCATATATTGGCTGCAGCAACTACAACTATGGCCCGGCAGGAAGAGCTATTGGTTACAACCTGCTTAGAAACCCGGACGCGGTGGCAACCGATCCGGTCATCTCATTCAAGACGGCTCTTTGGTTTTGGATGACCCCGCAGTCCCCGAAGCCCTCCTGCCACAGCGTCATCACGGAGCAGTGGACTCCTTCCAATGAAGACTCCGATGCGGGACGGGAACTGGGCTATGGTGTCATCACCAACATAATCAATGGGGGGATCGAGTGCGGGAAGCCAACTCCGAGCCAGGTGCAGGACCGGATCGGGTTCTACAAGAGATACTGCGACCTGCTACAAGTGGAATATGGGAATAGTCTTGACTGTTCTAACCAACTTCCATTTGCTTAGTTAGGCAAACAATCCCACGGCCTTACCCTATAGATAGTGTTTGAATAAAGCAAACTCCCGTGCCGTAAGTGTATGTGCGAAAGTTTGCCTGGTAAATCTTTCGGAAAGCCGACAGCATCCCATATGCAAGGTCGATCAATAAAAATGATCAGATTAATTATCCGGGCCACGATTCATCGGTTTCCATTGAAGTTAATGTTACCCCATTCATATATAATTAATCACTAACTAATAACGGATAAACTTAAAGTAATTTTGGTTATTGAATCAATTAACCATATAAATTATCGGTGCCACCGGTACTATTAGAAGTTCAACCAGCTAAAATCATACACGAAACATATTAGTTCTAGACAAAGGTGTATGCTGGCTTAATAAAACCACCATTTCAATTTGGAAAGAGTAGTAGGGGTGGCGATAGTGTTGTTAGTAGAGCATGGGCTGATAGAATAAGCAAGTCGAAAAGGACGTAGAATTAGGGGAGTTGTGGACTTCGTACGACAACAAAGTCAAGTCAAGCAGCTGGGTAAGCTTCTATGGATATGGGTCCGGTGGGAGTCGCATAAATAACGTAAAGTCAAACAATAATTGCGATTGATCATATCTTTACGGACGCGAGTCCGTTCAAGTAGTTTGACACTTATTTTTCTTAATGAAAATTTCGATTTCGACTATTATAAATGTAGAAAATTCACACTGTTAGAATTTACCTGGAATACTATTTGCAAGCCAGACTCGATAGGGTCAGAAAAAAGCATTTGCCAGGACTATGCTAAATGATATACAGATAACACCTGGACTAGTGAGATAATCTCGATGGCCCCGGGCGTGTCAAGATTAGGCCCTAAGCAGAACCGCGATGAGAGAAAATGTAAAATTTGTGAATTTTTTGACATTTACCAAAAATATTTACTTTGACCCTGAGAGGAATGAGAATTTCATCCTAGCTAGACGGATGTTTTATTTTTGTGTGAACACACCGTTACCATCTATCTACTTTACAAGAAATATTCAAATTAATATGAATGTGACGTGATAATGTACTAACTTGTACTGAACTATATGTTACTATATGCATCGGCAACAATCTTCACTTATCCGGATCAATTTCTCAAGTACGTAGAGCAAAAAACTTCAAAGTATGGAGCAAGCAAAGCCGATACGAGCGGCCAAACGTAAAAAGAAAAAAAATGCTATTATTATCTAGACATCGACTCAAACTTCATATGCTTCGTTTCTTAGTACGTAAAATATGAGAAATGCCACCCGTGAAACCGCTGCTCTCCTTTAAACGTGCTACATATCAGGATACGGGCATAAAAGCAGAATCAAGAAGGTCTGACCGATCCAACAGAATGTTAGATTGACAGCGGCTCCCATTATCGTATATAAAAATTCGTAGTCTATTTTTTTGGTGGATAGAAAATGAGGTCTAAACCCAAAAAAAATAAAACTTAAGAAAAACTAAGAAAGGTATGGAAATCCAATGATTTAGCTTCTAGGTCGATCTGAAATTCATAGTCCATTTGATACGGCAGACGACCTGGCAAGTCGGTACTTGGAAAAAAATAGGTTCTGATGACCATATTTCGAAGGAAACAGCCTCTGGAGCAAAACTCAAGGCCTTTGACCGTGGAAAGACGAGATTTAGGCCGAATTCTATCGTTTAGAACCTCAAACGGGCAATTTATGTTAATTAGGGCGTTTTTTGCTATTTTTGGAAATAATTTATCTTTAAAAATATTTCGATATTTTAGGAGATACTTTATCTTTAAAGATATTTTGTTAGTTTATCTTTAAAAATATTTCGATATTTTAGGAGATAGTATATCTTTAAGAATATTTTGTTTCTTTCGATTTATTCTCATTTTCTCTATTTAAACATTGTAAGCCCTAGAGCATAAAGGGAGAGTCTTCTTTTGGATTATCAATAAAATTTAGAGTTTTCGTGCTTTGTCCAATCTCGGATTGATTCGAGTTTGATGCTTATTTCCTGGTATTCGTAGAATCAACAGGTATAAAGGTCGTAGTTCCGGTATTCGTGCGCGAATCAACAGGTCTGCGACAGGTTACACGCATGTACACTGCGTCACCATTAATGGGAGAAAATTTTCCAAGGGCTTGGACTTCCGCGATAAATGAGGTCCGTCATTGCAAATAGAGACAAGAAGCAAAGTGGAGGAGCCGAAGTTGAATTCATCATATTATATAGTAGTGGTATATATGGGTATATCTACATATATAGACATGCACGAACCCTTTTTCCTATTGGAACTCTGAGGAAGATGGGTTTGAAGCGAACGGCAAAGCAAATGTTCCAGTCCTATTGGAGGGTGATAGTTCATTCATATATGTGGGGCATATACGTATGCCAACCTGCAGTGGCCATGGCACCTGGCAAGGAGTATCATGACCGAGGTCCATCATTGCAAATAGAGATAAGGAGCAAAGTGGAGGAGCCGCAGTTGAATTCATCATCGTATTATATAGTAGGGGTATATATGGGTATATCTACATATATATACATGCAAGAACCCTTTTTCCTATGGGAACTCTGAGGAAGATGAGTTTGAAGCGAACGGCAAAGCAAATGTTCCAGTCGTATTGGAGGGTGATAGTTCATTCATATACGTGGTGCATATACGTATGCCAACCAGCAGTGGCCATGGCACCTGGCAAGGAGTATCATGACCGAGGTCCATCATTGCAAATAGAGATAAGGAGCAAAGTGGAGGAGCCGAAGTTGAATTCATCATCGTATTATATAGTTGGGGTATATGTGGGTATATCTACATATATATACATGCACGAACCCTTTTTCCTATGGGAACTCTGAGGAAGATGTGTTTGAAGCGAACGGCAAAGCAAATGTTCCAGTCGTATTGGAGGGTGATAGTTCATTCATATACGTGGTGCATATACGTATGCCAACCAGCAGTGGCCATGGCACCTGGCAAGGAGTATCATGACCGAGGTCCATCATTGCAAATAGAGATAAGGAGCAAAGTGGAGGAGCCGAAGTTGAATTCATCATCGTATTATATAGTAGGGGTATATATGGGTATATCTACATATATATACATGCACGAACCCTTTTTCCTATGGGAACTCTGAGGAAGATGTGTTTAAAGCGAACGGCAAAGCAAATGTTCCAGTCGTATTGGAGGGTGATAGTTCACTCATATACGCGGCCCTGGCACCTGGCAAGGAGTATCATGACCGAGGTCCGATACAAATCTCTTATTAAGTAATTAATCGGCACTTCGCATGCTGATGATCAAACTAACAATCAATATCAGCAATAATATTTAATATCTTCTTATATATTGATCATATATGGCTTGCAGCAACTCCAACTATGGCCCGGCAAGAAGAGCTATTGGTTACGATCTGTGAGCAATTGATAACTCTATGAAAATAGAGTTATTCTGCACTTTTAACGGGTATTATTGGAACTAGTTTATTGAGATTAGGTTAGTTTGAGTAGGTTTTTAGTTAATTTTTCATTCATTTGCATTATTAAAGGGTATAGGAGTTTCTATTAGTTTTTGGTTTGTTTTTAGGTAATTTTCGAAGTTAGTTCAGTAATTGAGCTTTCGCAGTCTCAAAGTTTTCAGAGTTTTTGGCCAGGTTAAACTCGAATTTATGGTGCAAATTGCATATGGATGGACAGCTTGTCGCGTTAGAAATGCACAGTCAGAAAAAACTGATTCGGACTGCCCCAGCCGTGGAAATAAAGGCTGCAGCCTTTCAAATCAGTTCAAATCTACCCAATTTCACTCTCTTCCTGAATTTTATATAGGTATTAAAGATCCAAAATTGAGGAAACTTCTAAAGTGATTCTTGAGATTATTTTTTGGGCATAGAAAGATACATTTTAAATCTTTGGAGATTAGCAATTGAATGTCTAATTAGGAAATTACATGTAAGAGAGATTTTTGGAGTTTTGAAAGGGTTGCTTATAAATGTGAAGAGAAGACTGTAGAAAGTGTGGATTACCGAAGAGAGGAAGAAACCATAGATAAGAAATCGATTTAGATTTTAAGGAGTTTTCTTAATACTTTTGTTGATCTCTTTTGAATGTAATGACTATATTGAATTCGTCTATGTGTTTTCTAATTCATATAAGCTAATTTCATATGCTAGGACTATGATTGAACCTACGCGTAATTAGTTTGTTTATTTTCTATTAATCTAATTAGTTTTCGATCCTGATCTATTTATTCTATTTTGTACATAATGGTTATAATTGTCTTATAAGCAGCACTGGCAATACAACAGATATAGTACAAGTTTCTGCACATACCTCTACTGAAAGCGCAGGCTCTTCGGGGGACATGGTTGTAAAATAAACATTTAAAGAGCTGTCAATACAACGACCTCCTATGGGTATGCTGAAACAGTGGAACGAGGATTCTGGTTGTAAATCAGTCCTGGACGGGATCGCTCTTCTGAACTGAGCTTTGGTATGAAAATTTGTTATGGAATGCGAGTTCTAAATTCAGAGTAGCCTTTCCCCAAATCATGTAAACAAATTCTTGAATGATCCAAAAAATCAGAAGTGCAGAGCCTTTTCTCTACCAAGAATCCTCCTATATTTGCAAAAATTCCGGGAAAGTCGCCCAGAGTCACGCAAAACACCAGAGTGAGGCTGAGCTCGAGCATTTCCATGCTTTTGTTCGGGAAACAAGGAATTACCTCAAATACGTGATGCGATGGCGCCTTACGAGCTCATAGGTCGTCTGATTTGTCATAATACGGTAGCTGCAATAAAGATGTGAAGAGATCAGAAAAGTTAAAAACACTTGGATGTGAGAGTACATGGTTAAATGTTGGTGTCCGATATTTCGAGCCCCTTCTGTTGCAACTTGCAATCCTATGGTGCACGATATAAGGAAGGATGCCTCTCTTGGTTACAATGAAACAACTGATATTGAGTTTTCTTTGGCTATACTAGGACTTTTCTGTGCCGCTTTAGTTACTTTTCTCTATACCTATTACGTTTATGGACCAGTTGTGATCTATCTTAAAACCGAAAAAAGAGTGTATTCAGGTAAATTTGAAAGACCGTCAAGGGATGAAATTGGATAAGGATGTCTTAAGTCCAACTCATTGATTTTATATATCTACAAATGAAATCTTCCATTTGTGCATTGTTCATCCTTCAATTATGGCACTGATGGTGGACGGTGCCCCAATTCCATCACAATTTTTTATTTAGAACAATTAATATAAGATGGTTCGAAATTCTAAAATACCTTTTCAAAAAAATTTACCCTGATCCTAAGAGAAATGAGAATTTCATCCTTGCTAGATATATGGACGTTTTATCTTGTGTATGAACCCACCGATACATCGATCCTCCTTTACAAGAAATATTCAAATTAATATGAATATGACGTGATAATATTCTACCTTATACTGAATTATATGTTACTGTATGCATCGGCAATAATCTTCACTTATCCGGATCAATTCCTCAAGTACGTAGAGCAAATGAATTCAAAGTATGGAGCAAGCAAAGCCGATACGAGCGGCCAAACGTCAAAAATGCTATTATTAGCTAGTCACTCAAAAACATCCTATGCTTCGTTTCTTAGTACGTATAATATGAGAAATGCCCCCCGTGCAACCGTTGCTCTCCTTGGAACTGCTACACATATCAGGATATGGGCTTAAAAGCAGAATCCCACCGACAATAATTAAATAATTAAAAAAGAAGAAGGTTTGACCAATCCAACAAAATGTTGTTGGTCGAACTTTAAATAATTAATGGTCGAGCTTTCTTCAAGGAAAAAAGAAAGTAAAAGAAAAATATCTCTTTCTCCTTATTTATTGGTATTTCTATAAATATCATACCAGCTAATGAACTTGCCATAAACATCCCTCAATTGAATCACCGAGAAGGGAAAAGGAAAGATGCTGAAACTATGTTGTCTAATACTTCTCCCTCTGGTCTCACTCTCTGTCTCCGCATCCCGTGGGAGGGTGCAGTCCGAGGACATAAGCGAGATCATCAGCCGGGATTTGTTCAATGAAATGCTGAAGCACAGGAACGATGCTGCATGTCCTGCGAAGGGCTTCTACACATACGATGCTTTCATTGCCGCAACCAAGTCATTCGGCAGCTTTGGGACTACCGGTGACATTGCCACCCGGAAGAGGGAGATTGCTGCCTTCCTAGGACAGACTTCTCACGAGACCACAGGTTTCTTAATATGCTATACTTTCTGCTAAGCTTTGCAGCAGTTTGGCATGCTATTTCCCGCCCCGCCCTTCGATTATATACATTATGAATATATATTTGAAATTTGATCAAATCGATTTAACTTAGGCCATTTAAATATATGTGTGAAGGCGGGAGGGCAAGAGCACGAGACGGTCCGTACACATGGGGGTACTGCTTCAGTCAAGACAAAGGCAACTCTGGCGACTATTGCGTAGCCAACCAGCAGTGGCCCTGCTCTCCCGGCAAGAAGTATTATGGCCGTGGTCCGATACAAATCTCCTAGTAAGTAGTAAACCGACACTTGATATGCTGATGATCAAACTAAAAATCAGTAATAGTATTTAATATCTTCTTGTATATTGATCATATATTGGCTGCAGCAACTACAACTATGGCCTGGCAGGAAGAGCTATTGGTTACAACCTGCTTAGAAACCCGGACGCGGTGGCAACCGATCCGGTCATCTCATTCAAGACGGCTCTTTGGTTTTGGATGACCCCGCAGTCCCGGAAGCCCTCCTGCCACAGCGTCATCACGGAGCAGTGGACTCCTTCCAACGCAGACTCTGATGCGGGACGGGAACTGGGCTACGGTGTTATCACCAACATAATCAACGGGGGGATCGAGTGCGGGAAGCCAACTCCGAGCCAGGTGCAGGACCGGATCGGGTTCTACAAGAGATACTGCGACCTGCTACAAGTGGAATATGGGAATAGTCTTGACTGTTCTAACCAATCTCCATTTGCTTAGTTAGGCAAACAATCCCACGGCCTTACCCTATAGATAGTGTTTGAATAAAGCAAACTCCCGCGCCGTAAGTGTATGTGCGAAAGTTTGCCTTGTATATCTTTCGGATAGCCGACAGCATCCCATATGCAAGGTCGATCAATAAAAATGATCAGATTAATTATCCGGGCCACGGTTCATCGGTTCCATTGAAGTTAATGTTACCACATTCATATATAATTAATTACTAACTAATAACGGATAGACTTAAAGTAATCTTGGTTATTGAATCAATTAACCATATAAATTATCGGTGCCACCGGTACTATTAGAAGTTCAACCAGCTAAAATCAAACACGAAACATATTAGTTCTAGACAAAGGTGAATGCTGGCTTAATAAAACCACCATTTCAAGTTGGAAAGAGAAGTAGGGGTGGCGATAGTGTTGTTAGCAGAGCATGGGCTGATAGAATAAGCAAGTCGAAAAGGACATAGAATTAGGGGAGTTGTGGACTTCGTACGACAACAAAGTCAAGTCAAGCCGCTGGGTAAGCTTTTATGGATATGGGTCCTGTGGGAGTCGCTTAAATAAAAGTACCTATTTCTCAGTATAATAAAAGTACATTTTTTGGAGATTGATGGGCCACATATATTCTTCCACATATATTCTTAGAAGCAGCACCGGCAATACAACATTTCAAGAGTTGTCAATACAACGACCTCCTATGGGTATGCTGAAACAGTGGAACGAGGATCCGGTTGTAAATCAATCCTGGACGGGATCGCTCTTCTGAACTGAGCTTTGGTATGAAAATTTGTTTTGGAATGTGAGTTCTAAATTCAGAGTAGCCTTTCCCCAAATCATGTAAACAAATTCCTGAAGGATTCAAAAAATCAGAAGTGCAGAGCCTTTTCTCTACCAAGAATTCTCCTATATTTGCAAAAATTCCGGGAGACTCGCCCGCCCGAAGTTACGCAAAACACCAGAGTGAGGCTGAACTCGAGCTGTTCCATGCTTTTGTTGGGGAAACAAGGAATTACCTCAAATACGTGATGCGCTGGCGCCTTACGAGCTCATAGGTCGTCTGATTTATCAGAATAAGGTGGCTGCAATGAAGTTGTGAAGAGATCAGAAAAGTTAAAAAACACTTGGATGTGAGAGTACAAGGTTAACTGTCGGTGTCCGATATTTTGAGCCCCTTCTATTGCAACTTGCAATCCTATGGTGCACGATATAAGGAAGGATGCCTCTCTTGGTTACAATGAAAGAACTGATATTGAGTTTTCTTTGGCTATAGTAAGGGATGAAATTGGATAAGGATGTCTTTAAGTCCAACTCGTTGATTCTATATATCTACAAATGAAATCTTCCATTTGTCCATTGTTCATCCTTCAATTATGGCACTGATGGTGGACGGAGCCCCAATTCCATCACAATTAAGTAATTTTGTTCGGTTACAATAGGAGGCTCATGACCTAATACAAAAAAATGAAAACAAAATCTAAATAAAGGGGCACGGATAATCTCACTGATGAGAATCAAACCTAAAACCTCTAGGTTACCAGGTGAGGGTGTAAGCCAAAGCACTATATCCCCTTTCTCATCACAATTTAGTGTTTAGAACAATTAATATAAGATGGTTCTAAAATACCTTTTCAAAATAATTTTCTATGACCCTGAGAGGAATTAGAATTTCATTCTAGCTAGATATATGGACGTTTTATCTTGTGTATGAACCCACCGATACATCGATCCTACTTTACAAGAAATATTCAAATTAATATGAATATGACGCGATAACGTACTAACTTATACTGAATTATATGTTACTATATGCATCAGCAATAATCTTCACTTATCCGGATCAATTCCTCAAGTAGGTTGAGCAAATGAATTCAAAGTATGGAGCAAGCTAAGCCGATACGAGCGGCCAAATGTCAGAAATGCTATTATTAGCTAGTCACTCAAAAACATCATATGCTTCGTTTCTTAGTACGTTAAATATGAGAAATGCCCCCCCGTGAAACCGTTGCTCTCCTAGAAACTGCTATACATATCACGATATGGGCTTAAAAGCAGAATCCCACCGACAAAAAATAATAATTAATTAATTAAATAATTAAAAAAGAAGAAGGTTTGACCAATCCAACAAAATGTTGTTGGTCGAACTTTAAATGATTAATGGTTGAACTTTCTTCGAAAAGAAAAAGAAAAAAAAGTAAAAGAAAAATATCTCTACCTCCTTATTTTATGGTAATTCTATAAATATGATACCAGCCTATGAACTTGCCATAAACAAAAGAAACTAAGTTGTCTAATACTTCTCCCTCTGGTCTCACTCTCTCTCTCCGCATCCCGTGGGAGGGCGCAGTCCGATGACATAAGCGGGATCATCAACCGGGATTTGTTCAATCAGATGCTGAAGCACAGGAACGATGCTGCATGTCCTACGAAGGGCTTCTACACATACGATGCTTTCATTGCCGCAGCCAAGTCATTCTGCAGCTTTGGGACTACCGGTGACATCGACACCCGAAAGAGGGAGATTGCTGCAGGTTTCTGCCCATACCTCTACTGACAGCGCACACTCTTCGGGGGACATGGCTGTAAAATGAACATTTAAAGAGTTGTCAACACTACGACTTCTTATGGGTATGCTGAAACAGTGGAACGAGGATCCCAGTTGTAAATCAGTCCTAGAGGGAAGGCTGTTCTGAACTGAACTTTGGTATGAAAATTTGTTTTTGAATGTGAGATCTAAATGCAGACTAGCCTTTCCCCAAATCATGTAAACAAATTCTTGAAGGATCCAAAAAATCAAAAGTGCAAAGCCTTTTTCTCTACCAAGAATCCTCCTATATTTGTCAAAATTCCGGGAGAGTCACCCGGAATCGTGCAAAACACCAGAGTGAGGCTGAGCTCGAGTTTTTCCATGCTTTTGTAGGGGAAACAAGGAATTACCTCAAATACGTGATGCGCTAGCGCCTTACGAGCTCATAGGTCGTCTGATTTGTCAGAATAAAGTAACTGCAATGAAGATGTAAAGAGATCAGAAAAGTTAAAAACACTTGGATGTGACAGTACAAGGTTATCGTTAGATGAATGCCTGATACATACTAGTCATATACCTGACCTAATTCTTAGCAAAAACCCCGTTAAGAGTACAGAGATTTTCTTACAAAATAGAGCAACAACAGCTATTTACTCGTACTATAAGCTACCGACTTAACCTCGGGGACATTCCACCACTGTTTGGCTATGAGAATGACTCTTGAAATGATGAATAATTTAGTTGTAAATTGATGCTGAAAACAAGTGGAGACAACTGGAATACCTGTGGAAAAGCAGCAGAAGGAGCAGAAAGATCAAGGAGATTGACAGGAAAATCAGCAGGACAATCATGATTGCACTCTTCCACCTGACAGGATCATCAATGTTTCAGGTGAACACTTTAAATTTTTCTATAAAAAATTGAAAAAGAACTGGAAAAAGCCACCTGATGTATGATTACAACCATATCCGTTGAACAACCAGATTCCCCAAATTTTTCAGGGGTAGAAGATGCTTAATAGCATCACATAAATACATGATCAGGCCCCGAATGTGATGCGGCAGACGTGCTGAAAAATTGGTACTTGAAAAAAAATAGGTTCTGACGACCTTATTTCATTGGAAACGGCCTCCGGAACAAAACTCACAGTCTATGGCTGAGAAAGTTCGATATTTTAGGCGAATTCCATCGTTTAGGGCCTCAAATAAGCAATTTATGTTAATTAGGGTGTTTTTACAATTTTAGAAAAGTTTAGTTCTTTTATGTAATTTAGATTTTCTTAAACCCGATTTAAGTTTTGTGTAAACACTAGGGCTGAAGGAGTTGTCTTTTGGATTATCAATAAAATTCAGAGCTTTCGTGCTTTGTCCAATCTCGGATCGCTTCGAGTTTGATGCCTATTTCCTGATATTCGTAGAATCAACAGGTATAGAAGGTCGTAGTTCCGGTTTTCGTGCGCGAATCAACGAGTCTGTGACGGTTACTCGCGTTGTATGCTGCGTTAGTTGGTATCAGAGTCGCGTTCGTTCTTGGATCAACGATGTCACCCCGAAGAACGGCTAATCAACGTCGTGTTGCGGAGGAGGACGAACTGGATTGGAGGATCGAAGACATATCATATGATGAAGCCAATCCAGTTTTCGATATATATTCAGATGAAGATCAAGAAGAAGTTACAGAATTTGTATTTGATGATCAAAGAAAACCAACGTTCGTTGTCAACAAATCTGTATTAAAAGATATTGGATGTGATAAACTTTTTCATTATTGTGCTCAGATTGAGGATATTCTAAATGAAGAAATTTCCAATGCAAAGAAAGATGCATGGATGCTTACGGTGCCAAATTTTGGTCGAAGTGCACGTGTCTCGATCAAGAAAGCAAAGATTCAATGAAAATGTTCATTGGTTAATAGGTGTACGGAATTTTATGTACAAAGAATTAAGAGAAAGAGTTCGCAAAGAGAAGAAGGCATTCAAGTGGCAAATGAGAAAGCAGCATAAGCATATCAATCTCTCTATTCGTGAAGATCAAGGTGATAGCTCGGACTCTCTCCATCCATGGGAGAATGATGCCGCAGACGACCTAAAAAATTGGTACTTAAAGAAAAATAGGTTTTGACGACTTTATCTCATTGGAAACGGCCTCCGGAGCAAAACTCACAGCCAAAGGCTGTGAAAGTTCGATATTTTAAGCGAATTTCATCGTTTAGGGTCTCAAACAGGCAATTTATGTTAATTAGGGTGTTTTTGCAATTTTAAGAAAGTTTAGTTCTTTTATGTAATTTAGGTTTTCTTAAACCCTATTTAAGTTTTGTGTAAGCCCTAGGACTGAAGGAGTTGTCTTTTGGATTATCAATAAAATTCAGAGCTTTCGAACTTTGTCCAATCTCGGATCGCTTCAAGTTTGATGCCTATTTCTTGGTATTCGTAGAATCAACAGGTATAGAAGGTCATAGTTCCGATATTCGTGCGCGAATCAACGGGTCTGTGACGGTTACTCGCGTTGTACGCTGCGTCAGAATGGCTAGTAATGTTCCATCTCCTACGCAACATATCTTCAAATTTCTATTATTAATTCACTTTACTTTTGTAACCAAGCCCTAAATGGCTTAACATCATTTCAACTATATGGCTGGTTTTTTTAAGTGCTTTCACGGACACGACCAATATCCGAACTTCAACTTACCATACCCGATATATGTTGGCGTGAAGGTAGCTAATGTATAAGAAGGCAGTCCAGAGGCAGAGTGCAGCCTCCTCGCAGAGGTACCACCTGATTATCATAAAACTAAACATTGTCATTGTCAGCACCCAATTTCGGTCCATCGGCTTCAGGGGGGCAAAATTTCGGTCCATCGGCTCCAGGAGGGACTTGGAAAAAAAAAACAGAGCTCTCTCTCTCTCTCTCTCTCTATCTCTCTCTCGGGATTAGTCGAAAAAAAAGGAAAGATCGACAGCTGAGGTTGAGAAGGGAACCGGCAACTCGACTTCGGAAAAAAACGTCAACACACTCTCTCGCCCTCGGAGATCTCCGGAACGCCCGCTGGTTTTCCTCTCACTTTCGACTCCGGCTCGCCTCTCACTCCCTGCCCGACACATACAGACGATGCTCGCTCCCGCCCCAGCCGCGCTCAGCGATCTTCCAGGGTCGGGTGCAACCGCACCGCCACCCGAACCGCGTCCCTCGGTTTACTTGTCGGCACTAATCGGGTCAGTTCATTTTTCTTTCCGGGTCGCACAGGTAACTCGGAACAGACACACACCAGCTCAGTCCATGTCCAGCAGCCCAGCTCGCGCCATCGGTCCAGCCTAGCCATGCGGCCCAATTCGGCCCCAATCCAGCCCGGATCTCGGCCCAGTCCAGTCAACAGCCCATTTCGGCCCAGTCCGCCCACATCGGCCCAGTTCAGCCCATCGGCCCAGTCCGGCCCAATTCGGCCAATCTCTCAACAGCCCAATTCATTGAAAATTCCTCTATTTACATAACTACCCCCGTTCTTTTCAAACAAGGTAAATTCTCGACTTAGTGGCATGATTAGGGCTCCATTCCAGAATATTAATGCTTGCTTGATGGATATGATGTGAAATGCGCGTTCTTGGATTGCGTGGGTGATCGGATTTGTCCCAAACACGATTTTACGAACTTTCTATTTTCTCGCATTTCAGTCCAGAGGACTTATTTTATTTTTTTATTTATACTTTTAGACATGCCCTGAACTCTGAAATTCTTCTCCGTCAAGCCAGGCCATTTTTACCATTTTCCAATCAGTTCTTGAATTTTCCATAATTTTTAAAGCATCCCGAAGAACTTTTCAAGTTGTTTCATTTTAGTCTCTGGGGCCATTTTTCACCCTTTTCAGATCTGCCCCGAATTTCAAAATTTCTTTTCAATCAAGCCCAGCCATTTTTACAATTTTCCAATCGGTCCTTGAATTTTCCGGAATTTTTTAAGCATCCCAAAGAACTTTCCAAGTTGCTTCAGTTTAGTCCCGGGGCCATTTTTCACTCTTTTCAGATCTTCCCCGAATTTCAAAATTCTTTTCCATCAAGTCCCAGTCATTTTACTGTTTTTCGATCAGTCCTTGAATTTTTCGGAATTTTTTTAAACATCCCAAAGATCTTTCCAAGTTGCTTCAGTTCAGTCCCAGGGCCATTTTTCACTCTTTTCAGATCTGCCCGGAATTTCAAAATTCTTTTCAATCAAGTCTCAGTCATTTTACTACTTTCCAATCAGTCCTGGAATTCCCAGAATTTTTCAAGCATCCCAAGGAACTTTTCAAGTTGTTTCAGTTTAGTCCTGGGGCCATTTATTTTGTTTTCAGAACAGTCCAAATTTTCAAATTCGTTTCAGACAAGGCCTGGGACATTTTTCGTAATTTTTACATAGTCCCCAATTTTTTCAGAAATTTCAAATCGGTCCCCGAGACTTTATCCGAATTTGCAAATTAGTCCATGCTCTTTTAAAATCGTTCAATTCAGTCCCCTTGACATTTTCTAAAAAATATCCAACCCTTTCCTACTTGGATCACCGACCGACAACGTATGTGCCCCATTTAAATATATTATTTCTTTAATTATATGTATACAACATGACATTGTATACAATGTGTGTTCTTTTATGTTTTCCCGCTTCCATGAATCGGCGTCGTTTTGTCGATTCCATTAATATTATGTTTGTGTATGCTTGTATGTGTTTATCATGATCATGGCGGCACCGATTGCGTGAAATATGTATTTTTGTCGTGCTTGATATGATAACATGCTCTTGATCCGTGTTTAAATGCTTTATTTTCTCGTTTTAATCGAAACCCCACATGAATCGGTTTAATAATGCAAACTCGACCTAAAATCAAAATTTTAAATTTCAAGACGGTTGGAAATTAGAGTTTACCGGCTGGTCAATTAATGGCTATTTCCGAGGACTCGAAATCCGCAAATTAAAGCATTCGGCAAATTTTTTTAATTAACCAAAAATTCTACATACGGAATAATCGGGACGTTAAATTTGGCTAAATTAAATCACTTGACTTCTTTAAATAAATTGTACGAACCGATTAACAATTTGTAATCACGTCGACAGTTCAAGAACTGTTAGCTATGCCCTTTTCAAATTCACAATTTCAAAATCACCGAGATACGTGCAACGTAATCTTGATTTTCATGCACACACATATTTATCGATTCAAGGGCATGACTACCGGTTCTTGTCCTGCCGTAATCCTAGCGTAGGTTTGTGCATATAATTGGTCAAAACATGAGAAAGCAAATTAATCTCAAACTCGGCATAATCAAACATGGGCAAATAGTCAAGTAGAGGGTTAGGTTTCGAGTTTTAGGTGAAAATACTCTTAATATGTAAAAACCATATTGTCACGATACAAAATAATTTAAAAATAACCCACACATTCAGGACTTGACTACAAACATCATGTCTGTCGAGTCCGTAAAAATAATGCCGAATGCTACATACCCTATCCATCATCCCTTTTGTTTGTTTTAGGGTAGGATTTGTATGCCAAGATATCTCGGTTAATAATCAGTTAATTCACGTAAATTCGGCGATAACAAAAACCCTGTTTGTTTATTTGAGCCTGCTTGTTACATTTTTGCACCTGTTTGTTATGCGGATCGAGCCCTAAATCATGCGGTAAATAAATAAAATGGCAATCCTACCAAACTAGAGTACCGAAAAAGCGTGTGGGATATAGGCCCACACGTAATAGAACCCCCGAATTCGAAATTTCCGGTTCCGTACAAGACCATTGCCTTAGCATACTAGGTGTATCCATACCCCTAGACTTGGGCGACTCACCGGCCCTCGACCTTCGGGTCGTAAACAGATAGTGTCGACTCCTTCTCACGTGCGTCCGTCGCGCGTCCCCGGGAAGGTGGACACTCCCAAGCCGCGTTGTATTTAGGCGCGCGCATGCATGCCCTGACAAGACGAAATTCGGGTGCGTACAGCTTGGCGACTCCACTAGGGACACTTAGAGGGTTCGGGCTCGTTCTCGCTTGCTTTGTTTGCTTGTTTATTTATCGCTTTCTGCAATTTTCCGCTTATCTACTTTACGCATTTTTATTTCTCGCACACGCATTGCATATCATACTAACTTCAGGTACCTATGGGTCGCGTCCCAAGACCGATATAAGGAAACACAGGTTAGATAGGGGTTCCGAGTAAGGGTACGTCGCACGGTTGGACCGTCGATTAGGCCCCCAAAGATCCCCGCTCGATTTCAAGGAATTGACACCCTTGAGTCGGGGGTCCCCATCCCTAGATAGCACGGTCCTTGTAGCACTAAAACCATGCATTTTGCAAGAGCTCTATGCCATCCTCCAACCCGGCTTCAACGAACAGTCCATCGAGTCGGCCTGCGTGCCACTTGAGTCTTTTCTGTTTCAAGAGCGATGTACCTTGTAATTTGTACTAAACCGTGGGCATTTACTTTCTTCGCACACATGCATAATCTGTTTTACAAAATTAGGGTGTCATTCATATGGACGAGTGCTAAGTCGATCTTCCTTTCGTCTTGGTAAGAGACGCCTCACTCGGCCTCTTGCTCGCACCTCGATAGAGCCCGCCAATCTTCGAGGACCTCGCCGACTCGCCACAGGATGCATGCCACACATCTCCCAGGACACCCTTTCCTTCAAGCACAACCACTATGATTGACTTCACCAACACTAGGACCGATCACTGAGAGATTGCTAAGAGATGAGGAATTCGTCGGCCAACCACAACTTCAGAAGGAGCCCGCATGAGCGAACACCGTCCTAGAGAGGTCTAGGAAGAGGGCTCGTAGAGACCCACACATGCGCTCTATGATAGATGTCTCCGCAAGGCCCTCGCTTAGAACCGGTGCTTTCCAATGCCGCACTCGCTCAAACTTCGAGTGTGGTGGAAGATCGACTTAGGGCTTTATTTTACAAAATTTACATTGTACTTTGAACTTTTTGAGTCAATGTGAATGACGGCATTAGTTTTGGAAAACTCACGCCTCGCATGCATCATACTCATTTACTGTTTTGCATAACAACTAACATCTCACCATACAAGTGAGCGAAGACCTTCTTCGCAGGTAGACTAACCGCGACCTTCACCCTCCTTCCACGG
Organism: Punica granatum; assembly: GCF_007655135.1. Lineage (NCBI taxonomy): Eukaryota > Viridiplantae > Streptophyta > Magnoliopsida > Myrtales > Lythraceae > Punica > Punica granatum. The sequence continues at coordinate 5,908,636 of NC_045129.1, forward strand.
CAAGGCGAGCCGTGGCCCGAGGACCGATGCACCTTCCTGGGCAAAGCTAGCTTCTCTCTAACCCCACGCAACCAAGCGTCATTGCGTGATTGCACACGTCTCTTCGCGCAACTGAGCACAGCCGCCAGCACAACCGAGTGCGTCCTTTTGCGTCGTGCGAGCATGCCTCCACCTTATCCATGCACACACCCCGGCACGCTCACACGATGCCTACCAGGCTAGTTCGATCCCCTACGCCCTTGCGTGAAAATTGCGAACATACTTTGCTCCTTCATCTTTCCCCTTTTTCCCATTGCAGGAAATAACCGACAAGAAGGCAATCTGAATCCCAAACGACCACAATCGAGACAGGAAACACTTCTCTGCTACCTTCCTGGACTCCAAACATTGAAGACCGACCCTCCCTCCATGAAATATCACAAGCGACAGCTCCAATAATCATAGCATGTCCCAACCCACCCGCCACGGGGCTTCCAGCAGGATTACACTGCCGATCGAAGAATGGGGCCAACCCACCCTCCACTATAGCCACCAACCTGCTACCGGGGCAACACACACTCTCCTTCAAATGCTCTTTTACATTTATTCGCATTTCCAAACAAGCTCTCGACATGAACGAACCATTCAAGGGGCACTTGAACAGTCTCGAAGACGCCCTATTGGTTTCGTCGGACCTGTCCGACTCGCATGTCCCAATGGGACTCGGCTTCTCGAGCTTTCCCTAGGACGGCTGCGCAGACCAATCCGCAATCAGGGAAAGTATAACTATGCGGTTCCCAGTCACAGTTTAACCGCTCCAACGCGGCGATAACCGGACTCTCGAAATAGAGTGTCCCCTACGCGTGGTACCCCATGGGTCGTGCGCTGGATGAGGGAATTTCCCATGGGTCCACCTTACATTTCTTACCACATATTTCACCGTATAATCACCTAATACATCATCTTCTTTGTCATCCTTCACAGGGGCACGCTGGCTACAAGCAAAGAGCGATATACGGGTTCACACCTTCACGAGAACTCCTATCGGGTCTCTCCTTATACTTCGACAGGAAAGAGGCTTGATGCGGAAGTACCCCCCTTTTACGAAGCCGAAGACAAAAACGACTGAGTGAGTCACATGCTGTAAACCCAACCATCTCAGTCAATAGCAAGCATGGCATCGAAGCAAAGCACGTACGCCGACTTCAAGAGCACCTATCCTCCTAGGGGCACCCTCCACGGGAGCGACAAGACACGATCAAGAACGGCGTCCAACGCAGACCACGAAGACCGGGGCATCCGCGTTCAACACTCATGCCGGGGCAACCTCGGTCACCTGCACCCCAGGGCAAATCTTATTCTTCTTCTTAGACGATAGGGGAAATCATTTGTAAAGTTTGCAAGGACGAGCAACACGAAGTTCGACTTTCGAATATCCAGGAGCCAAACCTCCATGAAAAGCCGGCCCTCACGAAATAGGGCAAGGCACACCGAAACGACCACGCAATGCAAAGTCGAAAAGTTTCCAACAAATACACGGGGCACAAAACAAACCCCAGCTGCAAGAAAAAAAAAACAGAGCGAAAAGAAGCGGGAAAAACCAGCCAAGGAAGAGAGAGATAAAAGACGAGGGAAAAACCCGCCATTGAACAAAATAAGGCATCGTCGAGATATAAAACTCCGGCACCGCCAATTCGAAGAAGAAATCAACAAACCCCGACAAAAAAGGGAAGCAGCAGACGCAACTCCTCGACGAAGACAGAACGCAACGTACTCGGAGGTCGAATCCTTCAAACCCTCCGCCTCGCAAACTTGAGAGACAAAAGAATTAAGCCCGCTAATTTAAAAACCCCCTTTTTGGGGGCGGCCTAGGCAAAAATTAGGGCAAAAGAGAGGCACGACTGAAAATCCCGAGGTGGGCAGTCGTAGCAAAAGGAGAGCTAATCCCCTTTAGGTCGAGAAGTGCAACCGAATCCCGAGGTAGGCGACCGTAACAAAATGAGAGCAAAATGAGAGATAAATAAATCAATGTGTCACCCTAGGCCGCCACACATCGTGCGGACTAGGGTTTCCCCATGGGAAACGATCAGTTTGTCTACTCCGACACGATCCTCGATCGGTTCTCCTGCATTACTCAACTGTCTAAAGCGAAGTCTCCCTCACATACAGTAGGCAACCAAGCATACCATCCGAGCAGTTTGGGACAGCTTACGCAACAGAAGGACAAAGGAGAAAGGGGGGTACGTGTCGCTGTAGGCGTGAACCCATGTATCTTTTAGCTTGGGGCAGCGTGCTCCCTAAGCTTTCTCTTTTATCTTTGTCATTGCATAACTCCAAACGGGTCATAGTCACTCTACAATATTCTACCACAAATCCAAAATCCTAGACACTCATCTCCAGGAGTCAAGCCATAACACTATGGAAATGAATAGACTGAGGTCTAACCAAATTTGCACATAAATCCCCATGCTGGTCACAAGCGCAGCCGCCCTACGGTACCATGACGAGAAGGGTCCTAAGCCGACGGGCTCGTCGAATAATCGACAGAGCTGCTAGGGCATCATTAAGAATGTCTCGATATGCTCATACATGGCCAACAGGAGCCTTGGAGGCCTCGCATTGAGGCCTTCGAAAATGGGATCTCATTCGTATCCCCAAAGCAAAAACTCTATACGGGTCGCCCAAGCGACCCGAAACTGAAAGACATGCGTCGCAAACACATCATTTTACCCGTGCTTACAAATTGCTAGTAATTCCATGACTTACTAATGATGTCAAGATCACAGGTACAACAAACGCAGGAACTACGACGGACTCTGATTCCCCATCCCTCGGGGTACCTTGGCACTTCGTCTAGAACTCGAGTCCTTCATCGTAAGACCGGGGCATCACCAGCAAACTACAATCGCCCCTGCGACAGAGCCGGCCTCCGGCAGATTAGCACATTTGGGGTAGCATCAGCCCTGCACATTTAGCGTACACCACCGTTCACACGACTAATGGAAAGTAGTGCCCATCCATGCGGGAGAGCAACGTACAATCCTCACTCTCCACCGAGACAAGATGCGTCTTAGTCCCGAGAGTTAGTCCAACCCACAGCACCGCTTCACTATGGCAACAGTCACAAGCAACAGCATCCCGGTGAACACAGCGATCAGACCATCCCCGCCAAGCGAGCGACACAAGTCATCCAGCATGCGCCCAATCACGCGACAAACTGCAGGCCACGCCTACTACTGCACCATACCAGCTTGCCCCGACCCAATGCCAAGCTCCCATTTTCAGCGCCCTGCGCCATTCCCCAGCAATTATCTTTGCTTCAGCATTTCCTACATTTTCCTATCAATTTACATTTACTACTTTCCGGACTTCGCGTCCACATTTACAGCTTTTTGGACTTCGCGTCCACGTTTACAGCTTTCTGGACTTCGTGTCCACATTTACTGCTTTCCGGACTTCGCATCCACGTTTACAGCTTTCTGGACTTCGCGTCCACGGACTTCGTATCCACATTTACTGCTTTCCGGACTTCGCGTCCACGTTTATAGCTTTCTGGACTTCGCGTCCACGTTTATAGCTTTCCGAATTTCGCGTCCACGTTTATAGCTTTCTTAACTTCGCGTCCACATTTACTGTTTTCCGGACTTCGCGTCCACGTTTATAGCTTTCTGGACTTCGCATCCACGGACTTCGCATCCACATTTACTGCTTTCCGGACTTCGCGTCCACGTTTATAGCTTTCTGGACTTCGCGTCCACATTTACTTCTTTCCGGACTTCGCGTCCACGTTTATAGCTTTCTAGACTTCGCGTCCACATTTACTGTTTTCCGGACTTCGCGTCCACGTTTACAGCTTTCAGAAATTCGTGTCCTCATTTACATTTCGGACTTCGTGTCCACATTTACGGCTTTTCGGACTTCGTGTCCGCACATACTACATTTCGGACTTCGTGTCCGCATTTACTATTTTTCGGACTTCGTGTCCTCATTTACTTCTTTCCGGACTTCGTGTCCGTATCCACTGTATTTAGGACTTCGTGTCCTCATTTACTGCTTTTCGAACTTCGTGTCCGCATTCACTGCATTCCGGACTTCGTGTCCGCCTCTACTGCATTTCGGACTTCGTGTCCGCATTCACTGTTCTTCGGACTTCGTGTCTGCACTTACTGCATTTTTGACTTCGTGTTCGCATTCATTGTTTTTCGGACTTCGTGTCAGCATTCACTGTTTTTCGGACTCCGTGTCCATCCTTGCCGTTTTTCGGACTTCATGTCCATTTTTACTGCTTTTCGGACTCCGTGTCCATCTTTACAGTTTTTCGGACTTCGTGTCCAGGACTCCGTGTCCATCTTTAATGCTTTTCGGACTTCGTGTCCATCTTTACTGCATTTCGAACTTCGTGTCCTCATCTACATTTCAGACTTCGTGTCCACATTTACGGCTTTTCGGACTTCGTGTCCGCACATACTACATTTCGGACTTCGTGTCCGCATTTACTACTTTTCGGACTTCGTGTCCTCCTTTACTTCTTTCCGGACTTCGTGTCCGTATCCACTGCATTTCGGATTTCGTGTCCTCATTTACTACTTTTCAGACTTCGTGTCCGCATTCACTTTATTTCGGACTTCGTGTCCGCCTCTACTGCATTTCGGACTTCGTGTCCGCATTCACTGTTCTTCGGACTTCGTGTCTACACTTACTGCATTTCAGACTTCGTGTCCGCATTCACTGTTCTTCGGACTTCGTGTCCGCACTTACTGCATTTCAGACTTCGCATCCTCATTTACTACTTTTCGGACTTCGTGTCCGCATCTGTATTTTGGACCTCGTGTCCACATTTACGGCTTTCCGGACTTCGTGTCCGCATATACTGCTTTCCGGACTTCGTGTCCGCATTTACTACTTTTCGGACTTCGTGTCCTCATTTACTTCTTCCTAGACTTCGTGTCCGTATCTGCTGCATTTCGGACTTCGTGTCCTCATTTACTGCATTCCAGACCTCGTGTCCCCATCTACTGCTTTTCGGACTTCGTGTCCGCATTTACTACTTTTCGGACTTCGTGTCCTCATTTACTTCTTTCCGGACTTCGTGTCCGTATCCGCTGCATTTCGAACTTCGTGTCCTCATCTACTGCTTTCCGGACTTCGTGTCCGCATTTACTATTTTTCGGATTTCGTGTCCTCACTTACTACATTCCGGACTTTGTGTCCGCGTCCACTACATTTCGGACTTCGTGTCCTCATCTACTTCGTTTCGGACTTCGTGTCCTCTTTTACTGCTTTCAGGACTTCGTGTCCGTATCTACTCCGTTTCAGGCTTCATATCCTCATTTACTACATTTCAGATTTTGTGCCCGCATTTACTGCATTTCGGACTTCTTGTCCACTTTTACTACTTTTCGGACTTCGTGTCCATATCGCTTTCTGGACTTCTTGTCCACATTTAATGTCTTTCAAGTATGTGTCCACGTTTACTAATTTATAGTTTTTACTATTTTGCAACAGGCCCACATATTGGCACAAACGAGGAGAATGACCAGACGATCGCCAGGACCAAACGAGGTGCTTCTCATAGTCTTTGTCTGCATCCTCTATCCGAGCATGCAACCAAAGAGGGGCAAGCTGTCAACACCCAATTTCGGTCCATCGGCTCCAGGGGGGACTTGGAAAAAAAAAACGGAGCTCTCTCTCTCTCTCTATCTCTCTCTCGGGATTAGTCGAAAAAAAAGAAAGATCGGCAGCTGAGGTTGAAAAGGGAACCGACAACTCAACTTCGGAGGGGGATCCTTAGCTCACGGAAAAAAACGTCAACACACTCTCTCGCCCACGGAGATCTCCTGAACGCCCGCTGGTTTTCCTCTCACTTCCGGCTCCAGCTCGCCTCTCACTCCTTGCCCGACACATACAGACGCGGCTCGCTCCCGCCCCAGCCGTGCTCAGCGATCTTCCGGGGTCTAGTGCAACCGCACCGCCACCCGAACCGCGTCCCTTCTCTTCGGTTTACTTGTCGGCACTAATCGGGTCGTTCATTTTTCTTTCCGGGTCGCACAGGTAACTCGGAACAGACACACACCAGCTCAGTCCGTGTTCAGCAGCCCAGCTCGCGCCATCGGTCTAGCCCAGCCTTGTGGCCCAATTCGGCCCCAAATCCAGCCCAGATCTCGGCCCAGTCCAGTCAACAGCCCATTTCGGCCTAGTCCGCCCATATCGGCCCAGTTCAGCCCATCGGCCCAGTCCGGCCCAATTCAGCCAATCTCTCAACAGCCCAATTCATTGAAAATTCCTCTATTTACATAACTGCCCCCGTTCTTTTCAAAAAAGGTAAATTCTCAACTTAGTGGCATGATTAGGGCTTCATTCCTGAATATTAATGCTTGCTTGATGGATATGATGTGAAATAAGCGTTCTTGGATTGCGTGGGTGATCGGATTTGTCCCGAACTCGATTTTACAAACTTTCTATTTTGTCGCATTTCAGTCCAGAGGACGTATTTTATTTTTTTATTTTTACTTTTAGACCTGCCCTGAACTCTGAAATTCTTCTCCGTCAAGCCCAGCCATTTTTACCATTTTCCAATCGGTCCTTGAATTTTCCAGAATTTTTTAAAGCATCCCGAAGAACTTTTCAAGTTGTTTCATTTTAGTCTCTAGGGCCATTTTTCACCCTTTTCAGATCTGCCCCGGATTTCAAAATTTCTTTTCAATCAAGCCCAGCCATTTTTACAATTTTCCAATCTGTCCTTGAATTTTCCGGAATTTTTTAAGCATTCCGAAGAACTTTCCAAGTTGCTTCAGTTTAGTCCCGGGGCCATTTTTCACTCTTTTCAGATCTTCCCCGAATTTCAAAATTCTTTTCCATCAAGTCCCAGTCATTTTACTGTTTTTTGATCAGTCCTTGAATTTTCCGGAATTGTTTTAAACATCCCAAAGATCTTTCCAAGTTGCTTCAGTTTAGTCCCAGGGCCATTTTTCACTCTTTTCAGATCTGCCCAGAATTTGAAAATTCTTTTCAATCAAGTCCCAGTCATTTTACTGCTTTCCAATCAGTTCTGGAATTCTCAGAATTTTTCAAGCATCCCAAGAAACTTTCCAAGTTGTTTCAGTTTAGTCTCGGGGACATTTATTTTGTTTTCAGAACAGTCCAAATTTTCAAATTCGTTTCAAAAAAGTCCTGGGACATTTTCAGTAATTTTTACACTGTCCCCAATTTTTTTAGAAATTTCAAATCTATCCCCGAGACTTTATCCGAATTTGCAAATTAGTCCATGCTCTTTTAAAATCTTTCAATTCAGTCCCCTTGACATTTTCTAAAGAATATCCAACCCTTTCCTACTTGGATCACCGACCGACAACGTATGTGTCCCATTTAAATATATTATTCCTTTAATTATATGTATACAACATGACATTGTATACAATGTGTGTTCTTTTACGTTTTCCCGCTTCCATGAATCGGCGTCGTTTTGTCGATTCCATTAATATTATGTTTGTGTATGCTTGTATGTGTTTATCATGATCATGGCGGCACCGATTGCGTGAAATATGTATTTTTGTCGTGCTTGATATGATAACATGCTCTTGATCCGTGTTTAAATGCTTTATTTTCTCGTTTTAATCGAAACCCCACATGAATCGGTTTAATAATGCAAACTCGACCTAAAATCAAAATTTTAAATTTCAAGACGGTTGGAAATTAGAGTTTACCGGCTGGTCAATTAATGGCTATTTCCGACGACTCGAAATCCGCAGATTAAAGCATTCGGCAAATTTTTTTAATTAACCAAAAATTCTACATACGGGATAATCGGGACGTTAAATTTGGCTAAATTAAATCACTTGACTTCTTTAAATAAATTGTACGAACCGATTAACAATCTGTAATCACGTCGACAGTTCAAGAACTGTTAGCTATGTCTTTTTCAAATTCACAATTTCAAAATCACCGAGATACGTGTAACGTAATCTTGATTTTCATGCACACACATATTTATCGATTCAAGGGCATGACTACCGGTTCTTGTCCTGCCGTAATCCTAGCGTAGGTTTGTGCATATAATTGGTCAAAACATGAGAAAGCAAATTAATCTCAAACTCGGCATAATCAAACATGGGCAAATAGTCAAGTAGAGGGTTAGGTTTCGAGTTTTAGGTGAAAATACTCTTAATATGTAAAAACCATATTGTCACGATACAAAATAATTTAAAAATAACCCACACATTCAGGACTTGACTACAAACATCATGTCTGTCGGGTCCGTAAAAATAATGTCGAATGCTACATACCCTATCCATCATCCCTTTTGTTTGTTTTAGGGTAGGATTTGTATGCCAAGATACCTCGGTTAATAATCAGTTAATTCACGTAAATTCGGCGATAACAAAAACTCCATTGTTTGTTTATTTGAGCCTGCTTTTTACATTTTTGCACCTGTTTGTTATGCGGATCGAGCCAGATTCCTTAGGACTCGATTCACACTAGGTCCAACGCCCATAACCGTCGATCACGGGGTCCAAGGCCCCCATACACTGAGTGCGCATTTAATTTAATTTTCGGTATTTTCCAAAACCATACGGTAAGCATGAGTGAAATCAGGGCCGAATGTGAACCGATCGGGATTTAGTCATTGTAATTTATCTTTTATTTGAGAGAACAATGTAAGGATTTATGATGTATATTTATTCATGTAATAATCCTGGTCGGAGAGTGGACGGTTCAAGTGTCTCTTCGAATTTACGATGTCAAAACGGGCGAGTCGAGTGCAACCCTAAATCATGCGGTAAATAAATAAAATGACAAGCCTAGCAAGCTAGAGTACCGAAAGGGGGTGTGGGATATAGGCCCACACGTAATAGAACCCCCGAATTCGGAATTTTCGGTTCCGTACAAGACCATTGCCTTAGCATACTAGGTGTATCCATACCCTTAGACCTGGGCGACTCACCGGCCCTCGACCTTCGGGTCGTAACAAGGTAGTAGCGACTCCTTCTCATGTGCGTCCGTCGCGCGTCCCCGAGAAGGTGGACACTCCCAAGCCGGGTTACATTTAGGCGCGCGCATGCGTGCCCCGATAAAGACGAAATTCGGGTGCGTACAGTCATAATGCTTGTTAAATCAAGTTTTAAAAAAATAGAAGGAAAAATTGAAAATGAGCACTGAGGAGGTGAAAGATAATCAGTATACCCAAGAGTAGTCGACTAAAAGGCATGGCCTAAAGTAATCGAAGCATAGATAAAGGAAAACCTAAAGCACTCCGAATTTTTGGATATACAAGGCAATCATAAACCTGAAATGTACAATACATCAAAAGAATCAATTTTTCATCCAACAAAAAAATCAAAAGAATCAATTTACTGAATATAACTCACCTAATAACTATAAGTTCCTGCACTGTTCGATTTCAAAAAATTTTCCAGCTTTTCAAAGATTTGCGCAAATTCAGAAGAGATCATTTCTGATGAACTAACTGACAATTACAAGTGATGTGAACCCACCAGAATCATTAGATCATCATATTGAGACTACCCTATGTCAGTACTGAGACAGACTATCAGAAGCCGACGACAAAAAGAGATATTGCATGCCCAAATTAGAATCTTTGACTATTAAGTTAATAAACAAACTTGTGAATTCCTTTTGATTGGAGATTCTTCAGTGTCTTCTTTTCAAACTTTAAGGGTGTGTTTGTTTTATGAACGAAGTTTAACTCAACTCAACTCAACTCCACTTATCTTCAATTCAACATCACAATCATTACTTCTTTTTATTTTTTAAATATTTTTAACTATTCAATTCAATTTTTAATAGTAAATTCTCCCAACTATTAATTATTTTTTCACAATTCAACAACACAATCATTACTTAATCATTATTTTATCTCAATTATTTATTACTTTTTCACACTTTTTCTCATAATTCAACAATAAAATCATTACAAATCAAAACTCAACTCAACTCAACTCTCAATCCAAACGCACTCTAAGAATTGCCCTCTACATTGGTTTGGTTTTCTTTCTATCCAAATATAGAAGTAAAGACCTGTATCTATTGCATTCTTTAGCAGTGTCTACACATAACAACTCCAGGAAGAGAGAACCGTAATTAGCATTATGAATCCATATGATTCTTCTCCAGCAAAATTGTGTCCTTTTGAAATGACTCTCGTATAAAAGTATGATGGTTTAACTTTAACCAACTTTCACAGCTGCCACTGACCATGATGTGTTGGGAATCTTATGCTCAGCAGGAAAAATTTTGCTGAAAAAGGATATGCAGCGTAGCACTCATTCAAACAATAGAGGATGAGAAACACAATCTAGATCACCGCAACAATTTGACACAAAAATCAATCACGTGAAGTTCCTTACTTGTTCGATATTACAGTAGGAGCAAATGTAGTTTCTGCAGCAAGAAGAAGAGGAACCGCGGGTCCATAAGTTAATAGTCCATGCATGCAAAACCGTAGCAAACTCCTCGTGGTCAATACACGAGATGCACATGACACCATAATTAGCGTTAACAGAGCAGGGAGGAAACAAGAGCCAACTATGGGGTTTCTTCTGTTTCGGCGAAGAGAACATGAAAGAGTCACTTATCCAATGATGCTACATTATGTTTCAACTCATACTGATCGAGTTATTAGATGTATCTCTCGTTCATCCAAAGTGCGGGAAGAATACATTAATCTAGTCGATTGACCTACTGAGAAACCAGAATTACGGGATGTCTCCTATTATTATCTTCAAGAAACCGAAGTTATGATCTCTTCATAATATGCCCCGACTGATGAAAAATGCTGATTTCAGTGGTTCTGGTTCCTTTGCTAGAAGTGAGTATCACTATCAGGGTATCAAAATGGGGCCAACTTAGTCCTTTGTGAATGGGCCAAAATGAGTACGTTTTGTAAAATGGGCCCATGAGGCCTAGTCGCGAGAAGGAACAATCCAAACATATTATGAAGGTAATGAAAATGTACTGCATGAGAGGATAATATCAATACGTGAACTCGCAAAGAGCAAGATTACTGGTGAAAAAAGAATCCTAATCTTCGAAATAAGGATGGTTAAGTGGATATAACTATCTTCGCTCTCGAATGAAATTAGCTTGAGCTTACTTATCGTCCACATGGAATTTTTTAGTATTTGTCATTTCCATACGTAGATGTCCTTTTATCATAAGTTTGTGATGGAGGTAGGGTAGGGAGCGGGACGGTAAGGGTGGTCAGCCGATTCTAATTTTCCACACAGAAGATATACTGAAAATCCGTGATTTTAACTAGAGCAACTCTTAGTAAGGCGTTCTTCAACCAACTGTGTCCGATATTTCAAGCCCCTTCTGTTACAACTCGCAATCCTATGGTGCACGATATAAGGAATGATGCCTCTCTTGGTTACAATGAAAGAACTGATATTGAGTTTTCTTTGGCTATACTAGGACTTTTCCGTGCCGCTTTAATTACTTTTCTCTATACCTATTACGTTTATGGACCAGATATGACCTATCTTAAAACCGAAAAAAGAGTGTATTCAGATAAATTTGAAAGACTGTCAAGATATGAAATTGGATAAGGATATCTTAAGTCCAACTCGTTGATTCTATATATCTACAAATGAAATCTTCCAGTTGCCATTGCTTGTCCTTCAATTATGGCATTGATGATGGACGGAGCCGCAATTCCATCACAATTTAGTCTTTGGAACAATTAATAATAAAATGGTTCGAAACCCTAAAATTCATTTTCAAAAAAATTTACTCTGACCCTGAGAGGAATGAGAATTTCATCCTAACTAGATATATGGACGTTTTATCTTTTGTACGAGCACACTGATACATCGATCCTACTTTACAAAAATTATTCAAATTAATATTCATATGACGCGATAATGTACTAACTTATACTGAACTATATGTTACTATATGCATCGGCAACAATCTTCACTTACCCCGATCAATTCCTCAATTACGTAGAGCAGATAAATTCAAAGTATGGAGCAAGCAAAGCCAATACTAGCGGCCAAACGTCAAAAATGCTATTATTAGCTAGTCACTCAAAAACTTCATATGCCTCGTTTCTTAGTAAGTAAGATATGGGAAATGCCCCCCCGTGAAACCGTTGCCCTCCTTGAAACTGCTATACATATCAGGATAAGGGCTTACAGGCAGAATCCCACCGAAAAAAAAAAAACAGAGAGAGAGAGAGAAAGAAAGGAAAAAGAAGAAGAAGGTTTGATCAAATGTTGTTGGATTGACAGCAGTTCTTATTATCGTATATAAAAATTCGTAATTTATTTCGGTGGATAGAAAATGAGGTCTAAACCCAAAACAAATAAAAATTAAGAAAAACAAATAAAGGTATGGAAATCCAATGATGTCGCGTTAAATAATAGTGCTTCTAGGCCGATCGATAAATTCATAGTCTATTAATGGGAGAAAATTTTCCAAGGGCTTGGACTTCCGCGATAAATGAGGACCATTATTGCAAATAGAGACAAAGGAGCAAAGTGGAGGAGCCAAAGTTGAATTCATCGTCATATTATATAGCAGTTGTACATATGGGTATATCTACATATAAATATATATATATATATATATATACACATGAACGAACCCTTTTTCCTATGGGAACTCTGAGGAAGATGGGTATGAAGCGAACGGCAAAGCATCAATCGGAAGAGTAATTAATGCACGACGAGAAGATACATGTAATTCTTCGTTAATTCAATGCACGACACATACGTATGCACGAGATGAAACATGTACATAAGTTCGAAACAGGAAGCCTGGTTATTGCTAGTTTTGTATCGAAGGTTGATAACAGTACCCATGAACGAGATAGTGATATATTAATCAGGCAATAAATTGATTTGGTTGATACAATAAATTTTTCCTGGCTGATCGATCCTTTGATCATGAGGGCTACGCGAAGTCGCCACATAAAGCTTACTAGGACGACGGAAAATGACTGCGACCCAACTTTTCCTGTGGAAGAATCAGTCAGAGACCGCAGAGCCAAAGAGAAAAGATTTTAAAAAAAAATTCTATGATATAATTTGCAAATTGCATTCAAAGGGTATTCGAAAGTTTAATAGAATCCGACTAATTTAAATCCAAGCCATGCTAATTCCCGAAAGGGTGAAACTCTCATATCATAGATTTTTTTCATTTACAAATTTCGAATTCAAGCCATTAGTTTAAGACAAAAAGGTGTCAAACCAATTAAATCAACCCAGATTGGGAATATGTGAATTTTACACGTGATGTAATTAGGGCCTGGAGTCTGTTATGACCAATTGACTATGACCAAATTGTTGCGGCAATGGGAATCAACCTCAATTAATAGACTATAGATACCTCGGATTTTCATAAAAAAAAAAGTAAAAGAAAATATCACGTTCTCCTTATTTATTGGTAATTCTATGAATACCATACCAGCTGATGAACTTGCCATAAACATCCCTCAATTGAATCACCGAGAAGGGAAAAAGAAAGATGTTCAAACTAAGTTGTCTAATACTTCTCCTCCCTCTGGTCTCACTCTCACTCTCCGCATCCCGTGGGAGGGCACAGTCCGGGGACATAAGCGGGATCATCAGCCGGGATTTGTTCAATCAGATGCTGAAGCACAGGAACGATGCTGCATGTCCTGCGAAGGGCTTTTACACGTACGATGCTTTCATTGCCGCAGCCAAGTCATTCAGCGGATTCGGGACTACCGGTGACCTTGCCACCCGGAAGAAGGAGATTGCTGCCTTCCTAGGACAGACTTCCCACGAGACCACAGGTTTCCTGATATGCTATACTTTCTGCTAGGCTTTGCAGCAGTTTAGCATGCTATTTCCCGCCCTTCGGTTATATACATTAGGAAGATATATTTGAAATTTGATCAAACCGAGTTACCTTAGGCCACTTATATATATGTCCGAAGGCGGGTGGGCAAGTGCACCAGACGGTCCGTATGCATGGGGGTACTGCTTCAAGCAAGAGCAAGGCAACCCCGGTGACTATTGCGTAGCCAACCAGCTGTGGCCATGCGCTCCCGGCAAGAAGTATTATGGCCGTGGTCCGATACAAATCTACTAGTGAGTAATAAACCAACACTTGATATGCTGATGATCAAACTAAAAATCAGTAATAGTATTTAATATCTTCTTATATATTGATCATCTATTGGCCGCAGCAACTACAACTATGGCCCGGCAGGAAGAGCTATTGGTTACAACCTACTGGGAAACCCGGACGCGGTGGCAACCGATCCGGTCATCTCATTCAAGACGGCTCTTTGGTTCTGGATGACCCCGCAGTCCCCGAAGCCCTCCTGCCACAGCGTCATCACGGGGCAGTGGAATCCTTCTAGCGCAGACTCCGCTGCGGGACGGGTCCCGGGCTACGGTGTCATCACCAACATAATCAACGGTGGGATCGAGTGCGGGAAGCCAACCCCGGGCCAGGTGCAGGACCTGATCGGGTTCTACAAGAGATACTGCGACCTGCTACAAGTGGGATATGGGAATAATCTTTACTGTGCCAACCAACGTCCATTTGCTTAGTTAGGCAAACCATCCCACGGCCTTATCCTATAGAGAGTGTTAGAATGAAGCAAACTCCCACGTCCTATGTGTATGTGCGAAAGTTTGCCTTGTAACTCTTTCGGATAGCCGACAGTGTCCCATGTGCAAGATCGATCAATAAAAATGATCAGATTAATTATCCGGGTCGCGGTTCATCGGTTTCCATTGAAGTAAATATTACTCATTCATATATAATTAATTACTAACTAATTAACGGATAGATTGAAAGTAATCTTGACTGTTGAATCAATTAACCATATAAATTATCAGTGCCACCGGTATTATTAGAAGTTCAACCAGCTAAAATCAAACATGAAACATATTAGTTCTAGACAAAGGTGTATGCTGGCATAATAAAACCACCATTTCAAGTTGGAAAGAGTAGTAGTGGTGGCGATAGCGTTGTTAGCAGAGCATGTGCTTTGATAGAATGAGCAAGTCGAAAAGAACATAGAATTTGGTGAGCTGTGGACTTCGTACGACAACGGAGTCAAGTCAAGCCATTGGGCAAGTCTTTATGGACATGGGGTAAATAACGGAAAGACAAACAGTAATTGTGATTGATCATATTTTACCGGCGTGAGTCAATTCAAGTCGTTTCACACTTATTTTCCTTAATTAAAGTTTCGGGTTCAAGTATTATAAATGGAAAAAAATCCACGTTGGGAGAATTTGCCCGGAATACTATTTGCAAGCCGAATTCAATAGGGTCGGAAGAAAGCATTTGCCTAGACTATGCTGAATTATATATAGATAACACCTCGAATAGTAAGACAATCTCGATGGCCCAGGGCATGTGGAGATTAGGCCCCAAGCAGAACCGCGATGAGAGATGAGTGATTTCCGATAACTTATACTCACTCCTAATCTATCTAAAGCACCTTCAAACATTTACATTCATAAAAAAAGCACGAACTGCCTTCCAAACCACAAAGGCCGTCCATATCTGATTGGCTTGGTCATGTCTCACATCTAAACACGGTAGGTTCAGTTCATTCACTACATTGTGCACTAGGAAGAGGAAAGGGTTGTATTGCTTAAAGAGAACTCAATAAGTATCATCGTAGAACCGACAGCTATTACTCTTCGATCTTCTCACCTACCCAAAATTGGACCATACAAAATCTCCTCAAGGCGCCCAAAACTCCAATGCGAGGAAAAATTAAAGCACCACCAGTCCTGACCCGAACATATAATCGGTGCAGCTATTTCTCAGTATAATAATAGTACATTTTTTGGAGAATGATGGCCGCATCTATTCTTAGAAGCAGCACCGGCAAGTTAATGTCTCCAAACACGTATAAGGTCTAGACCTCTTCTCGAGCTCCTGCTGTGCAGGGACCCGCTCCAAGTAACTGCTTCCTCCACAACAGATATAGTACAAGTTTCTGCCCATACCTCTACTGAAAGCGCACACTCTTCGGAGGACATGGCTATAAAATGAACATTTAAAGAGTTGTCAACACTACGACTTCTTATGGGTATGCTGAAACAGTGGAACGAGGATCCCAGTTGTAAATCAGTCCTGGATGGGATGGCTGTTCTAAACTGAACTTTGGGATGAAAATTTGTTTTAGAATGTGAGATCTAAATGCAGACTAGCCTTTCCCCAAATCATGTAAACAAATTCCTGAAGGATCCAAAAAATCAGAAGTGCAGAGCCTTTTTCTCTACCAAGAATCCTCCTATATTTGTCAAAATTCCGGGAGAGTCACCCGGAATCGCGCAAAACACCAGAGTGAGGTTGAGCTCGAGTTTTTCCATGCTTTTGTAGGGGAAACAAGGAATTACCTCAAATACGTGATGCGCTGGCGCCTTACGAGCTCATAGGTCGTCTAATTTGTTAGAATAAGATAGCTGCAATGAAGATGTAAAGAGATCATAAAAGTTAAAAACACTTGGATGTGAGAGTACAAGGTTATCGTTAGAGGAATGCCTGATACATACTAGTCATTTACCTGACCTGATCCTTAGCAAAAACCCCGTTAGGGTAATGCTATTTATTCTACCTCTTTCTCTTACATGTAATCGCCTATATTTGTAAATTGATGCTGAAAACAAGTGGAGACAACTGGAATACCTGTGGAAAAGCAGCTGAAGGAGCAGAAAGATCAAGGAGATTGACAGGAAAATCAGCAGGATAATCATGATTGCGCTCTTCCACCTGACAGGATCATCAATGTTTCAGGTGAAGACTTTAAATTAGGGGCCGTTTGGATTTAGAGTTAAAGTTACTTTGATTTTGATTTTGATTTTGATTTTGATTGTGGAAAAGGACAAATGAGATTTGATTATAAATTTGACTTGGGAAACGTGTGTTTTTGTTGTGTAGTGTGTTGAGTTAAAGTTCAAATTAAAGTTAAAATCAAATTTCTCTCAATCCAAACGGGGCGTAAATTCTTCTATAAAAAATTGAAAAAGAACTGGAAAAAGCCACCTGATGTAAGATTACAACCATATCCGTTGAACAACCAGATTCCCCTCATTTTTCAGGGGTACAAGATGCTTAATAGCATCACATAAATACAGGATCAGGCCCTGAATGGCGAGTAATGTTCCATCTCCTACGCAACATATCTTCAAATTTCTATTATTAAATCACTTTACATTTGTCACCAAGCCCTAAATGGCTTAACATCATTTCAACTATATGGCTGGTTTTTTTAAGTGCTTTCACGGACACGACCAATATCCGAACTTCAACTTACCACACCCGATATATGTTGGCGTGAAGGTAGCTAATGTACAAGAAGGCAGTCCAGAGGCAGAGTGCAGCCTCCTCGCAGAGGTACCACCTGATTATCATAAAACTAAACATTGTCATAATGCTTGTTAAATCAAGTTTTAAAAAAATAGAAGGAAAAAATTAAAAATGAGCACTGAGTAGGTGAAAGATAATCAGTATACCCAAGAGTAGTCGACTAAAAGGCATGGCCTAAAGTAATCGAAGCATAGATAAAGGAAAACCTAAAGCACTCCGAATTTTTGGATATACAAGGCAATCATAAACCTGAAATGTACAATACATCAAAAGAATCAATTTTTCATCCAACAACAAATATCAAAAGAATCAATTTAGTGAATATGACTCACCTAATAACTATAAGTTCCGGGACTGTTCATTAAATGCGCTTTGAAAAAATTTTCCAGCTTTTCAAAGATTTGCGCAAATTCAGAAGAGATCATTTCTGATGAACTAACAGACAATTACAAGTGATGTGGACCCACCAGAATCATTAGATCATCATATTGAGACTACCCTATGTCAGTACTGAGACAGACTATCAGAAGCCGACGACAAAAAGAGATATTGCATGCCCAAGTTAATAAACAAACTTGTGAATTCCTTTTGATTGGAGATTCTTCAGTGTCTTCTTTTCAAACTTTAAGAATTGCCCTCTACATTGGTTTGGTTTTCTTTCTATCCAAATATAGAAGTAAAGACCTGGATCTATTGCATTCTTTAGCAGTGTCTACACATAACAACTCCAGGAAGAGAGAACCGTAATTAGCATTATGAATCCATATGATTCTGCTCCAGCAAAATTGTGTCCTTTTTAAATGACTCTCGTATAAAAGTATGATGGTTTCACTTTAACCAACTTTCACAGCTACCACTGACCATGATGTGTTGGGAATCTTATGCTCAGCAGGAAAAATTTTGCTGAAAAAGGATATGCAGCGTAGCACTCATTCAAACAATAGAGGATGAGAAACACAATCTAGATCACCGCAACAATTTGACACAAAAATCAATCACGCGAAGTTCCTTACTTGTTCGATATTACAGTAGGAGCAAATGTAGTTTCTGCAGCAAGAAGAAGAGGAACCACTGGTCCATAAGTTAATAGTCCGTGCATGCAAAACCGTAGCAAACTCCTCGTGGCCAATACACGAGATGCACATGACACCATAATTAGCGTTAACAGAGCAGGGAGGAAACAAGAGCCAACTATGGGGTTTCTTCTGTTTCGGTGAAGAGAACATGAAAGAGTCACTTATCCAATGATGCAACATTATATTTCAACTCGTACTGATTGAGTTATTAGATGTATCTCTCGTTCGTCCAAAGTGCGGGAAGAATACATTAATCTAGTCGATTGACCTACTGAGAAACCACAATTACGGGATGTCTCCTAATATTTTCTTCAAGAAACCGAAGTTATGATCTCTTCATAATATGCCCCGACTGATGAAAAATGCTGATTTCAGTGGTTCTGGTTCCTTTGCTAGAAGTGAGTATCACTATCAAAATAGAGAAACGATGGTTTTTACTTTTTACGGCCCTCCCTGCCCTGAAGGATCAGTACTTTTTACTCATCTCTCTCTTTCTTTTTCTCTGCAGACCTGAAAAAGCCTAAAAAGAGTGGAGAGGTTTCTTTCTCCCTCTCCAGTGAAATTACAACAGTAATAATTCATAGAGATCCTCCCACTGATATGATCTCTCTCTCCCACTCCCACAAACACAATTTGGGTTGACTTATTTCAGACCTGATCATGGCTGCAATGACAGGTCCATTCATCCTTAATGAAACTTCATTTGTAAAGTATTTATAAATACATGATTATTTGTTATCTTATGTATCTTCTTTTTTTTGGGATTATAAATGAGATCTACGACATGCTGTGTTTCATTTTTTTTTCGTAAGTCCAACTTGTTGATTCTATATATCTACAAATGAAATCTTCCAGTTGTGCATTGCTTATCCTTCAATTATGGCATTGATGATGGACGGAGCCCCAATTCCATCACAATTTAGTCTTTGGAACAGTTAATAATAAGATGGTTCGAAACCTTAAAATATATTTTCAAAAAAATTTACCCTGACCCTGAGAGGAATGAGAATTTCATGCCTATCTAGATATATGGACGTTTTATCTTTTGTACGAACACACCGATACATTGATCCTACTTTACAAAAATTATTCAAATTAATATTCATATGACGTGGTAATGTACTGACTTATACTGAACTATATGTTACTATATACATCGGCAACAATCTTCACTTATCCCGATCAATTCCTCAAGTACGTAGAGCAAATAAATTCAAAGTATGGAGCAAGCAAAGCCAACACAAGTGTTCAAACGTCAAAAATGCTATTATTAGCTAGTCACTCAAAAACTTTATATGCCTCGTTTCTTAGTACATAAGCTATGAGAAATGCCCCCCCACCCCCCCCAAACCGTTGCTCTCCTTGAAACTGCTATACGTATCAGGATATGGGCTTAAAAGCAGAATCCCACCGGGCAAAAAAAAGAACAAAAAAAAAGGTTTGACCAAATGTTGTTGGATTGACAACCGCTCTTATTATCGTATATAAAAAATTCGTAATCTATTTCGGTGGATAGAAAATGAGGTCTAAACCCAAAAAAAATAAAAATTAAGAAAAACAAAGAAAGGTATGAAAATCCAATGATGTCGCGTTCAATAATAGTGCTTCTAGACCGATCGTTAAATTCATAGTCTATTAATGGGAGAAAATTTTCCAAGGGCAAAGTGGAGGAGCCAAAGTTGAATTCATCATCATATTAAATAGCAGTTGTATATATGGGTATATCTACATATATATATATATATATAAACGAACCCTTTTTCCTATGGGAACTCAGGAAGATGGGTTTGAAGCGAACGGCAAAGCATTAATCGGGAGCGTAATTAATGCACGACGAGAGGATACATGTAATTCTCTGTTAATTCAATGCACGACGCATACGTGTGCACGAGATGAAACATGTACATAAGTTCGAAACGGGAAGCCTGGTTATTGCTAGTTTTGTATCGAAGGTTGATAACAGTACCCATGAACGAGATAGTGATATATTAATCAGGCAATAAATTGATTTGGTTGATACAATAAATTTTTCCTGGCTGATCGATCCTTTGATCATGAGGGCTACGCGAAGTCGCCACATAAAGCTTACTAGGACGACGGAAAATGACTGCAACCCAACTTTTCCAGTGGAAGAATCAGTCAGAGACCGCAGAACCAAAGAAAAAAAGATTTTTTAAAAAAATTCTATGATATAATTTGCAAATTGTATTCAAAGGGTATTCGAAAGTTGAATAAAATTCGACTAATTTAAATTCAAGTCATGCTAATCCCCGAAAGTGTGAAACTCTCATATCATGGATTTTTTTCATTTACAAATTTCGAATTCAAGCCATTAGTTTAAGACAAAGAGGTGTCAAACCGACTGAATCAACCTAGATTGAGAACATGTGAACTTTATACGTGGCGTAATTAGGGTCTGGAGTCTGCTATGACCAATTGACTATGACCAAATTGTTGAATGGGAATCAACCTCAATTAATAGACTATAGATACCTCGGACTTTCATTAAAAAAAAAAGTAAAAGAAAAATATCTCGTTCTCCTTATTTATTGGTAATTCTATAAATACCATACCAGCCGATGAACTTGCCATAAACATCCCTCAATTGAATCACCGAGAAGGGAAAAAGAAAGATGTTCAAACTAAGTTGTCTAATACTTCTGGTCTCACTCTCACTCTCCGCATCCCGTGGGAGGGCGCAGTCCGGGGACATAAGCGGGATCATCAGCCAGGATTTGTTCAATCAGATGCTGAAGCACAGAAACGATGCTGCATGTCCTGCGAAGGGCTTTTACACATACGATGCTTTCATTGCCGCAGCAAAGTCATTCAGCGGCTTTGGGACTACCGGTGACCTCGCCACCCGGAAGAAGGAGGTTGCTGCCTTCCTAGGACAGACTTCCCACGAGACCACAGGTTTCCTGATATGCTATACTTTCCGCTAGGCTTTGCAGCAGTTCGGCATGCTATTTCCCGCCCTTCGGTTATATACATTAGGAAGATATATTGGAAATTTGATCAAACCGAGTTAACTTAGGCCATTTATATATATTTCTGAAGGCGGATGGGCAAGTGCACCAGACGGTCCGTATGCATGGGGGTACTGCTTCAAGCAAGAGCAAGGCAACCCCGGCGACTATTGCGTAGCCAACCAGCAGTGGCCATGCGCTCCCGGCAAGAAGTATTATGGCCGTGGTCCGATACAAATCTCCTAGTAAGTAATAAACCAACACTTCATATGGTGATGATCAAACTAAAAATCAGTAATACTATTTAATACCTTCTTATATATTGATCATCTATTGGCCGCAGCAACTACAACTATGGCCCGGCAGGAAGAGCTATTGGTTACAACCTGCTGGGAAACCCGGACGCGGTGGCAACCGATCCGGTCATCTCATTCAAGACGGCTCTTTGGTTCTGGATGACCCCGCAGTCCCCGAAGCCCTCCTGCCACAGCGTCATCACGGGGCAGTGGACTCCTTCTAGTGCAGACTCTGCTGCGGGACGGGTCCCGGGCTACGGTGTCATCACCAACATAATCAACGGCGGGATTGAGTGCGGGAAGCCAACCCCGAGCCAGGTGCAGGATCGGATTGGGTTCTACAAGAGATACTGCGACCTGCTACAAGTGGGATATGGGAATAATCTTGACTGTGCCAACCAACGTCCATTTGCTTAGTTAGGCAAACCGTCCCACGGCCTTATCCCATAGAGAGTGTTAGAATAAAGCAAACTCCCACGTCCTATGTGTATGTGCGAAAGTTTGCCTTGTAACTCTTTCGGATAGCCAACAACGTCCCATATGCAAAGTCGATCAATAAAAATGATCAGATTAATTATCCGGGCCACGGTTCATCGGTTTTCATTGAAGTAAATGTTACCTCATTCATATATAATTAATTATCAACTAATTAACGGATAGACTTAAAGTAATCTTGGCTATTGAATCAATTAACCAGATAAATTATCAGTGCCACCGGTATTATTAGAAGTTCAACCAGCTAAAATCAAACATGAAACATATTAGTTCTAGACAAAGGTGTATGTTGGCATAATAAAACCACCATTTCAAGTTGGAAAGAGTAGTAGGGGTGGCAATACCGTTGTTAGCAAAGCATGGGCTGATAGAATAAGCAAGTCGAAAAGGACATAGAATTAGGGGAGTTGTGGACTTCATACCACAACAAAGTCAAGTCAAGCCACTGGGCAAATCTTTATGGATATGATTCCGGTGGGAGTCGTATAAATAACAGAAAGACAAATAGTAATTGTGATTGATCATATCATTATCGGCGTTAATCAATTCAAGTCGTTTCACACTTATTTTCCTTAATTAAAGTTTCAGATTCGAGCATTATAAATGGAAAAAAAAAAATCCACGCTGGGAGAATTTGCCCAGAATACTTTTTGCAAGCCGGACTCGATAGGGTCGGAAGAAAGCATTTGCCTGGACTATGCTAAATGATATATAGATAACACCTTGAATAGTAAGATAATCTCAATGGCCCAAGGCATGTCCAGATTAGGCTCAGCAGAGCCGCGATGAGAGATGAGTGATTTCCAATAACTTATACTCACCACTAATCTATCTAAAGCACCTTCATACATTTACATTCATAAAAAAAAGCACGAACTGCCTTCCAAACCACAAAGGCAGTCCATATCTGGTTGGCTTGGTCATGTCTCACATCTAAACACGGTGAAGATAACAAGTAGACATGAGGTTCAGTTCATTCACTACATTGTGCATTCGGAAGAAGAAAGGGTTATATGGCTAAAAGAGTACTCGATAAGTATCATCGTACAACCGACGGCTATTACTCTTCGATCTTCTCACCTGCCCAAAATTGGACCATACAAAATCTCCTCAAGGCACCCAAAATTCCAATGCGAGGACAAATTAAAGCACCACCAGTCCGAACCCGAACATATAATCGGTGCAGCCATTTCTCAGTATAATAATAGTACATTTCTTTTTAGAATGATGGGCCACATCTATTCTTAGAAGCAGCACCGGCAAGTTAATGTATCCAAACACGTATAAGGTCTAGACCTTTCCTCGAGCTCGTGCTGTGTGGGGACCTGCTCCAAGTAACTGCTTCCTCCACAACAGATATAGTACAAGTTTCTGCCCATACCTCTACTGAAAGCGCACAATCTTCGGGGGACATGGCTGTGAAATGAACATGTAAAGAGTTGTCAGCACTACGACTTCTTATGGGTATGCTCAAACAGTGGAATGAGGATCCCGGTTGTAAATCAGTCCTGGATGGGATTGCTGTTCTGAACTGAACTTTGGTATAAAAATTTGTTTTGCAATGTGAGATCTAAATGCAGACTAGCCTTTCCCCAAATCATGTAAACAAATTCCTGAAGGATGCAAAAAATCAAAAGTGCAGAGCTGTTTCTGTACCAAGAATCCTCCTGTATTTGCCAAAATTCCAGGAGAGTCACCCGGAATCGCGCAAAACACCAGAGTGAGGCTGAGCTCGAGCTTTTTCATGCTTTTGTTGGGGAAAAAAGGAATTACCTCAAATACGTGATGCGCTGGCGCCTTACAAGCTCATAGGTTGTCTGATTTGTCAGAATAAGGTAGCTGCAATGAAGATGTGAAGAGATCAGAAAAGTTAAAAACACTTGGATGTGAGAGTACGAGGTTATCGTTAAGGAATGCTCGATACATACTTGTCAATACATGACCTGATTCTTGGAAAAAACCCTGTTAGGGTAATGCTATCTATTCTACCTATTTCTCTTACATGTAATCACCGCATTTGTATATAGGTCCTAACTCGTTACGAGCATAGAGATTTTCATACAAAATAGAGCAACGACAGCTATTTACTCGTACTATAAGCTACCGACTTAACCTCGGGGACATTCCACCACTGTTTGGCTATAAGAATGACTCTTGAAATGATGAATAATTCAGTTGTAAATTGATGCTGAAAACAAGGGGAGACAACTGGAATACCTGTGGAAAAGCAGCAGAAGGAGCAGAAAGATCAAGGAGATTGACAGGAAAATCAGAAGGATAATCATGATTGCGCTCTTCCACCTGACAGGATCATCAATGTTTCAGGTGAACACTTTAAATTCTTCTATATAAAATTGAAAAAGAACTAGAAAAAGCCACCTTATGTAAGATTACAACCATACCAATTGAACAACCAGATTCCCCTCAATTTTCAGGGGTACAAGATGCGTAATAGCATCACATAAATACAGGCTGAGGCCCTGAATGGCATGTTCAATCTCCTACGCAACATATCTTCAAATTTCTATTATTAATTCACTGTACTTTTGGAACCAAGCCCTAAATGGCTTAACATCATTTCAACTAAATGGCTGGTTTTTTTAAGTGCTTTCAAGGACACGACCAATATCCGAACTTCAACTTACCACACCCGATATATGTTGGTGTGAAGGTAGCTAATGTACAAGAAGGCAGTCCAGAGGCAAAGTGCGGCCTCCTCGCTGAGGTACCACCTGATTATCATAAAACTAAACATTGTCATAATGCTTGTTAAATCGAGTTAAAAAAAATAGAAGGAAAAATTAAAAATGAGCACTGAGTAGGTGAAAAATAATCAGTATACCCTAGAGTAGTCGACCAAAAGGCATGGCCTAAAGTAATCGAAGCATAGATAAACGAAAACCTAAAGCACTCTGAATTTTTGGATATACAAGGCAATCATAAACCTGAAATGTACAATACATCAAAAGAATCAATTTTTCATCAAACAAAAAAATCAAAAGAATCAATTTACTGAATATGACTCACCTAATAACTATAAGTTCCTGGACAGTTCATTAAATGCGCTTTCAAAAAATTTTCCAGCTTTACAAAGATTTGCGCAAATTCAGAATAGATCATTTCTGATGAACTAACTGACAATACAAGTGATGTGGACCCACCAGAATCGACAGTGATTGCGGTACCCAATGCAGGTACCTAGCCAAGTGCAATGGTGATCAAACTTAAGAATGCACCGGTCACAGTCATGACAATGTTTGGATCTTGGAGGCTGAAA
Source organism: Punica granatum (assembly GCF_007655135.1). NCBI lineage: Eukaryota > Viridiplantae > Streptophyta > Magnoliopsida > Myrtales > Lythraceae > Punica > Punica granatum. The sequence goes on from NC_045129.1 coordinate 5,934,053, forward strand.
ACATAAAGTGAAAACTTAGATCATCGGATTGAGACTACTCTATATCAGTACTGAGACAGATTACAGAAGCAGACAAGAAAAAGAGATATTGCATGCCCAAATTAGAATCTTTGACTATTAAGTTAATAAACAAACTTGTGAATTCCTTTTGATTGGAGATTCTTCAGTGTCTTCTTTTCAAACTTTAAGAATTTCCCTCTAAATTGGTTTGGTTTTCTTTCTTTGTATCCAAATATAGAAGTAAAGACCTGTATCTATTGCATTCTTTAGCAGTATCTACACATAACAGCTCCAGGAAGAGAGAACCGTAATTAGCATGATGAATCCATATGATTCTTCTCCAGCAAAATTGTGTCCTTTTTAAATGACTCTCGTATAAAAGTATGATGGTTTAACTTTAACCAACTTTAACAGCTACCACAGACCATGATGTGTTGGCAATCTTATGCTCAGCAGGAAAAATTTTGCTGAAAAAGGATGTGCAGCATAGCACTCATTCAAACAATACAGGCTGAGAAACACAATCTAGATCACCGGAACAATTTGACACAAAAATCAATCACGCGAAGTTCCTTACTTGTTCGATATTACAGTAGGAGCAAATGTAGTTTCTGCAGCAAGAAGAAGAGGAAGTGTCGGTTAGAGACTCTTTCTTGAAGGTAGTCTGAAATTGCTTTTCAAGAAAAAAAGGTGCCGAAAATTGGATAATGTTAGCACACAAAAACCTACCTAGCGGGTGTCCCAGGAAGATACAATTCCACTACTGTCTTAGACCAAGAAGTTGATGTATTGCCCAGCAAATTTCTTCTTGATGGATCATCAATTGTTACAACAAAGCTTCCATCTTTGTTTGAAGCAGCCTGCTTTTGCTTAAACATCAGGCACAAAGTAAAGGATAAAAAGATTATATATATAGCTATCTCTTGGTCAATTATTGGATTAACGACCTCGTACTCACTTTGTAGCGATTTGTGAACAATGAATTTGCTTCATTGACTGCTCTCATTGCATCAAGGACATATCTAAAGGCCAGATAAGACAACATCTATGAACAATGTTGAACGATACAAGTGAACAACTTGAAGAACTAGGAGGAAACAATGTTTACCCTGGAGAAGAACAAGCGGTAATGAAGTATTGAACTAACGTGGCTATGAAGAGCAACAGATATAGAGAAGTATACCTGCAAATAATAGAAGATAATTTGACATTTTTAACAAGGGGAAATACTAATGAAATCAAGGAAACAATAGAAATTAGAATGGTAAAAACTCAGGAATCTGCCTTTTAGTCAAATTATGAGTACTAGTTCTGTTGACTATACCAATATATCAACACTGCAGTCAAAGGTTGGATGACCCTTTGAAGAGGATATGGTGAAATAGGATGCACAATAGTTTTTGGAGACTAACAAATAGCAAATGATAGAATATATAAAGATGGACAAATACATGCATTGGCCACGGTTTGGATACAAAATATCCCGTATATCATTGTAGCTATTTTCAGTTCCATGCTGCCTTTTGTGCAGACCAATGCTAATGAGAATAATCAGATGACCAGATTGAGAATGTTAAGGTCTAGATCAGGTGCAAAACTACTAAGGGAAAAAGTTTGACTCCTTCTGTTACTCTTGCTTTGTTGAATCAAAATAAGAAGAGGTTGGTTGAATGGTGCAACAAAACACTGGACAAGCATCAAAGCTGAAGTCTCTGAAGAATGCAATGAAAACAGGGTTTCTGTCATAAGATCAACTTCATATAGTATACATTACAACATAAACCGCACAGCCCAAGTGGAACATGTAAGAAGACATGATGACAAGTGACAATTACAACTTGACTTTATGATGTATTTTAACAGTACTAAATTTGGCCTATTGCCCACCATATGATCACTGTGATGAACCACGATCACCTACACTTCATTAACTACACGACCATTTGACAAGTAATTAAGCCAAAACGAGCAAAGTTCATTTTAAAGTAAACAGTAAAGGCTATTATTTTGACACCTTTACCAAATCATCTCTGTCACAGTAAGCAATGACAAAATTTGACACTTTCTCAATTTCTTACAGCTGAAAATGCTAAAGGGACAGATACAGCGGAGACATAACACTCACCACGGATCTTTCCGGGTCTTGTCTATCAAATCTTTATCGAACAGGAACAGAACACCGACGTATACCAAATGCAGAATAACCAGCGCCACCTTCAGGCACAATGACGACCTCCGAGCTGAAAATTTTCATTCCCCCAAGAAATCAAATTTCCAGCAAAAAGGGAACGTATTCATATTGACAACAGTGTATCGAACAAATATAATTCGATCATGTATAACCGGATCTATTTATCTCCCTAGATTTGATTTTTTTTCTTTACTTGATTCAAAATCAAATAAAAGAAAGTATGGGTTCCTTATGTGATACAAGAAGTTTTTTTTTTTTTGTGTGATAGAAGAAGTCTTCTTTTATTAAAAAAATGGATAACAAACATAAGAGGTAGTCTAACACTCATAGCATCACAACAAAGTGAAACTCCAACCTAGCTAAAAAATGCTGCCGCTCCGCACCCGAAATGAACAGAACCCATGCGAAAATGAGACATGGAATCAGCTCAAAATGCTCTTTTGAAGGTGATATCTCGAGCCGAGACGAGAAGGGTACCGGGATCAGCGAGGCAGGGGAAGTAGCGGTAGCATCTGTCCGACGCTCGGATGCATGTCTGCCGGCATAAATCCGTGAATGCCATTAGCACCCCCACCGAGCACAGCTTCTCATTCAAGAATCCGCCGAGAGCTGCCCGATCCGTCAGATTCTCAGAGGAGATTTCCAGTCCAAGGGAGCATTTTTCCCGGGAAATTGAGCAATGTGGGGAGATGGGATTGAAGGAAGAGAGATAGGAAGGAAGGAGGGAAGGAAGTTGAATGATGAATGAAGGAAGGAAGATGGTGGCTGATGCTGGTCTGGTCTGCACTGTCCGTAGAAGATTGGGGGGAGGGGGCGTGCGCGCATCGTCCGTATTAATTAGTTACGGCGACATTTCTCTTGCCGTCTGTTCAGGACAAAGGTTAAAAAAAACTCCAATGGAGCCCCCAAACATCTTCACATGTTAAATTTTCGCCCCTAGGCTTTGAAACTTTGGCCTTTATATAATAATCCTACACAAGTAACTTACCCCTCCGGTACCATCCCTACCCTGCGTTCCAAACAAGCAGTAAAAGATTCTACTAGTAAAAATCACTCTGTACCAATACCACCTCATAGTCACGAAATTTTGAGTTTATTTCTTATATGATATAATGGGCTCGCCCGGCACCGAAAAGAGATCAGTTGGAGAATCATTTTAAGGGGTTGATTATCATTGCGGAACCAAGGTTAGGCTCGGCATGGCAGTATGCAACTGTTCCAACTAAGATGATGATAGTAAGGTATGGACCATTAAGAATAAAATATTATCAATGTGGAAAGTTTACGGGGCAAAATTAGCAAGCAGGCATAGTTTGGGTTCTTTGTCGTAAATCCAATGACAAACATTAGTCGAGTAAGATACGGCATTTCCACTTGACCATGTCGATATACTCACCGGATTGTGTGAATTGAGATCTGCTAGGAGAGATAATGGTATTATTACTAAATAGATGTTTTGGTTTGAGGATGAAAATCTTGTTGGGGTCCTTTCTATCATATTACATTTCGAGTCTCAAATCGTTGCGTGTGTGATTCCCAAGCAGAGGTTCTAGCAGCACGTCAAAGCAAGTCGACTATCGTCGTTCGAGTGGAATGTGTCCCTAGCCTTGGTTATCCGAGATTCTTGTGATAGACCTATTCCGGAGCTATTGAGAATTTTTCATGTAACACGCATGCGGGAGATTGATAAACAAGGAATTCGGCCTTGCATAGACCGTAACGTTGAACTCGAGACATGACACCCATGTTCCTAGTTGCCAACCATCAACATTAATAATTGCGCATTCTCAATCATAATCACGTCTCTTCTCAGAGATCCAAGTCCTGCTACTTGTAACACACTTAGTACTTCGTAGGGTCTCCATGATGGAGAACCCAACTCAATCTACTCCAGATACAAAAGTGCGCACTTCACAAGTAACTAAGTCGAGTGTCTCGAAGATCTTGCTTGGGGGCATGCAGGGACATACGCTGGATTTTGGTCTGAAGGGGCGAGTTCTTAGAGGGCGAATAAGAGGATAAATCTTCAGAGTTAAACAAGATGAGCATAGGCACTTTTATGAAAAATCTAAAAATATGTAATTTTCTTCGTAACATCAAAATTTTAGGGAATCGACTGCTTTCCTCAGCTCCCCTCGATCCATCTCAGAGGCATGGGACGGAACATGTCACTGTCCAGTGAAACTACTGAAGTGATCATGTTAAATGTTAAACAGCATCATCGTAGAGGACGAGGATTTGTTCGTTGGATTCTACCAACTGGTCCGAGTCTCCGCATTCATTGGTCCAACGGCAATTCTTCATATGTATGGACGGACTCGTTAGGTAAGTAAGCACACCTAACCTCATAGCAGCAGTCAAAGTCAACCCAGCCCAGCCCTCATGTTTCCATTTCCATTTGAGAAAGGAACCAAAGTCTACTGCAGAAACATGACAACAGCTTTGTCGCCATGAGTTTCAGCCAATGGAAGCTTGCAGATACCTGTATGTGAAAGAAAGAAAAGGCTGAAGGAGGAGGAGGAAGGGATATCAGTCTGTGGGATCCCGGAAAAGCCGGAGTCGGCGGTGTCATCAGGGCTGCACATGGTGACTAGGTCCGGTTGTGCAGCGACTAGGTCCGGGACTTCGCTAGGGAGTTTGGGCTTTACAATTAATGTTGTGGCTTGGCCACGGGCCTTTTACCCGATGCTATTATCTTAGCCAGGCAGCTGACCAATGTAGATTTTTTTTCATGTCACCATCGATGCTACGGTGATACTTGATCTAGTTCGATGAAATTCTACATGGAGTCCTTTTTATATGTCTTTGCTCATTGATTGCAGGAAGCTGTGCCAAGAGATGGTTAAGGTTCGAGTAGCCACATCTACCGGGATGTATTTGGTTTCCTTTTGGGTGTGAAAATTAGGTAGTATGAACAACATATATTAGAAATCAGCCCGATGCTCGGAAAGCTCTGCCAATCCAGAAATCACTGCATAAATGCGTCCTCTTGAGAAATAATTGACAAAGCACAAGGTATCTTAAGCTCATTGCTTATTTTCTTAATGAAAATCGGAATACATAATGCCTTGGATCCTCAGCTCATTAAATCCTGCAGCAATTGCCGAGAAGCATCCTGTGGGTTCGGCTTTGGCTACAACATTAACAGCACCATGGCGTCCACGACTGACTCCAAGAGATCTAAATGGATTTTTTCGCTGAATCGTGTAGCATAGTTTAGGTAAGTCGTGGCATTTGCAGGAGCTTTTACCAGCAGTTGATCGATCACGACAATTACCTGCACTTGGTTCGGGTCGTCTTCAGGCAACTGCATATGGCACCGAGGTTCTATGTCACAAGCAAGCTACAGAACATTGTGTTCAGAAACAAGGCACAACCATGGAGTTTTGCATAATTACCTCAAGTATTTTCCCCATCCGCAGATAGGGTCCGATATGAAACTATGGTCCACAACTAGAACATCTGGATAGGAACAGTGGGATCCAGGGTGCATGGTATCGGGTTGAACCAGCTCGGGGGTGGCCACATAATCCGGAGATAAGATGGCAACGAAGCCATCCTCTTAATGCTCCGGTTCCCCAAGCTAAACACATAGACCTTCATCTTCTCCCTCACCCTGATGTAGATATCCCTTTCCAGGAAGTAAATACAGTTCCCAGGACACCCGTCGTAATCCCGAACGGACACCGAGAAAGAACAGCTGGTCCCTAGGAAGAAAACCATGTCTCCGAGGTTCCTAATCTCGTCCCACTTGCCCCAGTCTTGATCGAGCCTATAGGCCCTGAAATTGACCGCCTCACCGGAGCGGGGATTTCGATAATTATCGCTGTAGCGGTCGATCACGATAATGTCCCCACCCGATTCCACGAGATGCTTCCGACTACCGCCCCCGCACATAGGGGGCGAGAATTGGACGACCCTCATGGACGAATCGATCCATGAGACAGTCCCCAAATTGTCGACCACATAGAACTGCCCCTTGTAGAGAATAATGTCATCATACCGGGACGCTTCGCCTCGATCATCTGTGATACTAGTCCAACTCTCCTGCCCGTATTTCCAATACCGGAGATTGCCGTCCTTAGTGATTGCGATCGCGACTGTATCTTCCGGGTCTCTCCATGGAGAAGTCGGGGAAATCAGGACCTTCTCCACTTCGCCTGCGCCCTGGAGAATATACTCTCTGCAGAGTTCAGTGGCCCGGAATTTCAGTAAGTCAAGGTGTCCCGGAAACGGGCGCCGCTTGTAGAGGATCGGGAGGCGGCACAGCGGGCTCAGGAGCCGTATTTTCCCGGAATTCGACTCCGGTTCCGGTTCCGGTTCTGGATCCAAGTCCTGTTCGAGTTCCGATACTGATATGATTACCGGATCCGGATTGGATTCCGAGACCTTGATCAGCCATCCCCGACGAGAAGAGGAGGGGCAGGAGGACGGTGAGGTCTCAAGCGAGGGCTCGAGGCGGAAGACGGTGGCAGGGATGATCGTGGCGGAGGAGCCGGGGACGGAGAGAGGAGGGGGGAGGCGAGGTAGGCGGGGGACGAGGGAGCGCCACGTGGAGCAGACGCTGCGGAACCGGAGGATGTCCGTGTAGGAGTCGAGACGCCTCCCGATCATCGCCCACAGCTCCGGCGGGAGACCCGACCACCGCACTGGCGCCGCAGCAGCTGCTGATCTCTCATCACCCATATCTCTCTCTGCTTGCTCTGAGTCCGACAGAGGACTGAAACAGATAAGGGAGAGTAGAGAGACGACTGAGCAGTTGACTCCGGTGCCGTAATTCAGAAGGAAGCTGCGCTGTTATACTCTGAAAAAAGAGCAAGGTAAAAGAAGAAATCTGATTGGTTCTTTCCCGCGCTCCCGTAGGGACACCGGGTAAGGAAATTTAGCCCCGAGCGCGAGCCGCCAGTAGATTTTCCGATGGAAAATTCTTTTTCCTCCGAAACGAAATTCGGACCACGAACACGAACTTTAATCAGCTCAATCTCGTGTGTCACCCCCGCAATAAGTTTCCGACCACTGAACATTCAGAGCCGGATGTTCTCACTAACCAGTGTTCTCTCTCGGTTAACCGGCGAAAGTAATCCTTAAAAAAAAAGAGGTATTTACTTAAAATGGCTCATAATTTGCCCATTTTGTCAAATCTATCCTATGCTTTTTTTTTGTCAAATTTATCACATAGTTTACTTTTTGCATCAAATCTATCCCGACGTTATCTTTTCTGTCGACATCTAACGGCCGTGCTGACGTGGCGCCTACGCACGGCCGTTAGATATCGACGGAAAAGATAACGCCTGGATAGATTTGATGCAAAAAGTAAACCATGGGATAGATTTGACCAAAAAAACATATGATAGATTTGACAAAACGGACAAATCATGAGCCATTTTAAGTAAAAATCCAAAAAAAAATCAATCTTTATAGGAAGAAAATTTGAAAAACAAAAACAAAAAGGCCAAGCTAGGAACAGATGCTCACTTGTCAGTAGGAGAAATGAGATGGCCGCTGAGCACGGCAGCTCCTCCTCCTTTTCATCGGCCTTCTTCGCAGTTTCATCCGTGGTGTTCCTGAAAATTTCCAGAAATGAGGAACAGTCGACGGTCTCCTAAGTTTTGCCTGAAACTGCATTGTGAAATTTTCATTCGAGCATCCACGAACCGAAATGCTGAGACGTCCTGAAGGGTGAATTAGGTGTTCCAAACTATCAGTTGCTGTTTATTTGATTAATCCATGGCAGCTAATTTCGAGCTCCTCGTCGTTTGGCATGACCCCAAGATCGATAAAGATAATCGGCTTCTGCTTTTCCTGTCCATAAGGATGTGTGAGCCTGACATGTTGCTACCATAGTAATGATTAACGCCCAACGTGTTTGCTAATCAAAATAAATGGAAAAACAAACTATGGTTCTCCAAATGTTAATTGAGGCTCGCCACTTTGATACCATGTTGCCTGCCTGAGTAGTTGGCCTTTCTTTATGTCTTTCGTGATCTTCGTCGGAATCTGCAGAGTTTCAAGGGGGAGTTGCACATCCTATTTTTCTGAGCATACATTTGTTTCCAATGCTTGATTGCTTTGTTTTCTTTCTTAGATAGCTGGTGAGAATAGTTTTCTTGTTCTGGAGTCGACCGTCTCCTCGATCAGGAGCAAGAGACTAGATTAAGCTAGCAAGAGCAGCTCAATCGCGAGCATTCATTCTCCTCTATTACGACACAAGCCAAATAGGGCAATTTATGCAATTATGCTGGACTCGCTTAAATCGTTGCTTTTCTAGGTCTGGTCCCTTAAATTATGATGGCAAGTATCAAGGTGCCACCGCTAAACCCCTATCGACCCTCGAAGAGAAGAAGATCCAAATCTCTCAATGGATGGTTTCTTACTCAATCACGCTCGCTCGTGTATTATTCAGTTCTGGTATTGAGATGTATCAAAAGGGCAAGCTTGCCCTCCGAGATTGGAGGACTGTCAGCAAGTTTAGTTATATCTACCGAGGGTCTGTTTGAAGCAGTAACTGAGCTCCATCTGCAGGCGTTTCGGGATGAACTTGGACTTTCGTTGATCCCAAGACTCCAATACAGAAGCGGGGGTGAAGTTCTGTGTCTGCGTAAAGGAGTTTGTGCCGTGGCTCGTTATGCCTCTTGAGGTTCTGTATGCAAATGATATTCGAAACTTGAAGAAATGTATGGCGTGTTTTAGCTTCAGGAGTGGCACTCCTTCGAGGTCATCTGCTGGTAAGTACTTCCATCTCCAGCTCTTATTATAAATTGCCTAAACCTGGGAATACCTGTTGTGAAACATCTCTCTGTAAATTCTTTTTTCGGGTTTCAATCCTTAGTCTTGTCATCGAGATCGGTGGGCTTTTTCTTGTTATGGTAATGGTTTTTGCTTATGCAGGCTACTTCATCCCATGTGCAGAAATGCCCAAATATCTCCCCTTTCCACACGACCATAACATATCAAAGGCAGAAAGCAACAGTGCATGCTCGTAAAATATCAGACAGACCCAAACGCTAGCCAAAATTACGCCGGTACCTTGTAAGGTTCGTGTAGCAAGGAATCTAGATGGTTGTGGCGTTTGCAGGAGTTTCTACCAGCAGTAGATTGATCGCTGCAATTACCCGCACTTCGGTTCAGGTTTTCTCCAGGCAACTGAACTGCATATGAGACCGAGGTTCTACATCATCAAGCGAGCTTCGTGTTCAGAAACAATGCACAACCATGGAGTTTTACATACTACTAATGATTAATCACGTGACTGCCAACTTAGATTAACTCGAGTATCTTCCCCATTAGCAGAGAGGATCCAAAAAAGCCGTCCTCCTAATGTTCCAACTCCCCAAGCTAAACAGATAGACCCCCTTCATCTCCCCCTCGACGAAGTAAATACAGTTCCCAGGACACCCGTCGATATCCTGAACGGACACCGAGAAAGAACAGCTGGTCCCTAGGAAGAAAACCACGTCTCCGAGGTTCCGAACCTCTTCCCACTTCCCCCACTTTTGATCGAGCCTATAGACCTTGAAATTGACTGCCTCGTCGGAGCGGGGACCTCGATAATTATCTGGGTAGGTGGTCTGCAAGTTGTAGCGGTCGATCACGATAATGTCCCCACCCGATTCCACGAGATGCTTCCGATTGCCGCCCCCGCACATAGGGGGCGAGAATTGGACGACCCTAATGGACGAATCGATCCATGAGACAGTCCCCAAATTGTCGACCACATAGAACTGCCCCTTGTAGAGAATAATGTCATCATACCGGGACGCTTCGCCTCGATCATCTGTGATATTACTCCAACTCTCCTGCCCTTGTTTCCAGTAGCAGAGGTTGCCGTCCTTAGTGATTGCGATCGCGACTGTATCTTTTGGGTCTCTCCATGGAGAAGTCGGGGAAATCAGGACCTTCTCCACTTCGCCTACGCCCCAGAGAATATAATCTTTGCAGAGTTCAGTGGCCCGGAATTTCAATAAGTCAAGGTGTTCCGGAAAAGGGCGTCGATCGGGGAGGATGCGGTGGTGGGAGGGCGGGCTCAGAAGCCATATTTTCCCGGAATTTGACTCCTGTTCCGGTTCCGGTTCCGGTTCTAGATCCCACTCCCCTACCATATATATTGATTTGACTACCGAATCCGGATTGGATTCCGAGACCTTGATCAGCCATCCTTGACGAGAAGTGGGCGGCCCGTCGGACGGCGAGGTCTCAATCGAGGGCTCGAGGCGGAAGATGGTGGCGGGGATAATCTTGGCCGAGAAGCCGACCATGTGGTGGACCGGGCAAGGTACGGAGAGAGGAGGGTGGAGGCGGGGGAGGCGAGGGACGAGGGAGCGCCACCTGGAGCAGACGCTGCGGAACCGAAGGATGTCCGTGTAGGAGTCGAGACGCCTCCCGATCATCTCCCACAGCTCCGGCGGGAGATCCGACCACCGCACGTCCGCCGCAGCCGCTACTGATCTCTCATCATCCATATCTCTGTGGGTTTCTTTGCTCTGAGTGCGACCGCGGACTGAAAGGGAGAACTGAAAATGGAAAGTTTGCGGAAGGGAGAGAGAAGAGACGACTGAGCAGTTGACTCCGTCGCCCGTAATTCAGTTTTCTGGTAAGCTGCGCTGTTACGCTTTTGGAAAAGAAAGAATTTAATTGATTCTCCCGCACGGTTAAGAGCCATCGGACAATTTAAGCCCCGAGCCCGCCGGTGGATTTTCCAACTGGAAAATTGTTCTTCCTCCGACACGAGTTCGGATCACGAACACCTTAGTTATGTCGTGTACTGCCGCGCTATACGTATTCGGCCACTGAACATTCGGAGACTTGAATGTTCTAATCCTCGCCCCCTTTGAGTGAGAGAGTGGATTATCTTTAACACCGAGATTGTCATGTAACAAATTAATATTAATATTTGCAATAGAGAATAAATTTCGTTAAACTATTTTAAAAAATCACATTTTTAATGAATAAAAGACTAAAATTAATTAAATTATGATTTTTTTTCCTGTAAAGGAAATCATCTTATTGGAAATGTTCGCTACGCACTGTTTTTACTTAAAAATCAGCCAAAAAAATAAGGTTATTCAACTGTCACTGCATTTTCAAATAACACTTTAATAATATAGTCAAAATTGGAAGGAAAAAAAAAATCTTCATTGGAAGAGAATTTGAAAAAGAAAAATAAATAGGCAAGGCCAGGAACAGAGGCTCACTTTTCAGTCAGAGAAAGGAGACTGCCGCGGAGCACGGCGTCTCCTCCTCCTCGTCACCGGACTTCTCCGTATTGTCTATTCTCTCAGGTCAGCTGTCATCTCTCTCTCAGACACCAGTCGACTTCCCTTGTGCTCTTGTGATTCTGTCATGGTAGCTCTGCAATTTCAAGGTTTGCAGTTGATGGAAATGGGTAACTAGAGGCTGATTCTAGATCTCAATCCAGTCTGCTAGATGTAGCGGAATCTCTGCCCTCACTACCCTTACCGCTAGCCTTACTCCCCGTATCACAACGGCCATGCTCGCTCGTGGCTTCGCTGCGTGCAGCAGCCTCGCTCAAGTTGGGATCTTGCTGTTATGGATTCGCCCGCCCTTACGCTCCGTTTTACTCTAATCAGCTTAATTTAAGCATTGCTAGTTCAGCCTTTGGGTTCTTGAGAATTTCCGGAAATGAGGAACATTCGACCGTCTCGTACCTCATTGACTCTTTCGAGTTTTGCCCAAAACTGCGCTGTCAACTTTTGTTTGAGCATCCAAGAACCAAAATGCTGAGCCATCTTGAAGTGCGAATTAGGTGTCCCAAGCTATCGAATTGCTGTTCATTTGATTACTCCATTGAAGCTAATTTTCTTGCTCATCATTCGGCATGACTCCCAAGACCGATGAGATAAATCATCTGCCTCATCCGCTTTTCCTGTCCATAAAAAGCTTCAAGTGTCGCTCTCATAGATCCGATTAACGTCTAGCTCTGTGCTCATTGAGTATGTGGGGATAAACAACTGGGGTTCTCTTGATGTTAATTGAGTCTCACTCCTTTGATAACATGTTGTTTGTCTGAGTTGGCTTTTATTTGCGTTGTTTGTGTTCTTTGTTTGATTCTGCAGAGAGTTCAAGTGCGGAGTTGCACGTCCTATTTTTCTGAGCGTACATTGTTTTCAATGCTTGATTGCTTTGTTTTTCTTTCTTGGGTAGCTTGTGAAAATGATTTTCTTATTCTGGACTCGACCATCTCCTCGGGAGCAAAAGACTTGCATAACCAAGTAAGAGCAGCTTAATTTCGAGCATTTGCTCTCCTCTATTAAGACACAAGCCAATAGAGCAAGTTATGCAATTATGCTGGACTCGCTTAAATCGTTGCTTTTCTAGGTCTGGCCCCTTAAATTATGATGCCAAGTATCAAGGTGCCACCGCAAAACCCCTGCTGACCCTCAAAGAAGATACGAATCTCTCAAAGGATGGTTTCTTACTCAATCATGCCCGTGTATTAGTTGGTTCTGGTATTGATACCTATGAAAAGGGCAAGCTCGCCCTCCAGGATTGGAGGTCTGTCAGCAAGTTTTCTTTTACCTACCAAGGCTTTATTTCATTCTTAAGTCTGAAGGAGTAACTAAGTTTCATCTGCAGGCATTTCGGAATGAATTGGGCTTTCGTTGATCCCAACACTCCAATACAGGAGGGGGTGAAGTTCTGTGCCTGCACAAAGGTGTTTTTGCCGTGGGTCGTTATGCCTCTTGAGGTTCTGTATGTAAACGATAACCGAAACCCCAAGAAGGGTGTAGCGTCTTTTAGCTTCGGGAGTGGCACACTTCGAGGTCATCTGCTGGTAAGTACTTCATCTCTAGCTCTTATTGTAAATTTGCTAAACCTGAGGATATCTATTTACGCTGATTCCTACAGTTTTTAATTGATGAGACATTTCATGGGCTTGTTCGCCTCATTGGCTTTGACTAATAGTATGCAATCTAATAATACTCACAACTTCAATGTGGGATGTGACCAGTCATGGCCGATAAAGTTTTGATGCTAGCACATGGTTTCGTCCCTTTCTCAAGTCAATCATTGTTGCTGTATTGCCAATGATTCCTGAAGAAACAGATGAATGATTCCTTCCGCCGCCTGTGTTTGGTTCGAGTTGTTTTCATTAACACAGACTTCAACTCTATGGCTTTTTATTTGCTGCAGGCTGGGGAAGAACGGTTCTCGGTCGAGCTCGACGACAACAATCAAGTGTGGTACGAAGTACTCTCCTTCTCAAAACCTGCACACTTCCTGTCTCTCCTCGGGTACCCTTACATAAAGCTCAGGCAGAAGTTCTTCGCCCATCAATCTACCAATGCAGTCTTGAAACATTTGACAGCTCCTTAAGTTTCACCCTGCATCTGACAGTTGGCTCAGTTATCTTTAGTAGCAAGGTCCAGAAATTGGTTTCTTGTGAATCATATCTATGTGAATCCCTTTTTTGGTTTTAAATCCTTGGTCTCCTTATCAAGATCGGTGTACTTTTTCTTGTTGTGGAAATGGTTTGCTTGTGCACGCTACTTCATCCCATGTGCAGAAAAGGCCCAAATATCTCTCCCTTCCGCACGACCATATTGACTCAAAAGGCTGAAAGCCACAGTGCATGCTCATAAGATATCTGACAAACCTAATTGCTAGCCGAAAGTATGCTGGAACGTTGTAATCCAGCGTGTTTATCTCCAGATGGCACTGGTCTCTGCAGGACGAGCAATCTCATTGTTGAAGATGACAGGAATCACATAACAATCAAATGAAGAACATAAACATGGATTTCTACAATTATTGGCACTGGCAGCATCGTAATTGGGATTCCAAGAGTTTGGCTTCTGCTAGCACTCTCGTTGCTCCCAGGTGCGTGTAATAGATTATACTGCCGGTAACACAAACACGAAATAGAATTCATTTCTTGTACTATCCAAAATGAATTTAACATAATTAGACCATTTTGACTATGAAGACTCAAACACACATCCTTTTCCCGTTCCGAGTCCGTGCACTCAATTAGCAGTTTGAATTCGAAACAATCTCCTCTATCCCTCATTCACATTGAGCACCAACCTTTCGGATATTATGAATCCGATTGTTAATCAAAATAGAGAGCCACGATAGTTAATGAAATAAAGATTAATGCCTCCCTTAGCACAGAAACGTACAACGTAATGGCTGCTGGGTATTGTATTGTCTTGTCGAAAGCCGAAGTCAACAATTTCGAGGTGGGATGCGGTGAAGCCTCGGTGTATAGGTTCCTGTTGGAAAGCTACTCTATATAGAGGAGAATGACAGTACTTTCACCCCCATGATTTTCCATAAGAACATCCATAAAAGCTTGTATTTGTTTCTGCAGAATATGCCAAAGCCAACGACGATGAAGAAAGAACACGAAGAAGAGGGGAGAAGACTAATAAGAGCTCCGAAGGGTCACTTTGTGGTGTATGTGGGGGAGGATCTCAGGAGGTTTGTGGTCCCACTGGCTTACTTGAAGCACACGGCATTCAAGCAGCTGATGCAGAGTGCTGCAGATGAGTTCGAGTATAGTTACAGCAGAGGGATTGTTCTTCCCTGCGACGAAGCCACCTTCTGCAGGGTCACTCGGTCCTTGGCCTCCTCGACCTCTCCCCCTTCCTAATCCATACACAGTCAAACGTATGATTGCATATAGTTCTGTAAAGTTTGGTTTTTTTCCGTTTTGATAGATCACGAGATGTGCTTTTACTTTTTAGTCTATGGGCAGAGATTATAATTCACGTTCGGGTGTTGGCTTACCCTAGTAGATTAATGCTTATATTCAGTTGTAATTTATCGTGTGAAGCCTAATAGGTGATAATTGAAGTAATGTGCGCGACACGTACTTTATGTTCTTAGTAACAAGCGTGAGTTTTGGGTATTAGTTTTTCCCGATATAATCTTTGTCAGATCTTACCGGGAAATCGATGTTCACATCTAATCAGCTCCCAGCAAATAATAAGATTCATAGCTTTGTTTTGTATTCTTGATAAATTATTCATTTTTGTAATATAAAAAATCACGACGTGCATAGCATGGGCATGGAAAGGTTAAGCTCAAGCCAATGAATCGAGACTAGTGCAGACCAAGGGGCGGAGGCCGGCGGGCCATGTTTCCATTTCCTACGGAAAATATCAGTTGATTGTCAAATGACAAGGTGCATGCCAAAATATATGTGATGCCTAATGTTGCGTTTCTGCTGATTACGACGATACTAGAAAACTAGACAATCATGTTGATGGTTAGACGAACGCAATCGTAACCTGCAGTGTCGACCTGCAACCTAATCTGGTGCTCGTTGGCCTACATTGTTAGAATTAAAGCTGCCCTTTAGTTGGGCTGTGCAACATTGCTTGTGAACATGAAACCGAGTTATTATAATCATTTATGATCTTCATTTTAAGAAAATTATAATTTTTTCAAATTACGAATTGTCCTTGACATATTACGTTTATACTAATTCTCATTCCAATATCGGTTCGATATTGAAATTATCTAACATTTCCACATACGACAAGAATTTTCTTTTGGTGCTAATTTCTTTTTGTGAATCTTAATTAATACCTCACTCCTTTTTGCTGTTTCGGTAATAAATTTGTTCTTTTTCCTTCAAGCTCTCTATCTATAACGGATCATATCACATGACATAACTCATTAAACATTTTATTTTTTTATAATAATAGTTTTTTGTAATATTTTTAAAAATTTATACTGAATTGGAGAATATTTATTGACTTCTGAAATATATTACTTAATATACCTATTACGTATAAGAGTTGCACAAAGATTTGCGGGCTTTAAGGATGCAAACACATGTTTGACTGAAGCAGTCCTGACTGACTCCTCAAACACATGCTCTGAATCTGATCTGGCAATCAAACTCTCAATTCACGTCTGTCTGTCGACATGCAGCAAAAATTGATGGCCTTTTGCGGCTGCCTACTACTACTACTGCTACTACTCACAATGCCGTGGCTTAATTCGATTTCTCGTGCCGACCGATTCACGCCTAACAGTAACTTAATATCGTTTTCCTCATATCGACAATAACAACATATACAATCAATTTAGCTACGAGCATCCGGTCTGAATCAGTCAACCTCAGATTCAGACAAGATCTCTGCAATAGAACATAATCGAATAGAAATCCTCTTATAAGATACGGATCCGGTCTATTATTCTCTCACTATATTCACAGAATTTCCATAATTTTCTCTCGAGACCATGTTTCTTCCAGCTATGAGATGCAACGCATGGAGAAGGTCGAGAGTACGGTGGAATCCACTGAAGCGGGTGCAGTGTAGGCTCGGGGATGGTCGCTCTCCAAGCCATAGTCGATTACCGGATGGTACTCGAGATCGTCGTCGTCGTGATCGGACACGAACTCCGGGATCTCGATCTCGGTCCTCCTCACTTGGTCCCACAGCTGGTCAAGCCTGCTCACGTACCTCAGCTTCTCGTACAACCTACCACACAGAATACAATCCTCCACATTGTAATTTGATCACCACCAATTATTAATAATAAATTCATTCATATCACAAAAAAAAAAAAGAGGAAAAAACATTAAAAGAGACCTGTTGTACATTTTAAGATTCTGTGCCCACTTTCCTACTTCATCTCATCGGCCAATCAATTAATTAATTGACTAACGGAAAATTTAAAAAAAAAAAAATTAAAGAGCTAAACGAGGCTCTACTCACTCTCTTCCGAAGAGGAGGCGGCCGAAGGTGGCGAAGAAGAGCCTAGACTGTAGGTCGGGGTGGACGAAATGGACGACGGTGAGGTTCTCCTTTACATAGGGCGGGATCGACTCGTAGATCACCCGGAGGGCCGAGAAGCCAGGGAAGTTGTCGGCCCTCTGCACGCCCGTGTGGACGTACACCACGCAGAATGCCCTCTTGCTCAGCCTCAGATATATCCTCTTCTCCAAGTACCTGATCGCTGCATCCGCCGTCACTGACCGACCTATACCGAATGATCAATTGACCAATGAGCTCACGGATTGTATGAAATTAAAATATCCGAGTATCGGATCGGTTTGGATCAATACCGGGGAAGAATTTGCCGACGACACGGAGGATCTTTCGGCCGCGCTTGTCGTGGCCCCTGATCTTGAAGACCTCGGACTTCTCGATGAGCTGCTCCTGCTCTTCTGGCGACGGGGGAGCTCCGTTCATCTTTGAAGAGCAAAATGGGAGGGGCCAAGTGGGTGAGAGGAGGAGATGTACGGTGGAATGAATGGATATGGATTTGATGTATGCGACGACAAGAGCGTTTATGAGAGATGAGATTGAGAGACGAACGAGTAGGCATTGATTGTCTTTTGGCGGGAGGGAATATTCCCAAGGGATCTTCCCTTCCTCAATCGTGACCCGACCTCAGACTAATATGACTCGGACTGGACCATCGTGCCATACGAATTCGTCATCCTAAATAAAAGATTTCGGTAAAATTCATAAATAAAATTTTATTTGTGGGTTAAAGCCTTCGGACGGAGGTTTTAGACGGGGTGCGCCGGGTCCATACAGTCGTGCAGCGCAAGGGCTCCTACAGCAAGCTTCAGGCCGCTTCTATACGCCCATGGCAGTAGTGATGGCCTGCTGGTTATCCTATGCGGCAAAGATGCCTTCTGTCAATGAAGAATTATTATTCCTTAATGGTGGGAAGGGGACCCACCAGCATTATTCTATTTTTTGATTGAAAAAATAATTATTCTATTTTTCGTACGTAAAACATTATATCTATTATGGTTCATTAATTTATCCAGGGAAAATTACGGAAAAGCTTGTGGACTGATGGATTGTAGGGCTTTAACCCCTCCGAGGGAGGGGAGCCCTTCCAGAAATTCTCAACGGCACAGGGGCGAGGCCCAGGCCGAAGAGGGGGTTTGGAAATAGTTTTCAACCAGCAATTGACGCGCCTCGGTTAGAACCTCATTAGCTGCGTCATTGCCCCAAGCGCAAAGATGCTTACAACTACCCCCCCGCCCGCCCTTTTATAATGCCTCCTGTCTCCCTTCCCTTCCACCCCTGGCCGATGTGGGATTCTCCTGATTTTATGACACAGTCTCTCTCTCCTCGCCGCCCTCTTGTCTTCTCAATTGCCGACTTCGCCTCATATCTTAGGCCCAATCGCCGACTTCCATATTTTAATCACTCTCCTTTTCTGCTCAAATATTAACGCCAGCTATCGGTTAACTTGATTCCTTCGACCAGAAGTTCCGGTGTTTAAAAATGTGCTGCCCAGGTTTAAGATCGAGGATTGGATACGGGTTACGGTTTATATCTTCGTTCATTAATTCATTGCTCGAAATGAACCACAAATGTCTCTGTCCCGGAAAATCGGCAAATTAACTCAATCTCTGTAAAGGTACATCCGTGCTGCATTCAAATGTGTGATCACCGTATCTTGTACAAAACTCGTTTTGGTACAATAAGAGCATGGAGCATCTATACAGCTGAATCCTGTGTAAAGTTAAGATTTCGAATTCGATCTATGCTCTTTAACACCGCAAAAGCTGCAAATATATTCCTGGAGTCCGCTGCCCACCTTATCAAATTCTCTGGGCAAATGTCGATTCTCTAACTTGGCTGGCCTACTTCATTAGACTCGAACCCTGATACTCGGGCCAGCTCTGCTAGTTCCTGCTCTCCGCTCAAGACCTACACAATGACATTATTTTATTTTATTTTCCAATTTTTTGGTCAGAAGTAGATTGTTACGAATCATCTAAACGATAATACACCAGTCAAGATTTCAATTATTAAGTTTGAAGCAAACTTCTCGAGATCGAGATATCAATACGATCTACCACATGCAATACACTAATGTTTTTCGATTCTACAGCTAGAAGCTTAAAGTGATTTAGCATATATTTAGTATCATACAAGATCTAATATTGTTGCTGAATCCTGTATGAAAAGCAATGTAAAATTTAGAGTTTATTCCAGCAATTTCTTCTTTTGCATGGGATGGGGATATTCAAGTCAGGAGCTCTGCAAGGCTACATACCTGACCATTAATGATCCATGTTGGAAAACCTTCGATTGCAGCATCCGCACATGCCTTCTCTATCTTAGTCCCTTTCTTATATCCATTTGGAAAGCACTCCGCATAATCTAGAAGCTTTGCAGCCTCCTTACCGAACATCTAGAATGACGGAAGAATTGAAGGGGATGAGTACATACAGGGGGAAACCGAGCTTAATACGTAGGAGCAATGTTTTCTGACATGCTTCTAGGCCAAGTTTAGTTTTGCTCAAAACCCTTCTGTCTTTTCTGTCTTGGTTTCTATATAACGCTCGGACACAAAGCAACAGTTTGCGTATGATAGATCACAGCATGACACTGAAACTCAATTATATCATAGCTCACAGCTTGGCTCTTTCAATTAAATCTTCAGGTTTTTCAGTCATGTTCCAGCTATCAATTATGGGGAAACAACTATTGGGTAATAATACGAGTCTATTTAACAGATATAAGATGATGAGGTTTACCTCTTTTTGTTCCAAACAATGAGAGCACCAAAAAGCTCCATACATCTTAGCCCCTATGGACCGCAAATGCCGTGCAAGAGAAACAGCAAAGGGACTTGACTGAGTGGTTACCTCAGTGGTGAAATATGGCAGGTCCACCTCAGCAAGGCTGTCCAATTAGATGTGAAGAAACAGAGAGAAAATTAGACAAAAGAAATTGTTTCACTCCTGAATGAACATATGATTCAAACACTTTATAACAGAGCACAATCATAGCAGGATGATCAAAGAAGCAGTACCTTGAAGGGACAGATGGAGATGAAGTATATGCAGTGTTAAGCGTAAGAAACACTAAGCTGGCTGCGCAGAGCTGTAATACCACCGCTTTTTGTATCTCTTCGAACCCAAAATCCTACAGAAAAATAGGAGATATATACAATTTTATCAGCTACCGAGTCATGATGGACAAGGAAAAGAGAGAAGACTAACTGTAAGATAGAGATGTCTGCAAGCACGCACCTTCGATATGATAAAGAATAAGCTGAACGATAAAAAGGCTGAAACCAAACAGTATGAGCAAGAGGCTCCTGACAACTTCGTGCTGAGAATGTACAGAAAGTACGCGCTCGCAACTGCCATGGATGTACTGATCCCAAGCAAAACCAAACGGCCATTCGATATGCCTATTTCAAAGGGAAACTTCCTTTCTGCCAACTGCAAACTGAGGGTTGCCACCGTCCCGTATGCAACCATTCCGATCAATGGAAGTGGAATGCCTGTCCAATGGAAACAAAACCGATGCTTCGACTAATACGGACTGAGAGAAGCTATTCGTAGTAAACAGTGCAATTATAAAGAACCCTCTCATTAAATTTTGTTCTTTTCCCTTCCCCTCAAATTTTACATTGTTTTGACTTGCAGAAAACACTTGCGGGAGCCCACGACGAAACAAATGCGTTTAACTCGAATTCGTGTCGATTTATTCCATTCATGAACTTAAATTAAATAACTGTCTGCAAATTTTTATGATCTATCTGACATCGAGAGACGTTACACCACAACATCAAAGGCAACCAAAACTGAAAATGCTCAGCAAAAATGGAAACAAATGGAACTGAACCAAATCAAGACATCAAAAAGCAAGAGATTAATGTCTTGATTTGGTTTAAGACATTAAAAAGCAAGAGATTAGAGGAAGTGTCTTGCAGTGGCACAAGCCGCCGCCGGAAACCAAGAGGTCCAGGTTCAGGTTCGATCAGTGGGACTAATGTGTTAGCTTTATTTGCTTTCCAAAAAAAAAAAAAGCAAGAGATTAATCACCAAAAACAGAGGCATAGTCACTGTTGAGCACGTCCCCGCAGCTGCCACCCCCGACCGGGCAAAAGGCATCGGAGTCGGAGAGCTTCAGGTAGGTCAAGTAGACAGTTTCAACGAACCCTATCCCCCCGAGGGCCGCAGACCATCTGTACGTCGAGGCGCTCCATGATAAGGACGACGATGGAGAAGCTGGGTCAGGTTCCACATCATCGCTAGGTCCCGAGGGAGCGCACTTCACTGGAACTACCACCACTCTCCTCGGACAGCTCCTCTACAATTCCGCAAGCACGGAAAGAGATACAAACACCCGTTAGCGACTGTGGAGAAAGAGAGTGAGGGGGGAGGAGGGTTGAACAATGGTACCTTGAGCTGAAGAAAGGAGGGGGAGGAGAGAGGAGGAGGCTGGAGGGTGGGATTATGCAGGAACGGAGGAGACGATGACGGGTGGCCGAGGAAGCTCGCCATGGCCGCCTTTTTCACCTTGCCGGTTCACTTCATTCGCCTCGCGAGTCTTCCGCTCCGATTGAAGGGCGTTAATGGTGGTTTGGTCGGGTCGGGTCGGACTCATTCGCAGACCTGTAGACCTCATCACTAGCTATACTTCATGGCTTGTTTTCCATTACCTCGGGCCCAGCCCGATAATCACACTTCTTCGATGCACGGTTATGGTCGATGATCGGTTTGTAAGCCAGAACGAAAGGAGAATAATCTCGTGATATGATGGTCAGAGCCCTGTGCAATTATTTTTTCAAGGAGTTACATAGTTCTGGGTATCTCAAGCAAGGCTTACAGGTCCACCAAGAGATTCTAAATTCGATCACCGATCAACCAAATGATAGTGAATTAGGCGCAGCATATATATATATACCGATGATCTACCAAATGATAGTGAATTAGGCACAGCATGTATATATACTGATGATCTAAGAGGAGGGTCAGTGTAGATTGGAGACGAATTGCCGAGGATTTGTGCCGTCCATGCCATTACATCCACAGTAACGGGCCATTAGTTTTCAAGTTCCCTTGTAAAATTTGGAAGGGAAACCAAGTGGTGCCCTAGGAAACCCTAACCTCTGCTCCCATTTTCGAGCTTTCCGTCCTCGCTGCTCGAATATGGCTGATATTCCTCGCAGGAGGTGATATTTTAGCTGTTCTTAGTCGTTTCTTGAAATGACCTTATACTTGGATTCCTATAACTCACATGCCATGCCCACAAATTCCTATAACTCACATTCCATGCCCACGAATTTAATTTTAGCCAACTCGGCCTAAGATAAAATTCTCCTTTAGTCCGTACGAGTTGTCCTTGTAACAATATCTCTACGCCCCTGCAAATCAAAAACAAAAAGAGTTCCACTGCTTACCATGGATGGAAGACAAGTCATACAAAACCACACACGAAATTACAATTTAATTTTCTTTCGAATGTGGCTCAAGAAGGGACAGGTATTGAATCCGATTTCCTGTGATTACCATAGGATGGATATTCTGCATAAATGCAAGTGCCAGCAAACAGAGGGATCTCTATTTATCAAACTCCTATGTCAATGCTAGTCAGGATACCGAGCCATCGAAACTTCGTACTCTTGCTCGAGGAGAAGAAATCAAATCGCACATGGGGATACTGAGACAGCTTTCTTTCTTTTCTTCGCATGCGGAAGTTGACAGTACATGACCAGAGGCGAAATAGTAAGCAAGCATCCAGCTAAGTAATAGTCTCGACTCCTAGGAACTAGGCGGGTGAAATAGTAAGCAAGCATCCAGCTAAGCAATAGTTTCAACTCCGAGCAACTACAGAACACACATATGCAGACACTCTAACAGCAAATCTCTCATACAATCCTGTGTAACATGCAAAGTTCATAAACTCATACGAGTCCTACATTCCTCTTTGTTTTCCCTCTGGCCAAGATAAGGAGACCAAACAGAGACATTTATCTAGAACCACGAGGTGAATACAAGGGGGACCTGGAGTGGTCCCTCCTCGACCTTCCACCATAAGGAGACCGCCTCGGAGAGTAGTCACGCCCACTGCGATAAGGTGAGCGCCTTGGAGAGTAATCACGCCCACTACGGTAAGGTGAACGCCTTGGGGACCTACGGTAACCATAATCATCACGACCTCGGTACCTTCCCCTGTCTCCACGATAGCCTTTTTTCCCCCAATAAAGTGAAATAAAAACAAACATTGTCATTAAAGCATTGAAACAAAGTGGCATTTCAAAAACAATCAGAGAAAGACAGTTCACATCTTACCACTGCCTCTGCTACTCTTCAACCCCAGATAATGCCCAGGTGTCGGGGTTCTGGGACGCTTCCTCCGCGACTGAAAGAAAAAGATATATTAGATAAAGATATATTAGATCAGTTCACGGGTTCGATCAATTGTCAACAAACAACAACAGAAAAGAAATTATTGTGTAGTCCCAGAAAGTTCAACCACAACAAACACAAAGGGCATTTGATCTAGACAGTAGATATACAATGTCGCAGGATAACAGTAACAAAAAGAGAAATCAAACAGTTCTATATACTTTTCTAGCAAATGAATGCACGTACGAGATACCATATAATCCTGATTAGTAAGTTGTTGGTAATGTCCGTTGATTAGTTGATAGTTGAAAGTGAGAGCTGAGGTTGTATAGTTGATGGGATATAGTTGCTATGGTTCTTTAGTTGATGATGGATGCATTTGAAAAGCTGTTTAAGCTGCCCATTGATCAAGCTGTATCACTAAGTTGACATGGATGTAGTCTCATCATCTTTGATTGCTGCCAACATAGCTGACGCAATGTTCTTCTGAATGTTACCAGAAAACCTCCATGTCAACAAGGAAGTTTAAGCAATTAATAAATTTTACTAAAATTTTCCACTCTGGCAGAAATCCATTACCTTCTCGACAGTTATATACCGTCCCTCCAGAATTGACTGATTCAAATACTTCACACAGCGATTGGCATCTTCAAAAGAGTCCATGGTAACAAATGCAAATCCACGGGAAATTTCTGTACGAGGCTCACGCACGAGGAAACAATTTGCAACCTAGAAATCAGAGCTGCATTTGTAAGCTTCGTAGTAGTGAATACATGGAATGGATTAATATGTTCTAAAACATAAGAGGCATGTCCAGAAATCTGTAACAAGGCTTTTCCGCCATTTGCAGTACTAATTAAGCAGATAGCCAGACCTTTCCTTCCTTAGAAAAGTGGTACTCGAGGTCCTTCTCCGTGACTCTTGTGGATAAGCCAGTTACATAAAGTGTATTTCCAGGATTTGAAGTTTCCTCCCTGCAAAATTGCTTAAAACAGTGAATTAACCAAATGAAGTAGCAGCTCAAGGAAGGCACCACATTAATACATGTTTTCATAACTGGAACAAGTCTTTTACTTGTCAACCAATCAACGATAATTACTAATCAAAAGAGTGCTTCAACAATCAGCTGAAAGCAAAGAAGCAAGATACACCAAACAGAAGCTAAAAGGAGTGACGAACCTGCCATGACTTCTGGACCTCGATCTGGTAAAAAGAGCCCCAGTAATTCATTCCAAAAAGGCAAAGAAATAAAATGAGTCAGAGCTGCAAAGAAATTTCATTGCTACAATATCACATATTAGTGAGATTTAAAACTCGACTACAACCAACCTGCCTCGGCTTCTGGATCTCGACCTGTGCCTTGGCGGCCTGGACCAAGATCGGGACCTAGACCTGGACCTTGATCTGGACCTAGACCTGGACTCTGCTCTCCAAGGGGATGGGGATCTCGAATACCTGGATTGTAATCCCATAATACAGCCCATGTAAATCATCTTATTCTTGGAGAGGTCTCCTCCAAACTCTTGTTAAAACAGACAGCATTTCAGTGGGATTAATAAACTGCATATCGGCAGAAAGTGCTTCCCCAAATCCCCAATCATTTTTATCAAAGAAGTACAAACCCCAAATGAATATGCTTTGACAACGAGACTGCATGTCTAGTAAAAGATCCTAACACGTATAAAAGCCACAATTCCAACCGACAGAAAGCAATTAAACTGGCCTTTCAGCGGGCTACCCAAGTCGAAACGATAGCCTTTGATAGGAAAAGAGCAAGACAGAACCTTCACATATTCTCAAACTGTAATTAAGTAACAGGCTAAAAGCAAACCAAAGAAACACCGAATCATCATTGTATACATACAAATCTGACAAGAAAGACCATAAAACCTAGAACACCTAACGGACAACGTAGCAAACAAGCCTTCTGGTATATGCATGAACGGGCGACAAGGGAAGACAAGCTAAAGAACCAATATATTGCATCAACCAGCAAGTGCGATATAAATTGGAGATAAAAATGGTCAAGATTGAGCTCGGTTTGTATAAAGATTACCTCCTGCGAGGCGAATCAGCCTGCACAAAATCAACAACCGTGTAATCAATTTCTGCTTCGAATCATAACAATCAACAAAACAGCGAGCTGTAATGGCAGGAGAGAGCTAGCTAGAGACAGAGCGACAGAGAGAGGAAGACACTTGCCATTTTCGAGCAGCGAGGACGGAAGCTCAAAGGAAGACGAGAGCAGAGATTAGGGTTTCCTCAGAGCTTGGTTTCACTTCCAAATCTCACGAATGGAAGCTCCTGGAAACCCCTTCCCAATTCCCACTAATAGGGGAAATTTACTTTTTGCTCCCTGTATGTTTGTATCTATTCATTTTGGCCTCCAAGTTTTGCATTCGACCAATTTTGCCCTCCAAGGTGTTAGCATCAAGTGCTTTGTCAATTTTGTACCCTGAAATTTAATTCTAACTCCATTTTGGCACCAAGACCATCGAAGGACATCCAATCCAAGGTCGGCTTTGGCAGGAGACTCTTCATCTCTTTGATGGTTACATATAATTTCTGGTGTAGACTCTTTCGCGTTTTCATATTTGTACATTTTTTTTTATATATATGTATTGAATGAATGGTTTTCATCCAAAAAACACCTATTAAACAAGGGAAGATAAAGATTTCACTAGATTGATTGTACAATTTTGCACTGCCATAATAAGGTGAAAGCTAAGCGGGTCCAAGTCAATATTTTAGACTGTATTAAGCAATTTGATGCAAGTTGCGAATTGCGATCACCTAAACTATAGGATGCAAAGTGGCTCGATTTTTGAAATTGAAAGTTGTAAATGGGCGACATGCACGGGTCCATAGTGGTCTTGAGACAAAACTTTAAGGAATAAAAGGTACTTTCTCTTACTTTATGTTAAATTCAGTTGGCCCCATAATTATTCGCTCCATGCTTCACTTTGCAACATCAAGAACTCAATGTTCTCAGTTATTCCTATCAAGTAATTCTTTCCTTGGATTAAGTCCTATCAAGAAATCCACATTCAGCTTTGAGCCTTTGACCAAAACTGACACTCAAATCATGGGAGGAAATGATCAACTTCATGCAAACCCCTCAATTCTTTCATGTAGTAATAATAGCAAATACAAAATCTTCTGATAATTCAGGGTTTGGACCCCCTAATTCACACACAAAAAAAATTCTGATAATTGATGTTTTTCAATATATGGTTACAACTTTTTTCGATCACATGCTAAGAAGGAATATGAAAATGGGCTTCTGTTCTCCATGACCCATCCTTTCATATTCCTCCCTAACGCACAATCTTGATCCATTGAATTATACAGACTTCTTGTTGGCAAACTTCCATTCGAAAATTTGCACTGAATTACATACAAAAGATGAAAGAAATATGTAACTTATTTTTTACAGTCGAAGCGGCGGAGGAGGAACCATAGTTCTCCTCTTCCACAGGTTAATTTCTTTCCTGGGCTGCAAGGCAAATCCTTCTGCCGCGTTGTTCATTCTATTTCCCGCTTCAATGGGTGCTGAATGCGGTATTATGATCACCTTTTGTCGTCTCCCTTCTTCTTTGATCTCTTCTTCGTCGCCGGAGCAAGAGCCATTCTCCAAGCAGTTGTCCGGTGCCACCGCCGTCGATGTCCCGCAATGGGCCCTCCAGTCGAAATTTGCTAATACGCCCCTACTGCTCGCAAATTGCTTCAAGTGGCCCAAAGAAGGCGCTGATTTCTCATTCTTGCCACTACCAGCGCCATTGTCACGGCGAGACTTTTCACCTTGCAACTTCTTACCCTTGAAGAGTTTGAGGATCGCCATGGTCGTGTCCTTCTTCTTCGCCTCCTCCTTATGGTCCGACGTGGTAGGTGGCAACCTAGCAGTCATTGTCAACGCCATGTCCTTGTTCTTCTTCTTCTTGACCTGTCCCACGCAGGAGACGATTGGGGAGCCGGGCTCTCGGGCATCAAAGCTACCGTTCTTGAGCCGTCTCCGAGCATCCTTGGGGATGACCGAGGCTCCGGCCTGCCTGCTCGATGATCCCGGTGGGGGCTTACGGGGGCTGATGGGGGGGCTCTTGAAGGTGACTGCGGTGGATGCGACTCTCGGGAGGAAGTTGAGCATCTTGCCCTTGAGTCTGGACTGTGGCTTCTCCATGAGCCTTATCAGTCTAGTAAAACTGAAATGCCAATCTATATAAAGTCACAGTGAGGCTCACACACACACACACACATATATATATGTGAGAGGTTTGAGAAGATACGTATGGAATGAGTCCAAAAGCTTGACATTTTCATTGATTCCAAAAAGAAGAGGAAAGGTTCTTTTGCAGGCCAAGATTTTTCTTTTTTTAATAAGGGTTTTCGAATTTCGTCCCGCTGATACCTACGGTTGACGTGAATATCATATACAAAAAAGTCACAAAACAAATTAGCAATATCACGCAAGCATGGTCCCTGGAGAGCATATTATTTGGCGATCTATCTATGTCTATATATATATATTGTAATTCAACCTATTCCCACAATTCACAATACTGTAGTAAAATATATATACGAACCTCAAGTGAAATTGTATTTTTTTATTTTTATCTCATATCTTTTTTATTACTTATTTTAATGAACTTAAATTTTATTATTTTTATTCTATTTTTTCCATCATCGGGCCTGCGCAATGAGCAGGAAAAAAAAAACTAATTTTACATTAATTCGACCTTATAACTTTGATTGCGTCGTTGGACCACCAGATCAGTCAGGTTGATTTCAAGCCAACAATTTCAGTGCTCGGTCTTCGAAAGTTTCATGATGTCGGATCCAGATATAATAATTAGGGAAATTCCTACTTCACAATGATTTTGTCTTCGATTGATTGAAAATCAAGGGACAAAGGTTGGTGTGAGGTCACAGTGGCCCTTGCAAGCGTGAAGCTTTCAACGTCTGTGGTCTCATGCCGAATGATGGACTTAGCCCATGCAGCTGGCCGTGTTCGAAAAATTCAAGGGTACTCGTACAATATCGATCCGGATCGACTTACAAGGTATTGATTTAGTCATTTTCCTATGTACAAGAAATGCATATGAAGCATGAATTTTGCATATTTCTCGAGAATTATTATGAAAATTTTGATACAAAATATAAAGACTGAAGGAAATTTTTACTATACTTAAGCGATTAGTTTATATCTTATTCAAACTGTTTAATACTGTTAATAAGATCATAATGCCCGTGCAAATAGAGAGTGCACGCTCGGTACTATTGCATTGTATGCGATTATCATGGAGGATTAGACGCATTATTAATGATTTCTATGCACAATATGTGAGTTGTGTGTAGACCAATTTTCTTTTACTTAATCTCATATGGCATGAGCTATGATTGGTCATGATTAGCTATGCTACTAAAGTTAATTGTGATTTTTGGGTCATGGTTAATGGGATTTTACCAAAAAAAAAAAGGCGTGTAATTTTTCAAAACTAATGATATTTAAACGGGAAAAGTACATTAGAGAAGTTGAAAAATCCGTTATTTTGGATGGACGTGTAAGCTTTGATTCGATGAGAACAAATGGAATGCGACGACCCTTTAGCAAAGTCCCAAACTGCACTGACAAAAAACCTATTCGAATATTACGTCCGGCCATGGCGATGATTCTATAGATTGATCCACCTCTAGAATATGTTGGCTAACGGACTGAGTGATAACTTGAAGATATGTTCTGTATACACCTTCATCTCGACTGTGAGCACGTTTTCGAAGTGTAGGATTCTGGGAGGGGGACCGAGCCACCTCGAGTACCCAGGAAGCTAGCTCAGGCTTGACTTGATCTTGGGTGGAGGAGGGTTGAGGTTGCTCGCCATGCCACCTTGACCACCTACTATATCGTCGGCTTGAATTGAGGTTGTCGAAAATCTGCTTAGGGTTTCACCTCAATCTTCTCCGCCCTTTTCACTGAAACAAAGATGATTCAGATTCGAGGTGGCTAGGTCAGGCCCCCTTGGCCGTTGAGAATAATCGGAAGTCGTTTCGCTATTGAGGTCTATCATCATCAGCATCGATCATTATATAATATATATATATATATATATGTAAATGTATATATAAAAGATAAGGCACAACATTGTGGAGACGTCACATATTCACCAAAAAGAATTCTCGACTCCTTATTCAAATGGCTTTTCCATTTCTATTACATTAAGTATACCCCATTTTTCTTATGTTCCATTCGATGTATAATCGTTCAGCATCCACGGTATTTTGTATAGTATCAAAGAAATCAAGAATTTTCTTGAAAAACTTATATAAACTTTTTATATATGAAAAATTTTTAAATTATTTAATCGCACGTGTGACGAAATCCTTTAAATAATTTTTTTTAAACACATATTGTTTATCATTTTCGATTCATTTATATTCAGTCATCAGCATTTTCATTCTCCCCATATGCGCACAAATATGAGTAACTCTTTTTCATTGGCGTGCGTCCGTGTTAAGGTATTTTTTCATATTAAACATTTTCCGATAATGCATACCCGTGCAATACCCGGGGCATGCACCTAGTTATATATAATTTGTTGTTTTTTATTAACGGAAACCTCACTTTGATATCAAGACATTAGAAATTTGAATGCTAGTAGATGGTATGTGTTAAATATAAGGAGACAATAGCTTACCCAAAAAGAAATATAAGGAGACAATAAAAAAATAATTATAATTAGAAGATAAAGTAAGCAAACTAAGTAAAAGGGTATTTTCATATCAAAGAACGCCCGCATAATTCACCAAGGGAAAAAAAAAAAAAGAACGCCTACATATATATGTGTTTATCACGGACATTACACCATAAAGTAATTTTTAAATGAATATAACTAAGTGAAGTTAACATAATTAATTGTGAAGACACTACATCATGGGTGTTTGGTTTTGCCGAGAAGATAACTCTCTTAATTAATTTGACTAGTGGTCTTAGAAGAGGGTAGTCTAGATTTTTCTTTATGCGTCTATGTTGAGCAGTAGGGATGTGTTAATGATAAGATCGTCGTGTATACCGAGAGCGAGTGAGCAGAGTGGGCACAACGTGTAATACACAGGTCATGTAAGAGTCTTCCATATTATCATAATTAGGGTGGGTCTTATTTATCGGGTTATCTCTACCGATATTGGTTGTGCTATCTTGGATTGGTGCGACTTCGGTTTCACTACAATTTACTAACATGTATTTACCACCTTCTAGTATTATCTAGCTTTTCTTTTAGCATATCGTGCACAAGATCCAGCAATAAAAGAAAAGAAAAAGAAAAAAAAAGAAAGAAGGCATATCGTGCACAAGTAAATAGCTACATATATATAAGGTTTTTATGGAGCTGGATGGAGTCGAACGCAATACATATGAATGAACTCTTGATCGTGACAATCAGCAACTCGACATTTCCGGGCCGTTTGGATTCGGAGTTAAAGTCAACGAAACTTTAACTTTAACTGAGGAAGAAGACAAGAGTTTGTGGGCCCACCAGTTTGACTTTAAATAAAATAAATGGATGTAGTAGATAATTGTGTATAATGAGATTGTGTGTTTGAATAAGATATGGGAGCCACCAGTTTGACTTTTCAAATGTGTGTTTTGTTGTGTAGTGTAGAGTTAAAGTTAAAGTTAAAATCATTGTGATTTTAACTTCAAATCCAAACAGGGCCGAAATTTTGTCTTCTATCCTTTCTTTTAAATGAATTTTCAACTATGCGTTTAATTTTAAAGTTAAATAAAATTGAATTTTGATTTTAATTGAGTTGTAATGATTGTGTTGTTGAATTATGAGAAAAATGTGAAAAAGTAATGAATAAATGAGAAAAAATAATGATTATATTGTTAAATTGTGAAAAAAGTAATTGATGGTGGATAGAATTTAATATTGGAAATTGAATTGATTGGTTTAAAAAATTGAAGAAAGAGAAAAAAGTAATAATTGTGTTGTTAACTTTTGTTGTATAGTGAGTAGAGTTAAAGTTAAAGTTAAAGTTAAAATTTTAAAAATATGATTGTAAAATTAAACGGAGTGAAATTCTAGAACATGCTATCTTAATCTTGAGTAATTATTTTCTAATTGCATATGTTGAAATTATTTGAGGACTGAAAAATAAAAGTCAACCTGGGAATCAAAAGAGTACGTACCACGCTCTTCCCTGATAATTAATAGGTTTTAGATTCGATACTTAGTACTCATTTATTAGTTATCATAATTTTTATTACGTTATACTAAACTCACCGCCTTTTCTTATAGTCGGAAAAATCAGGAACTTCCGGCCCGAATCCGAATAATGAAACCCGACATGATCCACCCGCCATCCGTCACCAGCGAAACCTCTGTTCTTCTTCCTTCGATTAAATCAAAGACCCAAGAAATGTCTTGTCCCAGCCCCTCCGTATACATTGCCCCTCGGCGGTTCCTCTGATCGGAACGAATCAATGGCTTCCGCGATCTACAGCTGTAAGGAGTGCGGGGCGAACCTGAACCTGAGCCAGGACCATCTCTTCCCGGCGGGGTTCTACTTCGAGGCCGGGAACAAGGGCACGCTGTCCTTCTCCGCCATTGACTCCACCAAGTTCCGGTTCCAGAAGGAGGACAAGATCAAGCCCTTCTTCGAGACCCTCGATTACTGGGGGATCCAGAGGAAGCGGACCAAGATCATCTGCAACTCCTGCGGCCGCCTACGTCTACGACGACGGTCCCCCCCTCACCGACAGCCCTGGCCAGTTCCACTTCGGCCCCAGTCAGGTCATCCCCAGGGCCCCTCGGTACCGCTTCAGGACCAAGGCTCTCAATGTTTCATCTCAGACTTGACTTTTCAGTTTCCGTCTTGTCATTTTTGCGTGTATTCGCCTTGTTGATTGTGTATGCGGCTCCATAGGAATGTCGATCGCTTGTGGATAGTTTTGTATGATACCCTTTGTACAATTACTCACAGTTATAGAATAAATCGGGAAAAAAAGGTTATACTTTGCTCTGCTGCTGTTGATTAATGGGTTCAAGTTTGTTCCATTCTATCTCATAGAATGTTTTTTTCGGGTGGATTTCGTATTTGATGATAGCCTTCTTGTTTATTCCATTTTGGTTGGCTTGTGAAGCTGTATCTTTTAGTTTCTAGTTTTTGATAAAAGTTGAAGCTTTGACATTATGGTAGAGGTTTCGCGACAAATTCGATAGAGTGGATTTAGTTACTGTGAAATATCTGGAGATGATAATACTTCTATCTTCTCATTAGTATTGAGAAGTTGGACCTCCTTGTTTGTCCTCGGAGCAGTGTTTAGTTGTTTCTCATGCTCGAACTTGTTTTTGTTTGTTGAAATGGATGAGGTTGCTTGTAGTTGAGCTCAAAATTCCTGTACTATCTCCCGTTCAACACTGCAAATAGTTCATGTGAATAAGGTAATATGAGCAAGCGCATTGGAGGTCTCTAGGTTACGTTTCCTTGGAACCTTGTTGTCCGCACGTTTGATTTGGCCGTGCAATAACTTCAGTTCGTCATGAGGTGGGAATTAAGATTTTGAATTGTATGAGATGCAGATTTACTTGTATGCTGCCCTGGACTAAATCCAGCCGCATGTAGATCAGGAGCATGTCTTGTTTTGCCATTGCCGGACCTCCGAGCTCTACCAAATTGGAGTTAGTTCGATTTAGGAATTAAGAAATATTTGTTGGTTCTTATGTTTTCCGCCTTTGAGTAAGAAACAGACACCAGGACCATGTTCAGAAATGGGATAGATTAGAAATATTTGAGAATGGAATGGACACTGACATGCAATCATCTTATATAGTAATCCCTCTGTGCCAAATGCGACCTGGGGGAAGGTGTCTGCATTTGTCTTGCCTGATAGAAAGGACTTCATTGAG
The DNA here is from genome assembly GCF_007655135.1 of Punica granatum. NCBI lineage: Eukaryota > Viridiplantae > Streptophyta > Magnoliopsida > Myrtales > Lythraceae > Punica > Punica granatum. The sequence goes on from NC_045129.1 coordinate 5,967,243, forward strand.
AAACCGTTGCAAAGCAAGCTTGATTTTCATCACATTTCATCCAATCTGTGAAATAGCAGGATTTGGGAATCACCGTTTACATCGATGATAAAAGTTTATGAAGTTCAAGAGTTTACCGAGCTAGCTACTGCAACCCCCAAATGGTTGATTAGTGGCCATGCATTTAATTTTCATTTTTGAGGATGCCATGTTTAGTTTTGGCCTCTGATAACAACCTCAGTTGTATCAATTTGCAATCTTTGTAGAGAAGCTCATAGGTTAGAGCTAAACACGTTTACATGAGCCAAACGCGCATGTCCTCTTCGGCAGCCATGTTATCCATTCTACCATGCAGTCCTTTTTCTGGCTTTTTTTCGGCTTTCAGTTCATTACGAGGTGGGAATTAACATTCTGAATCCTATGAGATTCAGATTTACTTGTATGCCGCCCTGCATTCAGTCCAACCGCATGTTGCGCAGGAGCATATCTTGTTTGCCGATGACAGACCTCTGATCTGTGCTATATTGGAGTGAGTTCAAATTTAGGATTAGGAAATGTTTGCTGGTTCTTATGTTTCCGCCTTCGCCTTTTGAGTAAGAAGCAGACACCAGGGCCAAACATATCAAAATGCAATGGACTTGAGACATGCAATCAAATCTAATATAGCAACAACACTGCAGATGTATAACCAAGTTCCATCTCTGTATCAAATGTAACCTGGGTGAAGGTGCCTGCGCTCATTTTGCCTGGTAGAAAGGACTAAAACAAGAACCTTCCAAGAGCAAGCTTGATCATCATGGCATTTCATCCAAGCTTCGAAATAGAAAGTTCTAGGAGTTACGGTTTACGTTGCTGGTAAAAGGACAAGTTCCATGAGTTTACTGAGCTAGCTTTTGCAATCTTCAAGATGGTCGGTTCATGGCCATGGATTAGATTTTCATTCTCGAGTTTCATGCCTTAATTGAAGTTAACAGTGTGATACTATGCCCACTTTCGGTAGCCAGATAATAACCTAAATTGTCCCAAGTTGCAATCTATGTAGAGAAGCTGATCCCTCAGAGTTCATCCAGTTTCGACGAGTCATGAGCATATGTACTCTTCCGTAGCCATGTTTTTCATTCAGAATTGAATGATTATAAACTATACCATCCTTTTGCTGGCTTTTCTGCAGTGGCATAATCTTATCTAGATTTCGGGATATTTCCTGCATTGAACTAACAACAATTGCCCGATCGGTTTTGACTCCATTAAAATCTCGCCGAGGCTTAAAACAGACAACCCCTATAACTGATCCGTTCTGCAACTCTCCGGAACTCGATCATAAACCGGCTCATTTTTTGATCATCCCACCGACCATAACTATCCAAAAAATTTTAAATTAGTTGGCAACAAGAACTTCTGTATTTATCCACAAAGATCACTCCCCTATCAGAAAAATTAAGTTCAACCGCCAGTCAACCGAATGCTCGATCCCCCCAAGTTTTAATCAATATAATTCCACATTTCCACTCATATATCTGCAGTCCACATTGAATATATAAAAACATATATATGTTTTATATTTATTTATGTATGAAGGATTCTTGTGCTGGAAAATGAATTGAAAGTTAGGTTGGATCAGTAGCTTCGTGGACAAACCGGGTTGGTAGCAACGAAGCAACCTTCAAAACCTTTCCTATGCATGGCCCGACAGATTTCTTCCATTACATTTATATCTTTCTGGCCTATTCCTTGACCTTGAAATTCACGGACAAAAGCCACGAGGAAAGGTAGTCCCTTTTCGAATGAAGCGGGCGAAGGTAGAGGCTGAGAATTTGGGCTCCGCGGCAAAAGGGGTGGCTTCTCCTCCGCCGCCACCGCCTCTGCCGCCACTGCTCCCAAGGAGCTGGGCTAGGAGGACAGCCTCGGCTGAATGCATAACAAACAGAGAGATTGCCGAGTTCTGGAGGCGGAAGCGCACCGAGGAAGAAGATCACCTGCTAGCTGCGATCAAGGCTGCTGCCCGGGTCCGGGCCCGTAAATTCTCGGTAAGTATGATCCTTCACAGCCGGGTCTGGAAATCTCTCTGTCGTACCTCTCTACTACTATATATACATCATATTTTCCACTAGTCCTAGGAGGATGCAACTGACCCCAGAGCTCGAGCGTTGCTCCTTTTTCGGGTCCATAGTTCTCGCAGTGACTATGGTACCAAGCTCGAAACTTTGAAATCAACTTGGTAATCTATCTACAATTATCTGAAGTCTGCAAATACTCTTGGCGCTTGGCCTGATTCTTGATGACATGAGTCCCTTACCATTCTCTGATACCACTTGTTGGGGTTAGGGATGTACTCAACCAAACAATAACGCAGCAATTAATCTTCCTCCCTTACTGGTGTAATCGAGATAGGAACTAATCAAATCAACCAACAAGCAGTAAAGTAAAACAACACCAAGAATTTTACGTGGAAAACCCCAATGTGGGGAAAAACCACGGGACCAACTTCGAATCAACGATCCACTATGAAGGTTATACAATGTCTTTCATCAAGGGTAAACCCTTGGATCACCAAACTCAAGAGAAACACTCTCTTGGATCACCCAAATACTAAATTCGTCACCCACACCGGGTGGTTCACAAAATTAGCTGAAACAGCACCTACAGAGCTCGAATAGAAATTCTGACCGTTCAGAAGTTAGCCCCACGTGTTGTGAAGCTGCTGTCAAAATTTCGTCCCAATCGGAGTTCGTTTGACGTCCCGATCGAGGTTTGATCTCCAGCTGCGCGCTGCCCCTGTTGAGCAGAATTCGGCTCTGCTCTTCCTTTGTTCTTTGTGCTGTTTTGCTGCTTGCAGCTCCTCTGCCGCTGCTGTCTACCCCTGTGCTGCTACTGCAGTCTGCTGCTGCTTTTATACCTCAGCTGATTTGCTGAAACAAAAACCCTAATAAAATGGGTTCTTGGGTTTATTAAGGCCCGATAAAAGCCCAATACAATTTGAGCCCAACTTCCTCCAAATTGGAGGGATACCCAACAAACTCCCCCTCCCGACTATTTGGAGGCTTCAAGCATACCGGCTATACTTCGGCAAACATGAAGTTTCTCCCTAGCGAGAGGTTTTGTCATCATATCAGCTCCATTCTCATCGGTGTGCACTTTGTCTAGCTTCACCAGCTTGGACTCCAACACATCTCTAATCCAATGAAGCTTGATATCGATATGCTTCGACCTCGAATGGAAAGTGGGATTCTTGCAAAGATGAATTGCGCTTTGACTATCACAGTGTAGAACATACCTTTCTTGCTTCAAGCTCAACTCCTGCAAAAACTTTTGCAACCACAACATCTCCTTGCAACCTTCGGTCACCGCAATGTATTCGGCTTCCGTTGTAGACAAAGCGATGCACTTTTGAAGCCTTGACTGCCATGAGATAGCTCCCCCTGCAAAAGTCATCAAGTATCCCGAAGTGGATTTCCGGGAATCAATATCTCCTGCCATATTCGCATCCGTATAGCCCACTAACTTCGGCTTACCAGTGCCAAAGTGTAAACACACCTTGGATGTTCCTCTGAGATACCTCAGAATCCACTTAACTGCATTCCAATGCTCTTTCCCCGGATTGGAGAGAAAACGACTAACCACACCAACAGAATGAGCGATATCTGGTCTTGTACAGACCATGGCATACATCAAACTTCCTACAACTGATGAGTAAGGAACTTTCTTCATCTCTTCTTTCTCCTTCTCACTTGTAGGACATTGCTTCGAGCTAAGTTTGAAATGAGAAGCAAGTGGTGATGAAACTGGTTTAGCATTACCCATGTTGAACCGATCCAAAATCTTCTCGATGTACTTCTCTTGAGAAAGCCAAAGTTTTCCACTTGATCTGTCACGAGAAATATGCATCCCAAGGATCTGCTTTGCCGGTCCCAAATCCTTCATGGCAAAGGACTTGCTGAGCTTTTTCTTCAACTCTGCAATCTTGCTCATATCATGACCGACAAGCAACATATCATCCACATATAACAGTAAAATGATAAAATCACCATCCGAGAATTGTTTCACGAACACACAATGATCTGAAGTTGTCCGTGTGTAGCCATGGCTCAACATGAAAGAGTCAAACTTTTTGTACCACTGCCGAGGTGCTTGCTTAAGCCCATACAAGCTCTTTCTCAGCCTGCACACCAAATGCTCCTTACCTTTAACTCGGAATCCTTCAGGCTGCTCCATATATATTTCTTCCTCCAAGTCACCATGCAGGAAAGCTGTTTTTACATCGAGCTGCTCGATCTCCAAGTTCAGACTAGCTGCCAGTGCGAGAACAACTCGGATCGATGACATCTTGACAACGGGCGAGAAGATCTCCTCGAAGTCAACTCCTTTCTTCTGGTTGAAACCTTTCACTACCAGTCGAGCTTTGTATCGAGGTCGCGAGTTCTCTGTCTTCAACCTGTAGACCCATTTGTTCTTCAATGCTCTCTTACCTTGCGGTAGCTTCACTAGGTCATACGTGTGATTTTCAGACAAGGAGTTCATCTCCTCATTCATCGCCTTCAACCAGTGCTCCTTGTACTCATGTGCCACAGCTTCATCATAGCACTCAGGTTCTCCCCCGTCAGTCAGTAGCACATATTCATGAGGCGGATATCTTGTAGATGATCGTCTTATTCTATCAGATTGTCTAGGTAGATCTGCAGGCTCTAACTGTAACTGCGAGCCTGTATCATCCGTAGTCACATCATCATCTACCTGAGGAATCTCACCCCCAGTCGTGGTTTCTTCATACTCACCAGGTACCTCTTCCATTGGATGCTCTACATCAACCGGTACAGGAATAGAGATCTCGTGAGGATTGCCTACACTGGCCTTCTCTAACTTTTGCAAATCCTCGATTGTTTGGTCCTCAAAGAAGACAACATCCCTGCTCCTGATGATCTTCTTGCTATCAGGGTCCCAAAGCCTGTACCCGAACTCTTCATGTGCATAACCCAAGAAGATGCACTGTTTTGCCTTGGCATCAAGTTTTGATCTTTCATCTCGAGGAATGTGAACAGATGCCCTGCACCCGAATACTCTGAGATGCTTGTATGATACTTTCTTGCCGGTCCACACCTGCTGGGGTACATCTCCATCAAGTGCAACTGACGGTGTAAGATTAATAAGATCAACCGCTGACCTCATTGCCTCGCCCCAGAAAGGCTTAGACAGTGGAATTGTTGGGCCGTGACCTAACAATTGGTATCCGAGTCCGGAAGTAAAAAGGCCGGCTCGAAGTCCTCCATATAGTCGAGAATGGGGGGGAATTGTTGGGCCGGTTTTCTCTCCTATATGGAGAATGGTAAGGGCCTAACAATTGGTATCCGAGTTCGGAAGTAAAAAAACAAGGAGAATGGTAAGGGCCTAACAATTGGTATCCGAGTTCGGAAGTAAAAAAACCGGCTAGAAGTCCTCCATATAGTCGAGAATGGGGGGGAATTGTTGGGCCGGTTTCTCTCCTATATGGAGAATGATGAGGGCGGGTGATGGAAGTAATCCCACATGGAAAAATTGAGAGGAAATCCATAGGTTTATAAGAGATAATGGTCTAGCAACCCATTGGCTTAAGCTTTTGGGTTGCGGATGGGCCCAAGTCTCAAGTAAGCCCATGAATTTTTCCCAACAGTAATTTTTGGGCCGGTTTCTCTCCTATATGGAGAATGATGAGGGCGGGTGATGGAAGTAATCCCACATGGAAAAATTGAGAGGAAATCCATAGGTTTATAAGAGATAATGGTCTAGCAACCCATTGGCTTAAGCTTTTGGGTTGCGGATGGGCCCAAGTCTCAAGTAAGCCCATGAATTTTTCCCAACAGTGGTATCAGAGATTCGGGTTAGAGAAGTTTGAGTTTTTTCGGTGTTTTCGAGATGGAGGAGTCTACAGGATCTATGTTCAAGTTGAATGCAACCAACTACTCTATATGGAAGTCTCGGATGGAGGATCTTCTATTTTGCAGGGATTTGTACGATCCTATTGAAGGGGATTCCGCGAAACCCAAAGATAAGGATGACAAGGCTTGGGAACGCACAAATCGGAAGACTATTGGCTTGATTCGGCAGTGGATAGACAATAGTATTTATCATCATGTTGCTCAGGAGACAAATGCAAAAACTTTGTGGGATAAATTGACAAATCTCTATGCGAGGAAGACACCGCAAAATAAAGCATTCCTCGTGAAGAAGCTGGTTCATCTTCGTTTTCAGGATGGAGGTGATATGGCTGCGCACATGAGTAATTTCCAGGATATTATTAACCAGTTGACGAACCTGGAGATAATATTACCCGATGAGTTGCAGGCCTGTCTACTTTTAGGGACTTTACCGGATAATTGGGACACACTTGTGGTTGCATTAAGCAATTCTGCGCCAAACGGGAAGCTATCGTTGGCTACGGTGACAGACAGTTTATTTAATGAGGAGACTAGAAGGAAAGGCACGGGAATTTCCATTCAGTCTGAAGCTTTGGTTACTGAACAACGGGGGAGAAGTCAAAGCAGAAATTTCTCTTCCAAGCATAGTAACTCACGTGGCAAATCGAGGGGCAGATCAAAGTCGAAGACGAGGAAAGTGGTCACTTGCTATCACTGTGGAAAAGAGGGACACTACAAAAGGGAGTGTAGAGCTCTGAAGAAAAATCAGAATGGCAACGGTGAGAGCAAGAAGGAAGAAGGCACTACAGCAGTGGCATGTGATGGAGAGACCTACATCATTTGTGATGAAGCTTATGTGAATTTCACATGTCAGGACTCTACCTGGGTTGCAGATACAGGTGCCTCGTTTCATGTCACTCCTCATTGGGATTTCTTTTCATCTTACACTACCGGGGACTATGGTTATGTGAGAATGGGGAATGGACAATCATGCAAGATTGTCGGTATTGGTGATGTCTGTCTAGAGACCGAGCTTGGCTGCAAGTTGTTTTTGAAGAAGGTGAGGCATGTTCCAGAAATTCGCCTTAACCTAATCTCGACGAGTCAACTTGATGATGAAGGCTACAGTAATGAATTCAGCAATGGGAGATGGAAGCTCTCCAAGGGTTCGTTGATTGTGGCACGGGGTCAGAAGACCGACACTCTCTACAGGCTGCGTGCCAGACACAACTCCGGTCAGGTTAATGTTGTTGAGGATTATCCTATCGAGCTATGGCATAGGAGACTTGGGCATATCAGTGAGAAAGGTATTCAAATTCTTGCTAGAAAGCAGTCTTTGCCCATTAAAGGTATGCACTTGAGCACCTGTGATCACTGTTTAGCTGGTAAGCATAGGAGAGTTTCTTTTGTTAGAAGTCGTCCCTCTAGATGCCATCATATACTTGATCTTGTGCATACAGATGTTTGTTTTATGTCGGATAGATCTCTTGGTGGTGCTCTCTATTTTGTGACATTTATAGATGATCACACCAGGAAAGTTTGGGCTTACCCTATGAGAACTAAAGATCAGGTGACTGAGATTTTCAAGAACTTCCATGTAGCAGTGGAAAGAGAAACAGGCATGAAGCTGAAATGTGTCAGAGCTGATAATGGTGGTGAGTATAGAGGTCCTTTCGAGAACTATTGCAGGACTCACGGTATCAAACTTGAGAAGACGGTACCGAAGACACCACAACAGAACGGGCTTGCAGAGAGGATGAACCGCACAATTGTTGAGAGAGTTCGTTGTATGCTTTCTCAAGCGAAACTGTCTAAGCCTTTCTGGGGCGAGGCAATGAGGTCAGCGGTTGATCTTATTAATCTTACACCGTCAGTTGCACTTGATGGAGATGTACCCCAGCAGGTGTGGACCGGCAAGAAAGTATCATACAAGCATCTCAGAGTATTCGGGTGCAGGGCATCTGTTCACATTCCTCGAGATGAAAGATCAAAACTTGATGCCAAGGCAAAACAGTGCATCTTCTTGGGTTATGCACATGAAGAGTTCGGGTACAGGCTTTGGGACCCTGATAGCAAGAAGATCATCAGGAGCAGGGATGTTGTCTTCTTTGAGGACCAGACAATCGAGGATTTGCAAAAGTTAGAGAAGGCCAGTGTAGGCAATCCTCACGAGATCTCTATTCCTGTACCGGTTGATGTAGAGCATCCAGTGGAAGAGGTACCTGGTGAGTATGAAGAAACCACGACTGGGGGTGAGATTCCTCAGGTAGATGATGATGTGACTACGGATGATACAGGCTCGCGGTTACAGTTAGAGCCTGCAGATCTACCTAGACAATCTGATAGAATAAGACAACCATCTACAAGATATCCGCCTCATGAGTATGTGCTACTGACTGACGGGGGAGAACCTGAGTGCTATGATGAAGCTGTGGCACATGAGTACAAGGAGCACTGGTTGAAGGCGATGAATGAGGAGATGAACTCCTTGTCTGAAAATCACACGTATGACCTAGTGAAGCTACCGCAAGGTAAGAGAGCATTGAAGAACAAATGGGTCTACAGGTTGAAGACAGAGAACTCGCGACCTCGATACAAAGCTCGACTGGTAGTGAAAGGTTTCAACCAGAAGAAAGGAGTTGACTTCGAGGAGATCTTCTCGCCCGTTGTCAAGATGTCATCGATCCGAGTTGTTCTCGCACTGGCAGCTAGTCTAAATTTGGAGATCGAGCAGCTCGATGTAAAAACAGCTTTCCTGCATGGTGACTTGGAGGAAGAAATATATATGGAGCAGCCTGAAGGATTCCGAGTTAAAGGTAAGGAGCATTTGGTGTGCAGGCTGAGAAAGAGCTTGTATGGGCTTAAGCAAGCACCTCGGCAGTGGTATAAAAAGTTTGACTCTTTCATGTTGAGCCATGGCTACACACGGACAACTTCAGATCATTGTGTGTTCGTGAAACAATTCTCGAATGGTGATTTTATCATTTTACTGTTATATGTGGATGATATGCCACTTGTTGGTCATGATATGAGCAAGATTACAGAGTTGAAGAAGGAGCTCAACAAGTCCTTTGCCATGAAGGATTTGGGACCGGCAAAGCAGATCCTTGGGATGCATATTTCTCGTGACAGATCAAGTGGAAAACTTTGGCTTTCTCAAGAGAAGTACATCGAGAAGATTTTGTATCGGTTCAACATGGGTAATGCTAAACCAGTTTCATCACCACTTGCTTCTCATTTCAAACTTAGCTCGAAGCAATGTCTTACAAGTGAGAAGGAGAAAGAAGAGATGAAGAAAGTTCCTTACTCATCAGCTGTAGGAAGTTTAATGTATGCCATGGTCTGTACAAGGCCAGATATTGCTCATTCTGTTGGTGTGGTAAGTCGTTTTCTCTCCAATCCGGGGAAAGAGCATTGGAATGCGGTTAAATGGATCCTGAGGTATCTCAGAGGAACATCCAAGGTGTGTTTACACATTGGCACTGGTAAGCCGAAGTTAGTGGGCTACACGGATGCAGATATGGCAGGAGATATCGATTCTCGGAAATCCACTTCGGGATACTTGATGACTTTTGCAGGGGGAGCTATCTCATGGCAATCAAGGCTTCAAAAGTGCATCGCTTTGTCTACAACGGAAGCCGAATACATTGCGGTGACCGAAGGTTGCAAGGAGATGTTGTGGTTGCAAAAGTTTTTGCAAGAGTTGAGCTTGAAGCAAGAAAGGTATGTTCTACACTGTGATAGTCAAAGCGCCATTCATCTTTGCAAGAATCCCACTTTCCATTCGAGGTCGAAACATATCGATATCAAGTTTCATTGGATTAGAGATGTGTTGGAGTCCAAGCTGGTGAAGCTAGACAAAGTGCACACCGATGAGAATGGAGCAGATATGATGACAAAACCTCTCGCTAGGGAGAAACTTCATGTTTGCCGAAGTATAGCCGGTATGCTTGAAGCCTCCAAATAGTCGGGAGGGGGAGTTTGTTGGGTATCCCTCCAATTTGGAGGGATATGGGCTCAAATTGTATTGGGCTTTTATCGGGCTTTAATAGGCCCAAGAACCCATTTTTGTTAGGGTTTATTCTTCAGCAAATCAGCTGAGGTATAAAAGCAGCAGCAGACTGCAGTAGCAGGAAAGGGTAGACAGTATCCCTCCAATTTGGAGGAAGTTGGGCTCAAATTGTATTGGGTTTTTATCGGGCCTTAATAAGCCCAAGAACCCATTTTATTAGGGTTTTTGTTTCAGCAAATCAGTTGAGGTATAAAAGCAGCAGCAGACTGCAGTAGCAGCACAGGGGTAGACAGCAGCGGCAGAGGAGCTGCAAGCAGCAAAACAGCACAAAGAACAAAGGAAGAGCAGAGCCGAATTCTGCTCAACAGGGGCAGCGCGCAGCTGGAGATCAAACCTCGATCGGAACGTCAAACGAACTCCGATTGGGACGAAATTTTGACAGCAGCTTCACAACACGTGGGGCTAACTTCTGAACGGTCAGAATTTCTATTCGAGCTCTGTAGGTGCTGTTTCAGCTGATTTTGTGAACCACCCGGTGTGGGTGACGAATTTAGTATTTGGGTGATCCAAGAGAGTGTTTCTCTTGAGTTTGGTGATCCAAGGGTTTACCCTTGATGAAAGACATTGTATAACCTTCATAGTGGATCGTTGATTCGGAGTTGGTCCCGTGGTTTTTCCCCACATTGGGGTTTTCCACGTAAAATTCTTGGTGTTGTTTTACTTTACTGCTTGTTGGTTGATTTGATTAGTTCCTATCTCGATTACACCAGTAGGGGAGGAAGATTAATTGCTGCGTTATTGTTTGGTTGAGTACATCCCTAACCCCAACAGTAATCTATCTACAATTATCTGAAGTCTGCAAATACTCTTGGCGCTTGGCCTGATTCTTGATGACATGAGTCCCGACGGGCACTAATTATCTATCACTGATGTTTTGAGTGTAATCATTTGTAACCGGAACCAAGTAACAACGTGCTTCTTGGCTTTTCATCCTTGGAGGGTGAACCGCATTTACTGTTTCATTAAGTCGTGATCCCCTGCGCAGGCTGATAACTACAAGCACTTCATAGAGTCCCTCGAAGATGCTGACGACGATCCTAAGGGGAAGAACAGTGATACTGCTGCTTCCCGGAACACAGAGAACTATGAGAATGAAGTGCGAGTCGGGATAAAAGACTGGTTAGTGGCACTTCAACTCGCTTTCCTTCTAGCAACCATGAGAAGGATCGTTCCCCAATTCGGTTATTTCTCCAAAAGTAAACCAAACCTGCCTAACAATCATCCCGAACCGAATTCTTCAGCTCTAAGAAATCGAGCATTTATCTGCCCTCACTTAAATCATGATGAAATCGACAATGCTTTTGTCTGATTTCGGGGCATTAATTGATAGCCTATGTCTTGCTTCTGCGTGAAAACTGCACAAATTGTTTCATTCCATATTCACAGAACATCAGAATGGAAACTAACTGCAGTAGTTTCGAAATCCTTCTTGGTTGAATACGCTTCTTCGCCTTAAACATTTCTTGAGTCTGACAGTCACATAACACAATCCTTCTTGTTGTCTTACTGTAATTCGACGGACTGACAAGGAATGTGATAACTGCTGTGAATCTGCAGGTGGACGAAGAGCAACTACGCGTACCTAAACCAACCTGCACTTGGTTTGGTTGAAAAACCCAGAAGCCGAGCTTCGAGTTACACTCCCAATTGCTTCTCCTACAAGCCCACTCCTTTTTATGCTACTTCACTTGGAGTATTTTAGTTGCATGATCCAATAAAATGGTTGTCTCAATTCCTTGGTTGTATTTATGATTGGGTTTGCCTTTTCAATGATGTGATCTAAAATTTAATAAGTGGGTTACGTGTTTGTAATAGTTGTCATCTGTATAATAATATCAATAAATTGATTTGAATGTTACGTTGGTTTCCTTTCCGTATTTTGTAATTTTTTCGTAGCTATCATCTTATCGAGCCGACGTGAACTCGTTTCTTTTTACTTTTTCTTTTTTAAAGAAGAGATTTTGATACATTATAAACACATTAGTTACATCGCAATGATCTTCTTCTCGTCAATATACCTTTTCTTCTTTTTCTTTTTCAACAAAGCAATCATCTGCATTAATCCTAACTTGATGACAACCGTGCGTTGTACGGAAATTTGGTGGAATTAAAATTGAATTGTACTTTTTTAAAATTATAAAATATTATAAGATTAAAAGTATAAAAATATATATATTATTTTACCTTATAATTAAAATAAATAAATGTAACTTTAACTAAATATTTCTAATTTAAAATATATATGTTATTTGAATTAATTTTAGAGTGTTGCTATATCCTCCTAATAATCAATTTAAAAATTATCCTAATTCAAAATCCCGCTCACAATGCCATGAGTTGTAATTACATAATATTCAAGAGTTATTCAATAGGTGTAAGTGATAATTTGCATTATGAGGATTTTTAGGCACATCAATTAGGATGATTTAGCATTTTTGTTAATTTTATAGATTTATAGATATATGAATAACTTTACAAAACTTTTCATATCTTGAAATACTATTTTCAATTCTCAAATAAAATTTTTTATTTTTTAAGAAAAAATCATATTAATTAATCAATATGTATTAATAATATGGACTAATTAGAAATGATTTGTTGAACTTGATTCAACTGAAAAATATGGCAAAATTTTTTTAAAATGGAACTATAAGGGAACTTGTTGTGGAGCTAAGGGTTCCAAAATCGAGCCTAAATAGAGTGTCCATGTCGTGCACTTCGACTTCATATATTATAATGATAATTGGGATATGTATATATATATATATATGTGTGTGTCTATGTGTATGTATATTGTATGATGTATACATGTGCAAATTTATAGTTTGGTAAAAAAAAATAATGGAAGACAACCCATCCTAGTTGCTGTTAATTAATGAATTAAGGGCAGTAGGATATATAATAAAAGCTCATAATGATGATATTAGGCGTAATTAGGTACTTGCTTTGAAGATTTCCGAGATAAATTTGACCAAACATTATATTTACTAAATATAATTAGTGCAAAGGCGGTTTTCATTAGTCGCCCTTTGATTAAAATGACCATTGCAATTTGTGCCCCAAACTCTTCTCCGATCTCAATTTATTCACTATAGCTTTGATCCTCTTGATGTATCCTATATGTCGATATCATTTCGGGAAAAAAAAAAACAAAAGAAAAAACTCCAATGGTTACCGACCTAGCAAGCGATCTTCACTTTCATTAAAAAAAGGTCGTTAACTAGTCTGTTTAAAATCTTAATCGAGTGTCTTTGATGGATACCATAACCAAGTTTTAGTTACTTTACATGTCGGTCCCCCCTTTTTACCAAAAAAGAAGTGTCGGTCCCCCTCAATCGCTATTGCTACAAATCTCGCGTTTAGGAGTGCGGGGCTTGTGAACTCGTTCGATGATTCTCTTTGGTTGCTACATAGCTTCGTTTCGATCACATCCATAGTGTGAATGAGTTTTCCTTCTTCTTTTCTTTTTTAGCTTAAGATTCTTACTTAAAATATTGAAAATTCGGATGATAAAATAGAGAATGTGTATGGATGGTTATATTTAATGGCCACCCCGAGGCTCGTTTGCCATTACACAGGGACGGTCATTGAAATCGTGAGTAACCTTCGGGGAGCAAATCGTAATTAATCCTAAATTATGCTGTGAATAAACTATAATTAAATGCTGACAACTTCCGCAGTCATAGACGCAAGAAGTCGCCGCATCGAACACGTTTTCCTTTTATTGACAGAACCACCCCAAAACTTCAGTCGAAATCACAATACGGTACAAAAGATATTTTTAGGGAAAATGATAGCAAGTTAGCAACTAACTTAAAAGTTTATCATTTTTTGAATTTAAATCCTATAAATTTAACTTTACAAAAAATTAATTCTAAAACGCTTAGAAAAGTGATAGATTTAATTAATTCCGTAACTGATCGTTAACCGTCACTAATGTGGATATAACACCATCAAAAATAGTCACAGCTGGCCGTTATTTTTAACGGTGTTATATCCACGTTAGCGATCACTATTTTAAACGTTGTAGGACTGTTTGATTATAGAATGGATCAAATCGATCACTTTTTTAAACGTTGTAGGACTGTTTTTTTATAAAATTATACTTATAGGACTCAAACTCAAAATATAGCATATTTTACTACCATTCTATGCGCCCTCTCGAATCCGTGTCTTCTCCATCTTCTTCTTCTTCTTCTTCTGCTTCTTCATATTCAACCTCTCCATCACCAGATCTCTGCTCAGCTCTCAGCTGAATCCGTTGAATCATTCCGTCCCCTGATCCTTTTCACGAGCTCCGTCTATCAGAGGAATCGGCGGCTCTGCGGCTTTTGCAATGGCGAAGCCGAGGAACTCGCGGTACCCGGCCCGGAAGTCGCCGTCCTCGACTCTGGTCCTCAGCATGCTCCTCATGTTCTCGTTCGTGGTCCTCATCCTCCTCGCCCTCGGGATCCTGTCCATGCCCAGCAGCTCCAGCAATGCCCCCAAGGCCCACGATCTGACCTCGATCGTCCGGAAGACTACCGATCGGTACGTCCATTTCTGGCACATTCTGTGATTTCGCATTGATTCAGTGGTGGCGATCCTGTGCTCATGGTGATTGATGTTTTGGGAGCAGGACTGGTGCTGACGGAGGGAGAGGGGAGCAGTGGGTGGAAGTCATCTCGTGGGAGCCTCGAGCTTTCGTCTACCACAACTTCCTGGTCAGTAGTTTAAGGATAAGTCGGTCTCCTGTTGTATAAAAGTTCGATTTTGCATGGGTAATTTCGATCTCGATTTGGTTAGAGTACTTGTGAAAGGTCTGAACTTGCTTTAATCATAGACTCTGATCAAATTGCTATACATTGCGAGCTGTCCTATGAATCCTCGTAATTGTTTTGGGAATCTATTTTCGCCAAAGATTTCCATTCAGCTTGTGATGTCGGTGATAGATCCCGTAATTGACAAACAGAAGAATCACAGTTTTATAATGTATGATTCCATTACTTATCCAAAAAAAGAAAGTGTGATTCCCTTATTCATATTTGATCACATTCTTGTTATCGCTCAAGCTATGATGGGAAATTCCCATTTGAAGTTGTTTGGTTAAATGGATCTTTATGAGAAATTACTGTCTGTTTTTGCTGTCATTCTCAGCTATTCATCAGTATAAATGATTGTTTATGCCATCTCGAAAGAATAACCAGTAGGGGCATGTCTTTTTTTAGTAGCTATATTCACATGTGCATTCTGGAAAATGCCTAACAAGTGATCTGGACAACAGAAAGTTCTGATTTTGAGGTTTGCAGTCAATGAATTTGGTGCTTGTTCAGTCCAAAGTGCTGCTTTGACATGTTTTCCGCGTGCAACTTGCTTTGTAATACGCATTTTTGTGTGATGTATTGTTACCCAATTTCTTGATTGTTGATCTTACATCATTTGATTTGCCATATTTTTTTTTTTGAACAGTCTAAGGGGGAATGTGAATATCTAATCAAACTTGCCTCGCCTCGTATGGAAAAGTCTACGGTGGTAGATGGTGCAACTGGCAAGAGTAAAGATAGCAGGTTTGCCATTGCAAATTAGCTTCCTTAAAGGATTATAGAGTTGTCTGTAAGTTCAGGTATCAGTTTGGTTTTGATTCAGAACCTCAAATAATTATTATTATTTTTTTGACAGGGTACGTACAAGCTCCGGTACGTTCCTGGCAAGAGGGCGTGATAAGATAATTCGGGACATTGAGAAAAGGATTGCAGATTTTACCTTTATTCCCGCAGGTGAGACAGCATATGGCTTACTGAGAAGCTCAGTACAAGAAAATCTCCTTTTCTTGCTTTTGTCAATCATCTTTATTATGTGTCCAACCTCCTCTGTGTAATTCTCATTATTTATTCAATTTTACAATTGCTATTGGTTGCTTTAGAAATTTTAGCTCATAATTACTGAATCTTTCTTGTTAGCTATATATAGATGGATAACAGCAGAATTGCTTGATTCTCTTCCTTATTATCACATGAATCTAACACATATAGTGGGATAAAATATTACGCAGAACATGGAGAAGGACTACAGGTTCTCCACTATGAAGTTGGGCAAAAGTATGAGCCTCACTTTGACTACTTCCAGGATGAGTACAATACTAAAAACGGCGGTCAACGCATGGCTACACTTCTCATGTACCTGTAAGTAAATTGACCCTTTTAAATTATGTTCCTCAGATATTTTTTGTTACTGTTTAGGATTATTAAATTTGCCATTTTCTGCTCTGTGTGCAGGTCCGATGTTGAGGAGGGTGGTGAGACGGTGTTTCCTAATGCCAGAGGGAATGTAAGTGCTGTGCCTTGGTGGGATGAGCTATCTGAGTGCGGGAAAAAGGGTCTTTCTGTTAAACCGAAGATGGGCGATGCATTACTTTTCTGGAGCATGAGACCTGATGCCTCTCTAGATGAATCTAGTTTGCATGGTTGGTTTCTCTTGCTTCTGAACTAGATTGAAGTCATTGCATTAGTAGTAGGCTGGTGCCTCCCTGCATGGTAAAAAATTATCTGATGAATGCACTTTGTGAATTTAAGCATAATATGCATAACTCAACCTGCCTTTCAGGTGGTTGCCCCGTGATCAAGGGGAACAAGTGGTCATCCACAAAATGGATGCGGGTGCACGAGTACAAAGTTTGATTTATTCTAAAAGGTAATTTTGGTTCTCTAAAATCTGATGATTGATATTGCATCATATTTTTGTTCTTCACATGATACTAGATGTTACATTTACCGACTGTTTTCCTTAATTCACGATGACTCGCATTTTACTCAGGGTCGTCTTTCGACAGGTTTCTGACTGAATTCTCATATCCACAAATCTCGCAGAAGTACTGAGCACAGATGATGTACGGGACTCCAAGTTTGCAGATGTAAGATCGTTATATGGAGTCCTGCTGTGCAACTTGATTAACTGGCGTGGCTGACTCGAATTTTTGTTGTTGTAAACCACGTATAGAATAAGGAGATGAGGCTTTTCTTCTTATAGTATTTATTTTTTGCTTTTGGACTCTCAAAAGAAGATGAGGATTCGGGTTTGTATTTTTTTTCCTAGTTCAAGTTCAATGCACAGTTTTTACGTTATCGTCATCTTCATTTTCTTGAGCATCTCGTTCTCATGTTTTTTCTATATCCTTAAGGCCATTCCATTATTGAGTAGTGTCCAGGAACAATCTTGATGGCTGCCACGAGGGTGATTTATTCGACATAGACTGACCACATCGGGCTAAGTCAACCTTGTGGATGTTAATCTGATTATTTTTGTTGAATATTGACCACATTATCGAGTAGTATAAAATATGAAGTAATGTTTGAATAATAAATACGATGCTCAGACAATCACTCGGTTAGTAACAGTCACGATGGTAACAACTAGCATGCGTGAGGAATGACACTGAGCAACAGAGACGATAACGTAGATTTCCCCGAAGAATACAGAGACACAGATATAGTGAAAGTTGGAATTCCCGCGGGAGAGAGACAAGGTTAGATCAATAGATAAAAGGAGTTTATATTAGGCTTCAGTGATGAATACGAGTCCACACCAGCCCGAGTTTGCGGTCGTCGATGCTGGTCCTCACCATGCTCCTCATGCTCTCCTTGGTCATGATCCTCCTTCCCCTTGTGGTTGCCTCCATGCCCAGCGGCTCTAGCAATGTCCTGGAGGCACACGATCTAACCTCGATCACCCAGGAGTCTGCCAACTGGGTTCATTCATCTGTGAGAACATTCTGCATTTTCGAATGACCTTTTAGCGGTGATCGTGTGCGCATGGTGGTCGAATTTGGAGTAGGACTACCGGTGATGGAGGGAGACGGGAGCAACAGTGGGTGGAAGCCATCTCGTGGGAGCCTCGAGCGTTCATGTATCACAACTTCGTGATGAGTATAGTTTAAGGATAATCTGGTCTCGTGTTGGCTCTTTCGTGTTTCCTTAGTCCCGTAAAAGTCCGAATTTGCGGTCATATCATTTCTATCTCGGTTAAGTTACTCTGGGTTGTATTCCAAGTTCTCGACTGGCGAAGCAGACAGCGATCAGATTACTATGCATTGTTCTATTTGTGATCAAATCTCATCTTCATCTCAATTCTAGAAACACTTCGCTAGGCCGTGAGAGGCAGAACTATCGGGTGTTGTTGACCGATGTCGTGCCCGGAAATGAAAATGTTCCTCCTTGTTGTGGGTTGGCGCTAAGCCATAAGTTCATGGATCTTTTGCTAATTCTTAGCTCTGGTCTGAGGACACTGGATGGTGGCATTATGAAGAAATCGTATCATACGTAGCAGTTGTATAACTGTGTCTGTGACCGAATGCGGCAAGATATCATAGGATCTCGTATGTAATACAAGTCCGAGAACGACAATTATCATACATTTATATTATATTATCAACCAGAGACAATGTATGAGACCGTCATCAGCGTCTCTCTGGCAAAGAGGAAAGATCTACTACTAGTCAAGTTGATGAGATAAACAGCGATCAACGTTTAAACATAACCATGAGACTGGAAACTTCCTCGCCGTCTCGATGTCCCTGTCCATTTTACGAGGATTCCTTAGTCTAATGGTACAAGAATCCATTACATAATCCATTATGTACTGCAAAAGATTAGTCATGACTCGAATCAATATATACTTCTTAGTCTTCATGAAGCTGCTCCTGGTTCGCCGTTGCATTTGCATGTCGAGAAAAGATCGACTTTCAATATTAGGCTCAACTGTGTAAAGAGAACAATTGCAACTGAGCAACATGTGATGCCCTGTGTAATGGATTTTGCATCCCCTTGCATATTCTTGATTCTTGATCATTGATCTTGCATCTCTTGAGCAGTTGAAGGAAGAATGTGAATATCTAATCAAACTCGGGGCACCACACATGCAAAAGTCGACAGCAGTCGACAGCAGTACTGGCAAGATTCAATATAGCAGGTTTGCCGCTGCATATTCGCTTCTTTGAAGGATTGAGAAGTGATCCTTAAGTCAAACTATCAGTTCCTCTTAAGACTTGATTCAGACCTTCACGTAACTTCATCTTGCAAGGTGCGCACAGGATCTGTTGCTTTTCCTGGTGAGAGGGCGTGATAAAATAATTTGGGACACCGAGAAGAGGATTGCAGATTTTTCCTTTACTCGTAGGTGAGATCAGAGATGCTCCACCCTTACCGGGATACTCAGGACAAGAAAGTCATCTTTTCATGCTTTTGCCACTTACACGGAACATCGAGAAGGACTACAGGTTTTCCATTATGAAGTCGGTCAGAAGTACGAGCCTCATTTCGACTACTTTCTGGATGAGTATAACACTAGGAACGGTGGTCAGCGCATGGCTACGATTATCATGTACTTGTAAGTGAGCTGACTTCTCCATTTTGTGTTTCAGAGACATTTGGATACGCTGTGGATTTTTCGTAAGAATGTTCGATTATCATGTACTTGTAAGTGAGCTTTCTCCATTTTGTGTTTCAGAGACATTTGGATACGCTGTGGATTTTTCATAAGTATGTTCCATACGGCATTAGCTCTGCGGAGCAGGTCAGATGTTTAGGAGGGTGGCGGGACGGTGTTTCCTAAAGCCAAAGGTAATGTCAGTGCCGTGCCTTGGTGGGATGAGCTACCTACATGCAGGAAAAAGGGTCTTTCTGTCATGCCGAAGATGGGCAATGCATTGATTTTATCGAGCATGAAACCTGAGGTGCTACCACCTCCTGTTTCTCTTCTCAACATCCTATTTGGATCAGGTGCTGATGCACACTCTAACCTTCTCCTTAAGCCGCTCAAACCTTCCAACATGAAATGGCTCGGTAAATAAATCTGTCAACTAGTCCTCAAGTCTTGCATTAGACTAGCTTGATCTCTCCATCTTGCTGCACCTCTCTAAGATAGTAAAACCTCACCTTGAAATGTTTTGTCCTCCCATGAAACACTAGATTCTGAGATATATAGCAAGGGCAGCTTGATTGTCAACATACACTTTGTCCTTGCCTGATGCTCCCTCAGTTCCCAGCACCCTAATCTTGTTGTCAATTTCCATAAGCCTATCCACAAACTCCTTCACGGTTTCTCTATCCCCCATCTGCAGCCTCTCAAACTCCCTCAGCAAATTTATAAAACTTTCAAACCTCTGATCTTCTCACCACCTTCATATTCTTCCTTCAAGTAATCCCAAATAGCTTTTGCAGATTTAAGCCTCATAATTCTTGTGAAAATGGTTGATGACACGGCAGCATACTGGCACGATTTTGCCTTAGCCTTCCTGGTCACTCTCTCCTTATGGTACCTAATCTGGTTAATGGTGGGGTTGGCAGGCAGATCAGCAACTTCATAGTCTTCCTCCACTGCCTCCCAGAGATCTGCTCTCTCAATGAAAGCTTGGATCTTCACTGCCCAAGCCTGGTAGGTTTCTACATCAAAAACAGGTGGTGTGATGGTGGAGAAACTTGTTGCCGATGCAGATGCCTCCATCTCCCATCTCCAATCTATCGTGTGCAGTTAACTTCCCAGATCAGCCACTCCCATAAGATCTCTTGTAGGCTCTGATACCACTATTATACTCTCAAACTTACTCAAGCAATCGCACACTTACCCCCTTGCAATTGCAGAAATCTGCAGAATTGATAGATTCAGAAGAACAGAAAAGAGACGGACAACAAAATAACCGCTCCTCCAACTAATTTGAAATTCAAATAACAACAGAAACTGTCTAACCTGCATCCTAGGTTACAGTTAACTAACCAACAAGCAACTAACTGTCTAATTTAAACCAACATAAAGACACAAGGTTGATCAGTAACTGATCCAATCTCCAACAACATCCTTGTTGTCTATGTGATGATACGGTGCATCCTCTCTCTGGAATAGGCTGAATTCGCCATCTATGCCCCGTTAATCAACTTCCTGATGACATATTGCAGGATGCCTCCATGATCAAAGTAAGCCAGTTCCACCTGCGTCACAATTTAATTTGAGAACATAACTCGTCCATATCGGTTTTCACAAAAAAATAATTAAAGAGGGCCGGAGAGGAGTTCACTCACCTCTGTATCAAACCGCAATGTACAGGTAAATGAATTGTTACTATCTACCACCACTTTCACATCTTGACCGGGTTTTATCTCATTAATGTTGCTAGGAAGCTCGATCGTGTATTTCTCATGGCCCATGAGCCCAAGCATCTTGGCATCCTCGCCTTGCTTGAAGCATAGGGGAATGATGCCCATCCCCACCAAGTTGCTCCTGTGGATGTGCTCAATGCTCTTCACAATCACCGCCTTCACTCCCTGTTTGTAACAATTACGGAATGTTTATGCACTTTCTCTTGTTTGTAAAAGCGAAAAAGGTCCTGAAAAATGACAATGCATACCAGCAACACCGGACCCTTTGCAGCACCATCTCGGGAGCTTCCGCTCCCATAGTCCGCACCAGCCAGAACGATGGTATCTTGTCCCTCACTCTTGTACCGCTGTCATTTGTCAAACCCCGACAAAGGATACACAAACATCTGGACATTTCCCAAAGAAATCGAGACATATGGACTAGAAAATGTACACAATGACCATATATAACTCACCATTGCAGCATTGTAGACCAACATCTTCTCTCCACTTGGTATATGGATTGTGAAGGGCCCGACTTCACCATCTACCAACTTATTGACAATCCGAATGTTTGCAAAGGTCCCCCCTGCCACCACCTCGCCATTCCCGCGGCGACTCCCATAGGAGTTGAAGTCCCTCCAGTGGATGCCGCTCGGTTAGGTACCTGGCCGCTGGACTGTCTTTGTAGATGCTGCCAGACGGCGAGATGTGATCCGTTGTCACACTGTCCCCGAAAAAGAGCAAGCAGTAGGCGTCCCTCACGCTGTGTGCGCCTGGAGGGGACATAATCATGCCGTCGAAGTATGGCGGCTTGTGGATGTAGGTCGATGCCAGGTCCCACATGTAGATGGTCCCAGAAGACACTGGCAGCTCATTCCACATAGCCTTTCCCTTGGTGATCACTTCATATGTCGATCTGAACAGTGCCGGGAGCACATGTGAATGTTTAACCTTGAAAGGATCATGATAAAAGGATACTTAGCAAAAGGAGAAAAGGTTCGTACATTTGTGTTGAAAATAAAATGTACGGGAGGTTTTAAGTGCAATGCTCAAAAACTCACATCTGCTATTTCGTTGTTCGTCGGCCAAATATCGTGTAAGTACACCTTCTTCCCGTCTTTAGCCCAACCAAGAGGTTCTGATGCAAAATCAATATCCACTGCAAGGACCGCCTTAGATTAGAAAAATGTTGCTTACCACTAGTCCCCGAATGGACAGTAAAAGACCGGATGCACTTTCAGATAATAACTTCTATTAGCCACCTTATACATTCTTAATTGAGATTTACATGCAGTGCCAGCAAGAGCGTAGGCAACCACGAGCAGTGGAGAAGCCAGGTAATTTGCCCTCGTCAAGAGATGGATACGTCCCTCGAAGTTCCTGTTCCGGACAATACAGCTGCTGCCACGATATCTGGAGATAAAATTCCAAACCAGACGGGAGTTCTTTTCTGTCAACAAATTAAGAATTGGAATGGAAACAAGCCCAAAAGCTTCGGATGACAATTACCATTTTCTGTAATGGCAGACGCCACTGCTTCATCAAGATCTCCTGAATTACCAATGCACGTCGTGCATCCGTAGCCAACGGTGTAAAATCCTAACCGATTTAAGTACTTCTGCAAATCACTGCACGTGCAAGAAACCCACCTAGTTTAACAAAAGATATCTCGAAAAATATGTTGAAATATATGATTTTTTTCGTTCTCAAATCTAGAAATGGACCTCTTCTCCAAATACTTGGTTACGACTCCAGAACCAGGAGCGAGACTGGTCTTAATCCACGGTTTCACCTGACAAAGTAATAGTCCAAGCTCATCAAATGTAGGATATATCTTTGAAACTCTGTCCTAGATCGTCTTGGAATAATACTTTTTCTTGTCGGTGTCGGGTAATTGGAATATTGACATCGCGAGAGACACGGATTGAAAGAAAAAGGGTCCAACGTTTGACCTCCAGTCCGAATTTGCAAGCCTTCTTCGCAACTAAAGCAGCTCCGATCATCACACTTACGTTCGATGTATTTGTGCAACTTGTGATGGCTGCTATAACAACAACCCCGTGCCGAAGCTGAGCTGGAATCCCATTGAATGTGAAGTCCACCACCTTGCTCCGGAACTCCTTCGGTATAGCGAAGCCCTGAAGAAAAGAATTTACACCTGATCGCAAACGGAAATAAATTGCCTAGATTTTAACTCCGACAAGGAACCTCCTAAAGCTGGACAGGACCACCTCATGTATCTGCTGAAGAAACCGGTTATCTTGTTCGACTGTTTCTGTCCTCCTGTTGTCTCTATCATTGTTAACCGATTTCAGCATTTCTTACATTCAGGAGAATGTTCTCACCTTAAATCCCACTTTGTTGCTTAAGCAAGCATGCCAATCTTCCTTCATCTCTTTCAGCAGAACTCTGTCATGGGGCCTGAAGGGAGTCTTTTTAGGATATGCCGGAAAATGCTTTTAACATTAAACAAAGAGCAGCCCGAGGAGAACATATATATCATTTCCCTCCTACCTCTTCGGTCCAGAGACACAAGGTTCTATATCGTTCAGATTTAGTTCCAGGTAAGAGGAGTAGACTGTCTCAGCAACAGGCTGCATAAAAGTCACGAGATCCCGGTACAGAACCATACGGTTGAATATACTGTGATAGAACGGAATATGTCAATGGGACAACAATATTTTAAATTTAGACCTGTTTCGGTCAGCTGGAATGGAAAGGGAATGTAATTCTACCCCTTGCTTAGTTCGTAATTGTTCTAGTCCATTCCCCTTTTCATTCCATCGCACCCAAAACTGGGCCATAAAGTTTTACCTCATCATAGTCGACAAACATCTTGTTGGCCCGTAAATAGGCTTCGATCATGAAAACCTACAATTGGCAGTCATTCAGTTGGAACGATAAAATGGACACATGCGTTAACCATATCATTTTTTGAGGAAAAATTTAATTACGTTTTCATCATATTTTCCAATCAACTTCAGGTACTGCAAGGTGACATTGTCTATACGGAAAAAGCCCATGATCGCAGCATAATCAGGTGACATGTTGGCAATGGTGGCACGATCCTCTAAAGAGAGTTCTCTCATGCCTTCACCTCCAAAACAGAGAAAAGCATAGGAACACAAAATGATGGAGAAAATGATATGATGAGTAAGATATAAGATACGGAATGAGATGCGATTCACATACGAGATATTTACCATAAAACTCCACAAACTTGCCGACAACCCCATGCTTCCGCAGCATCTGTGCCACAGTCAGGACTAAGTCGGTGGCGGTGACACCTTCTTTCAGCTTTCCTGATAATTTGAGTCCGACCACGCCGGGGAGGACCATGCTCATTGGCTGAAATTTGAGAGAAAGAGGGCAAAATTATGTGAGACTTTCGTAAGTAGCAATGCTACCACATATAAGCAACGGTTTCCTCGAAGTTTCACGCGATATCTAAATCTCGTGCTTGATACAGAGCAATTCGCATTAATACATGCGGCCATCAAATCAGATGCTTCAGTAATCAACTAATGAAAGCAGTTGAAAATTTTCTACCTGACCAAGCATTGTGGCTTCAGCTTCGATGCTCATAGGGTGTGTGCGAGTCTGTTTCCACAACGCTATCGGGATAAAGCATGCCATCTGTTGAGATATGTTGTCCCACATCGAAAAATTGAGAAAGAAACCACAAGCTTATATGAGGCTTGGTATCAGAGCGGGTTATACTTCCGCACGCTCATGCGGGCTCACACCACGCCAAATTCGATTTCAAGGTAGCCAATAGTGCGCCTCTTGTTAATCAGGCCCAAGAGTGGTCCGGTCCAGTTCCGAGGTAGCTAAATGTGCACCTCTAGTTAGGCTCGAGTGTGGAGCTCGAGGCTAGTTTGGTATTTGTCCCCCCTTGCCCGAGCACGGAAGAGGATGCCCGGCTCGGGTCAGTTGTTAAGGGCGGGTGTTTAAGGCACGTGGCACGTGTTGGACCACACGTTGCCACGTGAGGGCGGGTGTTGAGATACGTTATCCCATATCGAAAAATTGAGAAAGAAACCATAAGCTTATATGAGGCTTGAGTTCAGTAACTTATTAGCTTAAACTTTTGGGTTGCAGATGGGCTCAAGTCCGTGTAGGTCCAAGTGGGTATTTTACACCATCCTTATTAAACACAACCCTCCCAAGGTATTCCAGATTAACCTGTTTCACCAGTAAGCTAGACTGAGGTCAATGTAATTTAGGAACACACCACGGAAAAAACTTACCCGGTGAATGATCCCTGAGCCAGGCGGAACAATGAGCATATTGCAGAAGGCATTCGACCCCCACTTGAGGAAGGCACATCTTTCCTTATTCTGGTGAAACTCGAGCTCCATATTCACTTTTACGGCGGTCTCCGATCTTGCCACATCAACTTGTATCGAGTGATCGATAACAAGGTCCACAGGAATCTGAATCGCGTATCAAATTTAATGTGTGCATTTGGTTGCAGAGTACATTCAAATTTTCCATATCTTCCTTCTCGAAAAATTTTTCTTCGACAGACAAAACAAATTCTGCACTGCTATGGAAAAAAAACGTGTATGTACTTCTATGCCGATCAATGCAGGGCAAACGTACTCTTGCCTCGTTAATTACTTTGTTGTCCAAGAAGAATGAATGAATGAAAACTTAACATTGAATGATGAAATTTGGTTATATGACTTGTTCTTGAAGAAACAAAGAATAGAAAGTTATTCATTTTGCGAGCCAATGCATAGCACATATTTTTTTTAATAGAATCTGAAAGCAATTATGGTAATAACAAGAAGCATGGACATATAATTAGAGCTCACCACGGGATTGATCTTATCCGGATCCCCTCCGAGCCTATTGATAGCATCACGCGTGCAAGCAAGATCAACAAGAGATGGCACGCCAGTAAAATCCTGAGAAACGCACCAGAAAATTAAACATTCGGAACACAAACCTTCTCGATGGGCCCCGAACCTTTCGAAAATTCCGCTTACCTGGAGCAGCACCCTGGCAGGCTTGAATGGAATTTCAACTTGGTTCTTGGAAGTCTTTTCCCAATCGAGGATCTTCTCACCATCCTCGGCTTTGACCTGAAACTCGTCGCAGTTTCTGATCTCCGATTCAAGAAGAATCTTAATACAATATGGTAACCTATCTTCATGACCAACATCAAAATCTTGCTAACCCGTCAAGGAGAGCCAACACTATCCGATTAATACATGTGGAACTAATTAAGTTTTGTTGAAATGAAAGACAGACA
This sequence comes from Punica granatum, assembly GCF_007655135.1. NCBI lineage: Eukaryota > Viridiplantae > Streptophyta > Magnoliopsida > Myrtales > Lythraceae > Punica > Punica granatum. The sequence goes on from NC_045129.1 coordinate 5,993,550, forward strand.
TCATTCATTAAAACCCCCCAAACATTCATTATTAAACTGGAAACCGGACATAATACGTCAACTAAGAACACACATTCCATCATCAAATGTTGTGATGTTAAATATTTCATACACTCATATGGCATAACCACACAATATATATCTTCTAGTTGTATATCATTGCTTAGCTCCAGTCCGACGCGTATGTAGAGGCTGTTAAGTGAAAGTCACGGACCTACTTGAGGGTCGTTGAGAGCGGGCAAGCAGTAGAAGTGGCCGAAATCACCGCTGCCGTAGCGATCTGGCTTCTCGAGTGTCTGCAGTATGCCCTTAAAAGGATTCTCCCTTGCTGCGCACGCGATGTAACATTGAGATCCCATTAGCAAACATTTGAGCATTCAAACATATTAGAAGTTCTTATCACGTTATTAGATTATATACGCTAATAATGATCCTAGCTATTTCCTTACCCATGAGGAACGATGTTAGCACTTAGCAGCACAGACCAGAACGTAGATTTTCCCGAAGAAAGAGAGAGTAAGTGTAGATTTCATGCGCAAGGAAGGAGACCGATAGCATGGTTTCGTTTGATGAGGACACGAGTCCACACGTAGAGGCAGGGGATCGCGACACCAAGTGAGAGCCTCGGTCGCCCATTTGGCGGCTTGTTTCCATATTGGTTAATTAACTGAGACTAATTCTCGTCTCGACATCGTTTTTTCCTACGTGATTAGAAAATTTTAGATGGATTTCTTTGGTAAGAAAATAGATATTCTCAACCTATTGATTGAGACCGATTCTATTCGAATATTGACTTGATTCTAGTGGCTTTAAAAATACATACTTATCAAAAGATGGTATAGTATAGTGGCATACGCCTCGCCTTTGATCTAGAGGTCGTAGATTTAATGCCTAGTAGAACTACCCATACCCCTTTATTAGTTATTTATAATTTCTTCTTCATTGTAATAGGTCTTGGGCCTCTTTCGTAATCGGGAAAAAAATACATACTTACATATGGATAAAATTTTATCGTGATACCAATTATTGCACACTTCGTAGTTTCTTTTTGTTCATAATTAAAATTTCTTTTTTTTTTTTTGGATAACTCTGTGGATATGTTCGATTTTATTAATAAATTAACTAATCGATACAAAGTTGAAGCATGATGACCCTACAATATCGCTAAATAGCAATAAATCGAGCCCAATAGGACAGGAACTAAGCTAGATATTTTATTCATTGTTCCATGCAATTCTTTTTTTTTTCTTTTTTTCCTTTTGAATTTATCTTTTCTCCCTTGATATGTACTTTTCCTCGAGAGTAATGTTCGTGAACATAGGAAGGATACACCGGGAGCGAACAAAACGAAAGGGAGCAGAGTGAACTCTAAAACGGCTAATCCAAATCACACCGGGATATAATGGTTCACTATATATCTATGAAATCATGTTAGAGAGAACCCTCGAAGTAGACATAATAATTTTGTAGGAGGTGTCGTGCTAGAACGAATGCTATTTATTAATTGAACGAGAAAATGAAAACAATGGTACAATAACACAACCACTATTGCACAACGATTCCAGTCCGTTCGATCCCCTTAAATACAGCCATAAAAGTTCACCTAAAAAGAAAAAAAACATATCAACCATAAGAGCACTTCCTTTTATGGTCTTGACCACTACGGTTGAAGTTGTGTACTTGAGTAATCCTTCATGGATCATTAAGGGTGTGTTTGTTTTGGGAACAATGTTCAACTCAACTCAACTCAACTCCACTTATCTTCAATTCAACATCACAATCATTACTTTTTTTATTTTTTAAATATTTTTAACCATTCAGTTCAATTTTTAATATTAAATTCTCTCAACTATTCATTACTTTTTCACAATTCAACAACACGATCATTACTTAATCATTACTTTCTCTCAATTATTTATTATTTTTAACACTTTTTCTCATAATTCAACAATACAATCATTACAAACCAATTAAAACCAAAACTCAACTCAACTCAACTCTAAATCCAAACGCACTCTTGAGAGAAAGTAATGATTAAGTAATGATTGTGTTGTTGAATTGTGAAAAAGTAATGAATAGTTGAGAGAATTTAATATTAAAAATTGAATTGAATGATTAAAAAAATAAAAAATAAGTAATGATTGTGTTGTTGAATTAAATATAAGTGGAGTTGAATTGAATTGAGTTGAAAATTTTTTAAAAAATAAACACACCCTTAGGAACGTAGCTCCAAATGGACCAAAAAACAATTCCTATGGTACTTATATTTGACGCAGATACAAATCATAGTAAGCTTGATGCATCTCATCTTTATCCTAAAACAATTTTAAGATTATATCATTTTTATATATTTTCTTTTTTTACCATACATGGTATCCTTAATCTATTCATTAAAATTAATCACGTTCAACATCACACGACTTGCCTTTGCAGGCCACGTAGTTAAACTTTTTTTTTTTCACTAAGGTTGTGTTTGTTTACAATTTAATTAAATAAGTACTTAAAAATTACTTACAAGTTAGTTACATGAGAAAATAAATATGAGAGAAAGAGAAAGATGAAAGATTGAGTCAAAATCCACTTAATAAGTATATAAAATTTTTTGACTTAATGAAATCAATTATTTTTTCACTTATTGATGCTCTCTACTCCTCATAGAATATTTTTACACCCTTATCATTCCTACTCTCTTCCTATACATCTCTTTCTTTTAACTAATTAAGTACTTAATTTTTAAGCACTTAATTTATCAAACACCACCTTAGTATCCGGAAGCTCAAGTAGTAGGACTACTTTAAATTTGAATCGAATCATCCTACTAAAGAGTAAACTCTAACCAATTGTAACATTTTTTTATTCGTAAGATTCAAACTGGGGACCTTGGAAAGAGAGAACCACTTGAATCAATACACGTCGGTAAGATTATCCCATTTTGATTAATGCCCTCACCTTTTTGAAGCCAATGTGGCTATAAATTGGACACTCAAATCACAAATATATTTGTGTGTGTGTGTTTGTAGCTTAAACGTAGGCCCTAAGAACGGAAATAATGAACTATAATGGTCGATTTTGAGAATTCATATATGAAATATATACTGAAGGAAAAAATATATATATATATATATCAATTCCTTCGGTTGAAACATCAAAAAGCTACGAGGCTACGACGGGCAGCTTCATCATAAATATCATGCATTGATATTTGATATGCATGCAACGCAGCTTAATTATGACCTCGTATCTAACCTCCTGCAATAATTATGTTGTGTTTGGTTTCACAATAAGATTTTAAAATCAGATTTTAATTTTAAAAAAGAGTGGTATAAATGGGACCCACCATTTGACTTTGTATGAATTATTTTGTTTTGTCGTGGAAAAAGTGATATAAATGGGGTCAACTCTTTAAATTTATATGAATTATTTTATTTTGTTGTGGGTAGAATTAAGTTAGAATTGTTTTTGGTCCGATTCTTTCTATAATATAGTGGGCAGATGTATATAGAAATATATACATTCATAGACATATACATAAAAATATATATCTGCTGACACAGACGATAGGCATGGATCAACTTAACGTAATCACCTTTGCCAAAATCTTAATTAATTAGCCGATATCGGCATGGGCCCGGCATTCAGCATAGACATGCGTATGTTCCATAATTGGACTAAATTATCTAATAAAATGCCTGAAATGATGCATTCATCAAAATTTTTAATGTACAATACAATGATATGGCCCAACTAAATTTAAATAATTTTAGAATGATGACGACCGATGATCCAGGCTAGCTAAAATGTAGTATACATACTACATATTGGTGGGTTTTTGTTTCCCAATTTTCTTGACCAAATGAGCTTTCTGAAACTTAATTTAGTGTCGATACAAATATGGGTAATAGAGCACGCGATATGGTGGCAAATCCATATCGATTGATGTATATAAGAAACTAAAACGATCATTTATGATCAGATCAGAGTACGACTATGAAAACCATAGTGTTCATTTAAGTTGACGCATGCGAAAACCTAATTTCAATATATGATGGGCCTAGCTTCCAATTGAGAAGGGCGCGAAATTTATTAAGAATTTAATTATAATAAATAGAATGAATTAAAGAATTTGGACAGTGTTGCTTTACTCCCATTCTGTGGTCCTTTTTTAATATTTATAAATTACATATTTTATAGTTTCGATCATATCGGTAAGATATATATATATATATATGATGAAAAATAATAATTAATTAAGGATATTTTTGGATCCAAATTAATTTATAATTTATAAAGAGATTCAGGTGTACAATTTCCGCTGGACTCCTTATTTTAAAGGCAAAAGCCTGTTTAGTTTTAGAAAATTGAGTGTCTCTATTTTTCTTCTCTTTTTCTAAATTTATTTCTCTATAGAAAAATATACGGATATGTTTACTATTGTAAATTAAATTAGAAAATTTTCTAATATGAGAATAATTGGAGTAATCACCATAAAAAGATGAAATAAATAATAAAATTTTAAAGTAATACAGTAATAAATCTATTGCTTAAAGCTGAAGGAAATAATAATATTATAAAATAATATATTAATATATGCATTTTATTTAATGATGAAGTAAATAATATTAATATTATTTTTCTATAAGTTTTATAAAAAATTAATTTTCATAAATTTCGTTGTGAAATTGATCGGTAGCATACTCGATCAAGCAAGTGATTTTCTCGCGTATTACGTACCCCACTCTACCCTTCTGGGACAAATGTTCGGATCAACTATTGCATAGTCTTTTACGATTTAGGGTAGTATGGGTACATACGGATTCTATACTACCATAGTTACATTTTATATATATATATTTTACTGAAAAAAATAATTAACTGTAATTGATTTTATCACATTTACTTGATTGAAAGTTAAGTAATGTATAAATTTTAAATTGTTTTCCATAAATTACAAAATGTGTTGTTTTTTGTTGCTTACCAAACACATGTTAATTCATAAATTATTCAAGAAGAAGGATTAGTAACTTCATTAATTGCGTCAATTTAATTTTCACCGACTACAAAACATTACATTATCCTATTAATTTAAAAATGATTAATCTCACATAATTTTTTCCCATTAACTATCCTATATTAACTTAAATGCCATAGTAAAAATTTTCATAATAACATCATTAATGAACGTGTGTACCACGAGCCATCACCCTAGTGAACTCTACATATAACAGGTAGAAGCCAGTCTCAATAATCATGTAAAAGTTTTACCATATGTCTCTTAGCGAGATGGCTCATTAGAACCTTCGGACCGTTCATTGGGAGTTTTTGCCCCAAATGGACTTATTTTTTAAACTTATTCCCAAATTAGATCTCTTTTGAAGATAATTCTCAATCTAGACTTGTATGTGTGCAATTATATTCAATTCAATCCTTACATTTTAACTCTTTCAAACATACCCTCAAAGATACTCTTATGTCTTATTTGCCAACCGCTTTCATGATTCGGTTAATTGATTAATCCAATTTTTAAAAATATCGAAACCTAGATAAAGATTAATTGGTTCGGCCACATTGTATGCAATTCTTAAGAGTCAACCGTAAATTTAAGTCGAGTTTCGTACTTTTAAAGATACTCATACATCTTATTTACCAGATATAATTGTTTTTTCGATTCGGTAGGTCGATTAACTAAATTTTTGAGAAAACATTAAAATCTAGATAAAATTTAATCGAGTTTGGTTATGTTGGAGGCAAACTTTAACGGCCCGTTTGATTTCGCAATCTGATTTTAAGATTTTAACTATAACTTTAACTCTACTCACTACACAACAAAAGTCAACAACACAATTATTATTTTTTCATTTTTCTTCAATTTTTTAACAATTGAATTCAATTTTTAATAATAAATTATTTCAATTATTCATTACTTTTTCCATAATTCAACAATACAATCATTATTTTTTTTACTTTTTCATACTTTTTCTCATAATTCAACATTATAATTATTACAAACAAATTAAAATCAAAACTCAACTTAACTCAACTCTAAAACCAAATAAAATTTATGTTTGATTCATAAAATTTGCGTCCAACGTGGCCGAACCTAATTAAATTTTATCTAGATTTTAATCTTTTTTCAAAAATTCAGTTAACCGATTTATGAAATCCAAAAAACAGTTATTTTTGGTAAAAAAGACGTAAGATTATCTTTAAAAGTACGAAATCGATTTCAATTTATGTTTGAATATTAAGAATTGCGTACAATGTAGCTGAACCGATTAATTTTAACAATGTTTCAATATTTTTTAAAAAATTAGGTTATCCGATTAACTGAATCGGAAAAATAGTTATATTTGACAAATAAGACATAGGTCTCGGTGCGTTTGATTTCAGAGTTAAAGTAACTTTGATTTTGATTGTGGAAAAGTACAAATGTTGTGTAGTGTGTTGAGTTAAAATTAAAGTTAAAATTTTTATGATTTTAACCATGAAAACAAACGGGTCAGAGTATCTTGAAGGTATTTTAAAAATGGTTAAAAAAGATAAGATTTGCATGGAAAACAATTTCACGCGTAGTCTAAATTGAGAATTATTTTCAAAAGAGATCTAATTTGAGAATAAATTTAAAGAATAAGTCTATTGGGGCAAAGACTCGTTGGTTGGTTTATTATTGGATCCGCTCTTAAGAGTTAATCTAATAGTCCCGACATATACCACCGGTACGGTGGTTTAGTAGTTAAGTATCAAACGCTCCACTTGAACATCATGACTTCGAACTTCACTAAGAACGTAGAGCTCGCCACTATGTGAATGTATTATGGAATGACGGTGATCGACTCATAATACTTAATTCAGTGGGTGTTAGACTTAATTTACTAGTATATCGATAAGTTAATAACGAACCGTTTGCCCAGAAAAACTCACGCGTTTTAAGTTTGTTTCGGTTGGTGGCATCGTCTCATCGATCATCATGAGACTGCACTGTAGAAGATATTTTCGATGCCAACCCATCTGGACCACTCATTCTTTCCTTTTCCTTTTTTCCCCTATTGGGTGAAAGCAAAACCATTATTAATTAATTAATTCATTCTTCTTCTTTTTTTAAAAAAAATATTTTGTGAAATTACCCAAAAAATTAATTTGTAGACAGGAAAAATCGTTAATTCATTCTTAAAATGATGTTAAATTTTTGCCTTTTGTTTTCCTATCGTAATAACTGACATAATCAGTCGTATGAATCAATATTTTGCCAGAAAAGAGTGACATTAATCAATCAATTTTTAGCTGAAGAAAAAGGTGGAAGAAAGAAAAAATTGATGAACTTACTCAACTCCTGAAGTTAAGCTAATGATTAGCCTTTCTTGTATCGAGTGGATAACAAGACATAGCCGAACATGATAGGTATCGTAAGATTGAAAATAAATTGAATTTGTTATAGGTGTTTAGATCAGATTCATTATCATTGTTTCGTGAACTACCCTTATAATTCAGTAACTTCAAACCCGTATATAGTATAAGTTAAGGTCACCGAGATGGAAATATTCACATGTGGAATCAAATACTTCTAAGAAATTTAATCCATTTAATGCGAAGGTGGTAAGATAATTTCTGGTAAATGTAATTTGTATGTCATTCTATCCCCTCTAATTCCTGCTTATTGTCGTTTTACAGCGCTCGGCGTCCTCTTTTACATCCCGAAAATTAGCTCTTATAAGTCGTTTCCTTAGCTCATAAGTTATTGGGCACGAAGAAAAATGAGTGATGGGTGGTGGAAAACATCGGCTGGGGGATCAATTCTATGGACAGATTACATACAATCTGTCCTTTATCGTGCTCTTGACAATGAAAGCCAAGAAAATTTCGTACAATTGATAAGCCGAAATTAATTTAATTTAATTAAATAATTAATTAATTTGTCTTCTTGATCCTCCAACACCCACAGACAGACATGTCACAGGAAAGGCGAAAACCAAGAGCACGCATTCGAAGGAAAACAAGGATTGTTGTACCTTCAAAGAAAAACAATGGCTTTAAATGCGAGTAGGTTGATCATCGATCCTCTCCGCCTCGCTCTCTCTCTCTCTCTCTCTCTCTCTCTCCCTCCATGTTCATCTTCTCTTAGGCGCTAAGCTTACATAAATCTTATATAATCTTGAAAGGAACGATCTTTAACAACCCGGAGGACCACTTGGGGACCGAGGAAGACAGCCCATTTTGATAGAATCATCTAATTCGTTACGGACTCCAAGGTGGGGTTGATGGAAGTCTATGAGAACCCAGCTCGATTCAGCTTGCCCGTGACATTTGTGGTGGGGAATTTGGTCGACAGGGTCAAGGAAATGTGCAGTGCCGCGGTGTCTGTGGTTATTGGGAACATCTTCTCTGCGATCCTCACCTTCTTTTTTGCCCTGGGTATTCCCTTCTGTTCACCCCCCATTTTCCTTGCCGGGTCAAATGCTTGTCTTGTTATTGATCCCTGTTCTTCTTTACTTCTGTTCAAGATTGGTCCCTGCTGCAATATTCTTGTTTGACGGTTACTGGGCATTGAGATTCACGTGAATGATGATGATGTTTCCTGCTGTTTGCACATTGGGGAAAAGACAGAAGGATTGAATTGGTGGGTTTTGTCTGATGTTAGCTCAGGGAACTATTCTGGTAGATAGAAAGTTGAGTGCTTTATCCTGGAGATTGTATGCGGCTGGAAGTGTGATCGGTTCCCTGTGGTTCCTGTGGATTTGTGATGCGAAAGATTTGAGACATTGTTCTGTTTCCTTGCAGTTGGAACGTTATTAGGAGCTATGACGGGGGCCTTAATCGGGCAGGAGACGGAGAGTGGATTTATTCGAGGGGCTGCTGTGGGTGCCATTTCTGGAGCTGTTTTCTCGATTGAGGTCTTCGAATATTCTCTTCTCCTCTGGCAATCGGATGAATCAGGAATTCGGTGTCTTCTGTATTTGGTGAGTATCTCAGTCATTTAGCTAGATTTGTTGTAGGTACTGATGTGGAAGACTCGATGTTAAGACACTCATGTGTGGGATAGATGTGTAGTGTCATTCATATTTTAGTTATCGGAAAGCAGAACAAAATACCTGCGCTTTTGAGTCCTCCAAGAGATGACTTAACCTGTTATTTTGCTTTGTTTTTTGGTTTTTAAATTTTATATTTCCTGAAAATGCAGATCGATGTCATAGCAAGCCTTTTAAGTGGGAGGCTGGTTCGTGAGCGAATTGGTCCTGCTATGCTAAGTGCAGTGCAGAGTCAGGTAACCTTCGAAACTGGACATTTGTAAGTTTAAGAACAGCCAAAAGAAAACAAAGAGAACAGAACTGAAATAACTGTCTTTATGTAATCAATCAGATGAGTGCTGTTGAGCCACGGTTCGAGGATTTCCAGAACATCTTTGATACAGGTGGTGCCAAAGGGTTGCCTGGAAATCTGCTTGATAAGATACCTAAGGTTACAATCACCAACAGTAACAATGTTGATGCTTCGGGGGAGAAAGTATCTTGTTCGGTGTGCCTTCAGGTAGGCGTTTAGCATCCGTTTTGCTATGGAGAATCCTTTCCCAGTTTTTATTTCATCTGCTGCAGATATGTTTGAAATGCTTTTCCTTTCTGGCTTCTTGGATACAGCAGACACAAAAAATTGGGAAAGTTTCTAGGTTGTACTTGGCCTTGAATTCTTGGTTATTTTCCACCTTAAATCTTACTGGATGCGTTATAATCTATTGGAAATTCACCAAACTTGAAATATTTGCGTTTCAGGACTTTCAGCTCGGGGAGACAGCTCGAAGCTTGCCCCAGTGCCATCACCTGTTCCACATACCTTGCATTGATAAGTGGCTACTTCGGCATGGTTCTTGCCCATTATGCAGAAGGGACCTGTGACTGCGACCGTTTTTGTAAATCACCTGACAGAATTAATTTCATGTCACTTCTGGTACGAAGGGATGGAAACAGAATGGAACGGAATTCGCAGCACAAATTGGTTGTATTTTGTATTGTTCCTTCCGTCCAGTTTCGAGTCTTTTGCACCAAAGGTGGAGTATACTGATGGTTTTCCACTCACTTATATAGCAATATTAATAGCTTTCCCACTAGGCTCTTTAATGTACATGGCTTAAAACTTATAAGCTCATACTGTTGCTGCTGTGGGTTACTGTGCTGATAACTGAGATCGACAGTCGGATGTACAAAATTTTGGTCCGTTATGGCTTTTTGCTTGTTTCTCTTTATATGCCGAGTTCTGTTTTATATTTACCGTATCAGAATGTTAAAACACGATCTTCTTGAGTTGTTATAGTTATCGGAATCAGCTGCATAGTTCACGGCTGCTGCTCGTGGTGCAGTTGATAATGTGTAATCAATCGGATTCGGTTTGTTGCCTTGTTTGTTTTGGTGGTGAGCTTGATCTATTGCTGGAGGGAATAGAACTGAAGATGTTTATTTAGATAAGATTCCTCCCATCTATTTGGCCATGAATGCCAATTTAATGGCTTTTACAGAGTTAACTTCTGTAAGGTTTGGACACGACAGAACAATGGTGGTAGCCCCGAGGACCAAATATTTGGTGGTGGCCACTTTTGTAAGGTTGATACAGTGACTTGATTGTGTAATATCAAATCAGTATGTCTGAAAGTGAATTTCTTGGGTCATGAATTCTCATTTATAAACATTTTAATTGATTGACCCTTCCAATATTTTTTCGAAGAAGGAGCTGAGAATTATTCGAAGAAGGAACTGAGAATTAACCCCCCACCAAACCCCTGGACTTCCTAACCACCAGCATTGTTTCTTTCCCTCAAAAAATATGTCCTCCTGCTCCAATAATTTTACTCAATGGCTCCTCTTCTTGCATGGTTCAGTACATTGATGCTGCCGGTTCGTCTCGTTAATTGAACTCGACTTTGTCAGTAGATGCACCTTGTGGACCTTGTGAGGTCAAGCTGCCCATTCGTCGATGAGGGCCATGGTTGGTTCAGTAGTGTCCAGCAAGACCTCAAAAAATGCGCAATTGAGGCCAGATCTGTCCGGCAGTAAGCCTCCTAGTGGCTTAGACCCAACATGGCGAGATTTCGTTATGACTAGTTTGTTGGTGGGTCTCTGGGGACCTCTTGGATGAGAATGCGGCGTATGATTTTTATGATAAAGATAGATATCTTAACTTGTTTTAAAAATTTCAAAATTACAAGGAGCCGTTCAAGATACTCAAATCAATGACATAAAACCTGAATTTGGGATTATGCTTCCATGGTCATTCATCCAAACTGGTCCTCCAAGCTTGAATGACTCTTTGTTTTGCCCTTCGAACCGTCAAATTCCTGAGGGAGTTCATATGAGTTGTCACTTTTTCTATTGCTGTCAAAAATTTGATTCTGATTCTTATAAATTTATGATTTTTTTATTATTTATTTTTTGTGGCGAATCTTCTTGCTATAGAACTTAAATTTGATAGGCGCATATAAAAATGCGAGTTTATCTAGTACATAGTAGAAACTTGAATCTGCTAATAAAGAGTAAGCTAATATATTGTTATTTTTAATCCAATTTATGACAAATTAATTAATTTTTACAATTCACTAAGAACTATGGCTCATGCAATTTAGGAAGATTTCACTTTTCTATGCAAATTTGACATTTCGAAATTATATCGAGACAATGTTTAGTTTGCTTTGTAGGATATTTATAAGAATATTTGAATCCTCAGTTAAACTTAAAATAAGGTCTTTTTTTTCTTTATAGTTAAAATAACGTTATTATTAATAAAATATGTATAAATATTTTCAAACACTATATTTTATATTTTATTAAAACTTACGATTCTACGTGTCGATTTTATGTTTCATTTTTATGGACCCTGCGCCAATTCTAACTAGAAATTCGATTTTGACAGCCCGTCCATCTGGTCTTCACTCTACAGTGTACCCTGTACGAGTCTACAGGGACTAAACTGAATACCAAACTTTATACAAGGACTAAATGGCAAATAGATTACCGACCAAAGTCCCGCCTTTTCAAACGCATTTCAACTGCCCGGAGGGCAAAGCAAACGGCGGTGGAGCCCACTCCTCCTCCCCAATCATTCACTCCCCGAAGCAAGAACTCACCAAACCCTCTCAAGATCTCAGATTTCCGCCACCCCAACGACCGCTACAATGCGGCCTCCCTTCTTCACGGCCGCCGCCGCCGTTCTGGTCGTCCTGAGCCTCTTGGGCTGGGGTTTGGGGGGCTGCCGTGGCCGCATCTTCAGCTTCGAGATGCACCACCGCTTCTCCGACCCAGTCAGGCGGTGGTCCCAGTCAGCTGGGAAGCTGTCTCCAGCTTGGCCCGAGAAGGGGAGCTACGAGTACTACGCGGAGCTCGCCCGCCGTGACCGGGCATTTCGTGGCCGTGGGCTGGCGGAGATCGACTCGCCGCTCGCATTCTCTGACGGCAACTCGACAATTAAGATGAACTCCCTCGGATTGTACGGTCATTTTCAATAAGCATTGCCACCGTTTTCTTTTCTTGCCGTTTTTGGGACCTTTGATCGATTGATTGATCAATTAAGATAGGTTTCTTCCCTAATGGGGTTTATGTTCTTCTAATAACATGGCTGCTATTTGTCGGGAGTAGCATGTTATGTTGCTTAATTGAAGTGCCAGTTTGTGATTATTGTCTTCCTCGGCGCCTAATTATTGTTCGTTCCGGTTTCCTCTGGGGACTCTGTGCAGTCTACATTACACCACGGTGCAACTGGGGACGCCGGGAACGAAGTTCTTGGTGGCACTTGACACTGGGAGTGATCTCTTCTGGGTCCCCTGCGATTGCAGCAGATGCGCTCCTACTGAAACCTCGACTTCTGCTTTTGTAATGTTCTTTATATCATTTTAATTCTGTTATCTGCCATCTAACTTTGCTTTGAACTTTAAACTGGAAAATGACGATAGAGCTAGTTTCACTTGAAGCTTTCAGTTCGGGAAATTATAATGTAACTCGTACAAGGATTATGCTTGTGTTTAAACATTACGATAAACTTCTCCAATTATTGTTTGTGCAGGATTTTGTGCTTAGCACGTACAAGCCGGAAGGATCGTCCACGAGCAAAAGAGTCACTTGTAGCAGCAGTCTGTGCTTACACCGTGATAAGTGCCTTGGAACATCAAGCAGTTGCCCCTACACAGTCTCATATGTATCGGCCGAAACCTCGACATCTGGGGTTCTAGTGGAAGACGTCCTTCATTTGACAACAGAGGGCAGTCATCGGGAATCTGTCGAAGCATACATAATGTTTGGGTGAGTTGAGTCCATCTAAAAGTTGTAGCTTTGATAAATGAAGAAAAAGGCGCAGTTTGTACCCGTTCTGAGCAAAGAGCTTGTTCAATGCTTCATCTGCTTATCGAGTTTAACATGAAATGGGTCGGCCAAGGGTCTCGGTCCAATCAAATTTGTAAAACTATAGTTTATTGTCCGATAAAAACAACCAGTCATCATTTAACATCCTTCATTTTGCACTACCTCTTTAACTGCACTACATTTTGTCATATAATTTGAGATGAAAATGATACGATATGTGCAGTTGTGGACAGGTGCAGACTGGTTCATTCCTAGATGTTGCAGCCCCCAATGGTTTATTTGGCCTTGGGATGGAGCAGATATCAGTTCCCAGCATTCTGTCCCGGGAAGGTTTCATGGCTGATTCTTTCTCAATGTGCTTCGGGCGTGATGGAGTTGGGAGGATTAACTTTGGGGACAAGGGCAGCATTGACCAGGATGAGACCCCCTTTAATTTTAATCCGTTGCAGTAAGTGCTTAATTTGAATTCCCATGACCATACTTTCTTACAAATTTGTTAATCCAATGGAAGATCTTTTTTGGTTACTGCTGCAGCTTATCTAATTAAAGTTAATGTCTTGCAGTCCAACATATAACATAAGCGTGACGCAAATTCGTGTGGGCATGACAATGATTGATGTTAATATCAGTGCTCTGTTTGATTCTGGAACCTCTTTTACGTACATGGTAGATCCTCTCTATTCAAGACTCGTGAAAGGCGTAAGCACTTGCCTTGATGAACCCTGCAGTTACTCTACTCGTTTATGCAATGCAAAAACTAATGCCACGTTCAGTATAAGGGATAATGAAGTATTTCATTCGTTGCAGTTCCACTCCCAAGTCCAAGATAGGCAGCGCCCGCCTGATTCGAGGATTCCTTTCGAGTATTGCTATGATATGAGGTGATGATATGCAATGTTTCCACATTCCTCTGATGTCACCTGCTCTGAATCTGAAAGTCTTCTTTCTTTTGCTTCAATGAGCAGTCCTGATGCAAATTCCAGTTTGATTCCAAGCTTGAGTTTGACAATGAAAGGTGGAAGCCTGTTTGAAGTACATGATCCGCTGATAGTCATCTCAACTCAGGTTTGTTTTGATTATCGCTTTTTGTGCTTTCCTTTGTGATGTGTAAATGACCTTATTGCTTATTCTCATGCATGGCTGCGTATTTTCAGACTGAGCTGGTATATTGCCTGGCTGTTGTCAAGAATGCAGAAATGAACATAATTGGACGTAAGCATTTCACATTGGAACCCGTCCTCCGCTTTAAGTGATTTATTCACCACATCTCGATCTGCTTGGCAAGGGGGAAAAGAAGGAAAAAAATAAAAAAAGATCTTTCATGAGATTTTCTGAAACCTGAATCTCGTCTCCTAAAGCAGCTGCCTTTCTTTCCATGTGCAGAGAACTTCATGACGGGTTACCGCGTAGTATTCGACCGAGAAAAGCTTGTTCTTGGATGGAAGAACTTTGACTGTAAGTATATTGTTCTTCCCTTGCTTCGGAAACTTATAGCATCTCCTAATTTCAGAAGAAAAGTTAGAAGTCTTCACTCTTTTTCTCTTTTGCAGGTTATGACATGGAGGATCTCCATAATTCTTTATCCATTGGACCACACAACACTACCGTTCCTCCTGCCATTGCAGCTGGGCTCGATGAGAGCAGTAGCCATAAGTCGGCAGGACGTGAGATTGCAAACGGTTCTCAAAGTTCGTCTTCTGCAAAAAGGATGACCGCTCGTGAGAGCTTTATTAGATACTTCCCGATTGTATTGCTTACTATATGGCAGACAATTTTATCCATTGGTTTATCGATTAGCAGTGATACCTCTTGATCTTTGGTAGGACTTCTCGTGTAGTGTGATAGATAGGCCGTCTTTGGCTACTCTCGATTATCGATCGAGCACTTATCGGAATTTAGCTTAAGCATTGTGTTTGTAAATTCTGTCCGTTTATGATCAACATCAATCTCCCTTGCCCATGGATATATGTGAAATGATCTCAAATTTCATGGCAATTCTTTATCACTTCGTTTGGAATCCTCTCTTATGTCAAAATTCAATCCATTTAAAAAGAACTCGAATGAATTTTATTGTTTGGATAATAAAAAATACAACAATTAGATCAAGAAATACAAGATTATAGTTGGATTTGAAATCGGGCCAAAATCAATATGATTTGACCAGAATTCGATGCAATTGGTTTTTACCAGTTGATTTTGGATCTCAAATTTCTTTGTAAATAGATTATCCCATTCGAAAATGAATTTCGAGCAATATTATTCTATTCACTTCAATTAAATATATGAACATTCCAAACAACATAATTCATTTACAATTGAATTGAACGGAAATGGAGAATTGATTCCAAATGGGGAGTAAGTTTGTCGCAATAAAAAAGATTTATGACATTTTTTGGGTAGTTGGGCCTACTTAAGCTAACGAGGCCAAGGTCGTTCTAAGCCCAACAAGAGGCCCAAGCCCAACAACTGCTTCCTTCTTCCAGAGACAGTTCAGAAACCCTAATCCCCATTTCCACCGCCATCTCCGTCCGGCTTCCAGGACGGTATGTTCTTACAGTTGCAGGCGAGTTGATCTGCTCAGCCAATGAGGGGAACCATTGGAAGAAGACTTCCTTATTGCAGCTCCAGCTTCACCAGTAATGCCTCCGCCAGACAAACCTTAGTTCTCTTCTCGACTTCTTCCTCCGGCGGCGGCGGCGGAAGAGGCCGTGGCCGAGGCGGGCCCGCTCGGTTCGAATTCACG
Source organism: Punica granatum (assembly GCF_007655135.1). Classification (NCBI taxonomy): domain Eukaryota; kingdom Viridiplantae; phylum Streptophyta; class Magnoliopsida; order Myrtales; family Lythraceae; genus Punica; species Punica granatum. The sequence continues at coordinate 6,009,621 of NC_045129.1, forward strand.
GTCCCTGACGATGAGTCAAGCTCTACTGGCTTCGACTTGGGTGCGCCTGCTCCGGGCAAACCTTTCCCCGAGGACGATGCGGCGCCTCCTGGGCTGGGCCACGGCCGCGGCAGGCCTGCACCCGCCTCTCCAACCCTGCCGTCGTTCTCCTCCTTCGTTGCCACTGTTGGAAGAGGACGCGGCCGAGCCCAGCAGCCCCCTGCGGACTCGGATTTCAAGAAGCCCATCTTCTTCAAAAAGGAGGAGGGGCCTCCCAAGTGGGCGGCGCCCCCCTCTGATGCTGGGATTTCGGAACCGCCAGCAGAGGCTAAGGAAGAGGGTCTGAATCGCAAGATCTCTGCTGGCATAATATCAGCTCTCTCCGGAGCTGGCCGGGGTAAAACTGTCCAGCAGCCCGGCCCTGAACATCCGGTAGAAGAGAACCGCCACCTTGGGCCAAGGCCGCCAGGTGCCCATTCCGGAGTTATCCATAGAAATTCAGCTAAGAGGACTGTGGGGATTCTTTCCGGTGATGGACCAGAAGGCAGCACGGTCAGTGGACGAGGCGGTGGCGGGAGAGGAAGATGGACAGGGTTCCAGGGAGGGAGAGGGTTCCGGGGACGTGGCCAAGGGAGAGGTGCATTTGGGCGGGGAGGCCGCGGAGGAGCCTCCAGAGAAAGGTGGGAGAGAGATGCTGTCAATGAGGACTCCAAGGAGGGATCAGAGGATGAGGACGGGCTTTATCTCGGGAACAAAGCAGATGGGGAGGAGTTTGCTAATCGGATGGGGGTTGAGAGAATGAACATGCTTACCGAAGCATTCGAGGAGATAGGCGACCGGGTCCTGCCTTCTCCCGCCATTGAGCAGCACTTGGATGCATTCCATACTAACTGTCTGGTAAATTGTTTCTAATTCTGCTTTCAGAATTTGACTTTCTGCAAAATGAGGATTCGTGCTTATGGATAAATAATCATTCGTTGTATCCGATCCCTGGCTGCAGATAGAGTTCGAGCCTGAGTACTTGATGGAAGAGTTTGGTACCAATCCCGACATAGATGAAAAACCGCCTATTCCTCTTAGAGAAGCGCTTGAGAAGATGAAGCCATTCTTGATGAAATATGAGGGAATTGAAAGTCAAGAAGAATGGGAGGTAAGGTCCCTTGCCGTCATGCCATATTTTCGGTAATCTTTCTTTTTGGCATTCAAATTTTTAATAGCTGGAAGGTTTTTGCATTGTTGCATTTGTTTTCGAAAGAGCTGAAGATCTTGGTAGAACCCTTTTCTAAGATTCCGATTTGCCTTGGCTTTACCATGTTCCTGAAACCTTACTAAATCTCCTCCTGTGTACTTTGTCACTCGAGATGAACTTTTTATCACTGGTATTTTGGATGGAATTACATTGTGAAATGTTATGAGAATTGTCCTGGATGAGTGGTAGCCTGGTGCTAGTACTGCACTTACATGGGGAGTGTTAAATCAACCATTGTTGAAAGGGAAATACAACTGATTAGGAGCCTCTGATGGGAAATTGTGTCTGCATGGGGTCTTTCCTCGGTTATGATTCATTTCTGATTTCTTGTTCTTCCAGGAAGTTGTGAAGGCAACGATGGATCAAGTCCCATTGATGAAAGAGATCGTGGATTACTACAGTGGACCGGACAGGGTTACGGCCAAGCAACAACAGCAAGAATTGGAAAGAGTCGCAAAAACCATTCCCCAAAGTGCACCTGCTTCGGTTAAGCGATTTGCTGATCGGGCCGTCCTCACTCTCCAGGTGTGTAACCAAAAGGGCTGTAATCAGTTGTTAAGATGCATGTGAAACTTGTGCACTTTTTCCAGGGTCTTCTTAAAAACTAAAACGCTCAGAGGCAAATACTTGAGATAACGAAAGTTAGAAGTGAACCAGAATGGCGCACAAAAGTTAGTCGAGAATTAGTTATCAAGGCGAGGAAGCCAGAATGAGGGAGGAAGAGCGAAGATGGGTAGAATTACAGTAATAGTGACTGTATACTTGACATAATGATAATATAGATCTCCATACTACTTTCCTAACGAGCTCCAAAATACAGAGCAATCCTGGGTGGGGATTCGACAAGAAATGCCAATTCATGGACAAGGTCGTGTGGGAGGTTTCTCAGCAATACAAGTGACTTTGGAAGAGGCCGGTCCAGTGCTGGTTGCCCAAGAAGTTCGTTGCATCAGTAGGTAAATTATCTATACAGACCACATTGTTATATGTTCGGAGATTGAGGAGTTCGCGAGGTGGGGCACTGGTGAGCATCTTGTAACGGAATCCGATCACAGATGTAGTTTAACATTTCTATGGAGCTTCGGATACCTTTCGTAAGAGGCTTGTTCATCCTTGGGCCATTTCATTAGTTTGGATCTCGAGGCAGTTATAATAAGGGTCATGGCCAGTCAGGTCTTCTGTGTACATGATCTCTTTCAAAGTCCGGATATCTTTCGGTACTTATCTGTACTCTTATCCTCGCTGAGGCTGCTCATTTCGTAAGCTTCGGAGATTTTACCGAGTTGCCCAATTTTTTTGTATCTGCGGCTGCTTGCTATGTTCTCTACTTTTATGGTTAGTGTATTTTCGCTGTTCATTAGAGTCGAGATGCCTTGTTGGTTGATGCCGCAAAGGATTACTACACAGTTAAAATCACTTTGTGCTGCAAAGGATTACAGTTTATCAGCTATACTTTGTGGCATATTTTCCTTAACATCGTGCAGCTAATTCCTCGAATTAAACATCCGTGACCTCAATGAGAAGCCACAAAATTAGATCTTAACAGGGTAGGTGGAGGCCTTCCATAGCCCATGGTGTCCCGCAATCCAAAGAAGCGGTTGTTCTACATGATATCGGGATGGACAGGATAATTGCCTGCTCTTCAATTAGAGTTTCGTCGGGTCATCCTGCCTTTGACGGTAAGGAGTCGGCCTTCGACAGTGAGGAGTCGGGTCTTGGTTTCGAGTGAATTCTTCGGGCGGAAGCTGAAGTAAATTCAAGAAATTTACAAAAAATTGAGAAAGTGCATCAAATTCATACCCAAGTTGGGAGCGCAAATGGGTATTAGCCGGTCAAGAAAAACAACACAAATGACGAGTAAAGCGCTCTTGTTCGGTTGCCTCTTTTTTTTTGATTTTTTTTAAGATGAGGTTC